>NW_026590528.1:0-5538 GCF_907164565.1 Psammomys obesus
AGGTGGGTGGAAGTTGAGCTACGGAATTTCACTCACGGAACCATGCACAATAAGGTCCATGTAAGGGACAGACCTTCTCTACTGCAGAACAATAGGAGGCTGTGGGAGCAGAACACAAGGTCACTGCTTTCCCAGCAGGACCAGGGCCTGCAGAGTAGGCAGGAGCAGAAACCCAGACATCTCAAGGACATGACTCAAGCTCAGTGTGGACAAGAGGTTGCATCCAGTTCTCCTGTCTTGAAGTCCCTAAGCTACACTGCTTGTGTAGGAGAATGGAGATAAAAGCCATGTTGGATCCTCTATACTGGGTCTGCAAGGTTGCTTCCTCTGAGATAGGACTTTTTGTGTGTTTTGGGGACTCCTTTGCCCTGTGGCTGATGTCAGCCTTTGTTTCTGTTCCACCAACCTCGGATACTCTTAATTTCATTTCTAGAACTTTCTGCTTTCCTTGGATGTCTAGTTGTTGTGGTTTTCTGTTTAAACGTCTCTAGGCGACAGGTATTTGTGTACTTAAAGATTAGATGTTGATCCACAACAGAGCCAATATATCCCTGCCTCACAGAATCAGTATATTATCCTAAACATTGGTATCTATGAGAGAGAAAATACATGTTGAGCTTCTCAGGGTATCTGCCCACACCTGAAGACACAGAAACCAGTTCTGGATATGGTAGTGACAGGGTTCAGTCTTATAGAGAAACAAATGCCTTTTCAATATGGATAACATGTTTAGAAATCACATGCTGTTTTAGCTCACTGAAAAGCTCACCTGGAGATAAGATATGCCCCACCCACTTCAAAACAAAGCACATCTGTCACAGAGTTTCTTCCAAAGCCCCTGTCCTGAGTCAGGCTTGCTCCTTGACTCTGTGACAGGCAGAGGCAGAACAACAAGACAGCCCAGGAAACTCAGTAAGCCAAGGGTAAAACTCAGCCTAAATGGAGTTCCTTTGGACAGTTCTATAACAAACTTTGTACTGTTTTTGTGCATCTGAAAGTTTGTACAATTTTCTACAGACCTAAGTATGAAATCATTGTAAGAAACTGTACAGGTTTTTTTCATATCGCTTACACTCGTGTTAATGAAAGTCATCCCAAAAGTTCTTTGTGAACGATGAAAATTTTCTAAAATGATTTCCTACCATGTATTTGGTACTAAGGCTTTAAAACGTTTGCCCTTTGTGGATATGTAAAGATTAAAACTAGACAATGATTAGCAGCTCATCAATAAGCTTTTAGAATTAGGCTTATTAAAAATCTTAACAGGCTTCTGTATCATTCATTTCTACTATAGAGTGTTAAATAATACCTGGTGCATTTAATAATCATATGGATCAATATTAAATACTCCTTCTGAGATACCTCACTCAGAATGATCTTTTCTAGATCCCACCATTTGCCTGCAAATTTCATGATTTCCTCATTTTTGATTGCTGAGTAGTATTCCATTGTGTAATAGTACGACAATTTCTGTATCCATTCCTCTGTTGATGGACATCTGGGTTGTTTCCAGGTTCTGATTATTATAAATAAAGCTGCTACATACATGGCTGAGAGAATATCCTTGTTGTGTACTTGAGCAAATTTTGGTTATATGCCTAGGAGTGGTATACCTGGGTCTTGAGGAAGAACTATTCCTAATTGTCTGAGAATGCACCAGATTGATTTCCAAAGTGGGTGTACAAGTTTGCATTCCCACCAGCAATGGAGGAGGGTTTCCCTTTCTCCACAGCCTCTCCAGCATGTGTTGTCATTTGAGTTTTTTATTTTAGCCATTTTGACGGTATATACTCACTTATATAGACCTATAAGAAACGATAAACATAATGAAATCTATACACCTAAAGAGGATAAATAAGGAAGAAGACCCAGGGAAAAATGATCAGACCTCACTTAGAAAGACAAATGGGATGGGCATTGGACGTAGGAGAAAACAAGTAACAGGACAGGAGCCTACTTAGGTAGAAACACTCTACCTAGCAGTGTATCAAAGCAGGTACTAAATAAGACCCATAATCAACCTTTGGCAGAGTGCAGGGAATCATATGAAAGAAGGGGAGTAGTATGACATACAGAGGATAAGAGCTCCACAAGGACCAAATATATCTGGGCACAGGGGTCTTTTCTGAGACTAATACTCCACCAAGGACCACCATGTATGGATATAACTTAGAAGCTCTGCTCGAATGTAGCCCGTGGTAGCTCAGTAACTAATTACTTCCCTAGTAAGGGGAACAGGGACTATTCCTGACATGAACTCAATGGCAGGCTCTTTGAGCTCCCCACCCACCAAAGGAAGAGCGGTCCCGCTAGGCCACAGAGGAGCATTTTGCAGCCAGTCAGGAAGATACCTGATAAAACAGAGTGAGATGAAAGGGGAAGTGGTCTTCCCCAATCAGTGGAAAGGGGCAGGGAGGAGATGAGGGAGGGTGTGGTTGGGAGGAAATGAGGGAGACAGATACAACTGGGATACAAAGTTAATAAAATGTAACTAATAATAAAAAATTTAAAAAATATTAAATACTACTAATCTTCTACAACATATATACTCTGCAGGCTAGCCACAATCACTACACATGACTGGACTCTGAAACAAAACAGTTTACTATCTCTGATGTATCTGGGAATGTTGGCTTTATAAATAGAATTTTCTGATTTGTTTAATGATTCACGACTGCACATGTATGTGAATACCAGTCCTTATACACGATAAAAATATTTTCCTAAAAAAATACTAAATAGAGCATTACAACTCAGTAAAAGGCCTAAAGCTATTAACTGGTATGAAACAGAGATATACAACTGCTGGTTTGAGGGGGATCCATGGACAATAAACAACTAAAGGATTTGAAAGGTCTCTGATCCTTGTAGCTTAGGTCTTTCGGCATGGCCCTCATAATCAACTGGTGGTAAAACTTCATTAAAAAAACAGAACAGCCTCTGTTAAGTTGGTGTACCTATTGGCCCAATATAACACCTTATAGGGTAAGTCAGTGCTTTGACTCTTCCCTAAGATCAGTGGGGAAGGAACTGCCCAAAGTGACTCCAGTTTGTCTGGCTTTCATCCTACTGCTCTCCACCCCTAGTTGTTCTAATCAACAGAGCTGAAACTGCTGAGCCTTCTGCCCTGCCTGCCTGTGGGATGGAATTGTGGGTTTGGATTTATAAACCAGTCATCCTCACCTAGGTGTAGAGATCTTTCTGGCATGGGCCTGCTCTCAACCCCCGCATAAATGACTCTCAGTCTGACCAGCACTGAGTCTTACATTACAATGGAGACTGAACAAAAAGGAAAACCTTGAAGTCACTGGAAATACAAGCACAACTCACTGTTAGGGAAAGCCTCAGAGACTCAAAGCACCATAAATGCTTGAGAGATGTGCTTCTCTGACAACAAAGACCAGAAGGCGAGACCTCAAGAATCATTCCCATATTATGTTTCCAGGCAAATGGGAAAGCCTGCAACTCAACTCTGCTTCTGACCTCTCATTTCAACAGACCTGAATGCACAGGGGGTGATCTTTGTCTCTTCACACCCGCTGGCCCTTGACTTTGCTCCAGAAATGTCACCAGATGTGGCTTAGAGCCAGCAAGACCTGTTTGTAGGAAAAGGGAACAAGATTGTTAAGTGTTCTTATACTAGGAACTGACATGCCCCTTCCAGTACAGCGTGCATAAGGAAAGAGACGATGCATTAATGACCGCAGACAATTAGTTCCTTAAATGGTTTCTGACAGGTATACTCTAATACATGAAGAATGTACAATGTCCAGATTCTGAGTTTCATTTAAAGGGAAAAACGTTAAAACTGAATTGTCAATCACTTTAATTAACAAGTGTGCTCCATGCCTCATGCCATTAAATTTCTAATAATGAAGGATGTATACTTAAAACACAGACATGTGAAACACACAAAGAGAAAAACAATGATATTGTTCTTAGCTACAGAGCAACCTGCCTCATTTTTTTTAAAAGGACATAAAACTCACCACTGAAACACAAATACTCCCACAAGATAGTGCACAAAGCGGGAAGCTACATGCTGATGGTGAGATACAAATTCACTATAGATGCAATCCTCACCCAGGAACACAAGGTTGCTGTAATTCTCCAACATCACATCCCTGTACAAATTCCACTGAGCAGGCTCCAGGCATTCTTTCTCTTCTGGAGAGAAATCAATGGCCACATCCCAGAAGGACAGCATTTCCTGAAATAAAGACCAATGAATGCAATCTAACTTTAATTAAACCATTAATACTCATATAAATACCAAGATGCACTGGGCTGGATACTTCTCCTGTCAACGTGGCACTAGCTAGGGTCATTTGAGAAGAGAGAAGCGTAACTGCGAAAATGTCTCCAGGAGACCGTCCTGTAGGGAAACCTATGGCATTTTCTTAATTGGTGACTCATGTGAGGTAGCACAGCTCACCCAAGCTCACCCAAGGCAGGTGGTTCTACATGTATAGAAACACACAAGAATGTATATTAGTGCCATATGCTTGCATTGTAGATATACAAACATACATACATATACACACACACCTTCACTGCTCACAGGAGAAAGTCATGGTATGGAAGAAGGAATTTCTCAACACTTAATATGCACAATCGCGAATGTGAAATAAGATGAAAACACAGATTCCGATGCAGTGGCTGTGGCTGCAGTCTGAGTTTCTGCATTTGTACAGAGCTCAGTAGTGATGCAAATGACAGCGACAAGAAACCTGAGATGGGGCAGGCAAGGGGAAGAACAACGCAGGAAGAACTCAGAAAAGTATAAAGATGGGAACAGGAAAAAAAAAAAACACCAAGTAGAGGACTAACACCACCGTTTGAGAATTCAAATTAGAACAGACATCACACTGATCTTTAGTCATTTTCCCTTTCCAGGTACTGACAGGTATTGACTGACGTGTTTGTGATATCGCTAAAGCATGGTTTGTGCATAGGATACCTGTGTTATCAGTGTGCCAGGGCTAAGAATTATATTTGCTGATGCTACCATTTGCTCATTTCAAAATTTTCTAATTTAAGAATTTACGTTTTTCATACCTTATTGAAGAAAGCCCCAGGACGACCTATGAGAATGGTCCGTGTTATTTTGCCTTTTATTACTACATGAAAATTATCAGCAATTTAAGTATTATTGAGGTATTTTGTAACAATTTCATGGGTAAGTTCTGGATTGTCTTTCTCAGTTGTGGTATGTTCGTCTCCTCAAACACTATGTTCTGAGGGGGAGGAGAAAGAGAGGGGAAATAAGAGCTGGAGCCATGAAAAGAGGACCAGGAAACATCAGGAGAAATGAACTGTGCCTAGGATATGATTAAAATATTTGATCTGTCTTTCCAATTTATGAATCCATTGCACTTCTCTGGGGCTTGAGTGAGCCCTGCCCTCCTGAAGAATTGAAAACCTCCAATACTTGTCACCCAGGCTTGGAAGGAAGTGTTTTCTGAAGGTTTATAGCACACACCGACCAGGCCTACATTTGAGTCTTTCATTCTAGGAGGCAGAGGACAATTTTTGTCA
>NW_026590529.1:0-10795 GCF_907164565.1 Psammomys obesus
TTATGGATTTTGCTCATTGGAACCCTGAATATGTGTCTATAGTATAGTGCACATATTTCAGTTTACCAAACTCTATAAAATAAAACACGTGATTTGCCAAATTTCATTTCTTTGGTTGCCATTAGGGTTACTTCCTGCAGGTAGTAATATAAAGAACAAGTATATAAAGAAGTATATAAAAAGTATATAAAGACCAAGTGGGAAATTTTTGCACAATTTCTTTGGATTGTTGCCAAGTGATAGAAAACTCTCTTTTTAAACATTTGCTGTTAACATGATGCATTTTAAATGAACTTCTGAGGCCTCCAATATGCTTCCTTTCGATTGTTGATCAATTTCATCATTGCATAGTGCTAGAGGGCCTGGTGGACTCATATCAGATCTGATCTATGTTATATACAATGGATTTTTTCTATTTCTGATTACTCGTTGTAATTGAAGAAACAGTGAAGTTAAGTCCAAATTATCCTGAATTAGATCAGAAGTTTCTATATGTAGAACAACACTTTCTGCATATTGAGAGTCAGTGACTATATTAAGAGATTCTTGAAAACTTGATAACACCAACATAATTGCATATAATTCTGATTTTTGAACTGAATCATAAGGACTCTCCACCACTTTACTCAGGTTTTCTGACTTACAACCTGCCCTTTTTGATTTATTGGCATCCGTATAAAATGTGGGCACTCCAAAAATTGGAGTTCCTTTTATTATAGGAGGGAGAATCCAATTGTTTCTTTTTATAAACTGAAGAGACATGATTTTTGGGTATCTGTTGCTGATTTCTCCCAAAAACTCACAACAAGCTCTTTGCCAATATCCATTTTCTACCCATAATGATACAATCTCAGCATTGGTAAAGGGCACCACAATTTCAGCTGGATCTATTCCACCCAACTGATGAAGTCTCATATTTTTCTTTTAGGATCAATTCAGGAACTTTTCTATGTAGGTTTTTAATTTTTTATTTTCTTTGTGTGCCAAAAATATCCTTTTCTAAGACACAGTCCACCTTTTGCATAAGAATTCCTGTGGGAGAATGAGTGGAAAGCAAGATAACCAAAATACAGGCCCTCTTTGGATCAATATGGTCTATATATGCATCTTGTAATTTCCTTTCTACCAGAGCCAATTCATTTTAATCTTAAGTTGATAACGTTCTTGGATTTTTAAAGTCCTTATCATCCTGTAAGGTTTGAAATAAGTTGTTTAGCTCTTGAGTAGCTAAACCAAATGTAGGCTATATCCAGTTAATATCTCACAACAATTTCTGAAAATCGTTGAGAGTTTTTAATTGGGTTCTTCTAATTTGTACTTTTTGTGGTCGAGTTTTCTGTAGATCTATTTTGTACCTTGGTAATTAATAGAATCTCCTCTTTGTACTTTTTTGGGAGCAATCTCTAAATCCCAACAAGGCAAAGTTCTATTTATTTCATCAAAAATATTTTCTAATGTTTTTCTATCTGAATCAGCTAATAAGATATCATATACCTTATAGATATTATATATATATATATTAAGATATGTATACCTTATATATATTTACCATATAGTGGTAAATTATGGATTTAGGAAACTGCTTATAAATTATTTCCAACAGCTGTTGTAAAAATATTTGTACAAATTAGGACTGTTCAACATCCCCTGGACAGCTTCTACTCAAAGTGGGTGCTGAGAAAGCAAACCTTTCCCTATCATGCACATGTAAAGGAATTGTGAGAAAGCAGTCCTTTAAATCAATTGCTATAATAGGCCATTCCTTAAGTAACAAGGAAGGCAATGGGATTCTGGATTGTAACAATCTCTTTGGCTGAATAATTTTTTTTAATTTTTTATTAATTACACTTCATTCATTTTGTATCCCCCCATAAGCCCCTCCCTCCTCCCCACTTGATCCCACCCTCCCTCCCCTTTCTGCATACATGCCACTCCCCAAGTTCACTGATAGGGGAGGTTCTCCTCTTCTTTCTGATCTTAGTCTATCAGTTCTCATCAAAAGTGGCTGCATTGTCCTCTACTGTGGCCTGGTAAGGCTGTTCCCCCCTCAGGGGGAAGTGATCAAAGAGCAGGCCAATCAGATTATGTCAGAGGCAGTCCCTCTTCCCATTACTATGTAACCCACTTGGACACTGAACTGCCATGGGCGACACCTGTGCAGGGGTTCCAGGTCATCTCCACGAATAGTCCTTGGTTGGAGTATGATTTTCTGGGAAGTTCCCTGTGTTCAAATTATCTTGTGCTGTTGCTCTCCTTGTGGAGTTCCCATCCCCTCCAGCTCTTACTATTTCCCACTTCTTACATAAAATTCCATTCACTCTGCCCATCAGTTGGCCATCAGGCTCAGCATCTGCTTTGACAGTCTATACTGCAGAAGCTTTCAGAGGCCCTCTGTGGCAGGTTTCAAGGTTGTTTCCTGTTTTCTTCTGGCTTTCAGAGGCCCTCTGTAGCAGGTTCTGAGGTTGTTTCCTATTTTCTTTTTCTTCTGATGTCTATCCTCTTTGCCTTTCAGGATGGGGATTGAACATTTTAGTTAGGGTCCTCTCTTTTCCTTAGTTTGTTTAGATGTACAGATTTTAGTGGGTTTATTCTATATTGTATGTTTATATGAGTGAGCATATACCATGTGTGTCTTTTTGCTTCTGGGACAACTCACTCAGGATGATCCTTTCCAGGTCCCACCATTTACCTGCAAATTTCATGATTTCCTTATTTTTCATTGCTGAGTAATACTCCATTGTGTAGATTAGATGTACCACAGTTTCTGCATCCATTCTTCAGTTGAGGGGCATCTGGGTTGTTTCCAGCTTCTGGCTATTACAAATAAAGCTGCTACATACATGGTTGAACAAATGTCCTTTTTGTGTACTTGCGCCTCTTTTGGGTATATGCCTAAAAGTGGTATGGCTGGATTTTGAGGAAGCGCTATTCCTAGTTGTCTCAGAAAGCGCCAGATTGATTTCCAGAGTGGTTGTACCAGTTTACTTTCCCACCAGCAGTGGAGAAGGGTTCCCCTTTCCCCACAACCTCTCCAGCATGTGTTGTCCCTTGAGTTTTTCATCTTGGCCATTCTGATGGGTGTAAGGTGAAATCTCAGGGCTGTTTTAATTTGCATTGCCCTAATGGCTAATGAGGTTAAGCATTTCTTTAAGTGTTTTTCTGCCATTCGATATTCCTCTACAGAGAATTCTCTATTTAGCTCTGTTCCCCATTTTTTAAGTGGATTACTTGGTTTATTGCTTTTCAGCTTGTTTAGCTCTTTATATATATTGGATATGAGTCCTCTGTCAGATAAAGGATTGGTGATGATTCTTTCCCAATCTGTAGGCAGTCACTTTGTTTTGATGACAGTGACCTTTGCTTTGCAGAAGCTTTTCAATTTCATGAGGTCCCATTTATTGATTGTTGCTCTTAGAGCCTGTGCTGTTGGTGTTCTCTTCAGGAAGTTTTCTCCTGTACCAATGAGTTCTAGGGTATTCCCCACTTTTTTTTCTAGCTGATTTAATGTGTCTGGTTTTATGTTGAGATCTTTGATCCACTTGGAATTCAGTTTTGTGCAGGGTGATGAGTATGGATCTATTTTCATTTTTCTACATGTAGACATCCAGTTGGACCAGCACCATTTGTTGAAGATGCTATCTTTTTTTCCATTGTATGGTTTTGGCATCTTTGTCAAAAATCAGGTGTCCGTAAGTGTGTGGGTTTATTTCTGGGTCTTCTGTTCGATTCCATTGATCTACCATTCTGTTTCTATACCAGTACCATGAAGTTTTTATAACTGTTGCTCTAGAGTACAGCTTGAGATCAGGGATGGAGATACCTCCAGAAGATCTTTTATTGTAGAGGATTGTTTTAGCAATTCTCGGTTTCTTGTTATTCCATACGAAGTTGAGAATTTTTCTTTCCAGATCTGTAAAAAAGTGTGTTGGCAATTTGATGGGAATTGCATTAAATCTGTAGATTGCTTTTGGTAAGATGGCCATGTTTACTATGTTAATCCTGCCAAGCCATGAGCATGGGAGATCTTTCCATCTTCTCATATCTTCCTCTAATTATTTCTTCAGAGACTTGAAATTTTTTTCATATAAGTCTTTGACTTGCTTGGTTAGGGTTACACCAAGGTACTTTATGTCATTTGTGGCTATTGTGAATGGTGTTGTTTCTCTAATTTCTTTCTCAGCCCTTTTGTCTTTTGTATACAGGAGTGCTACTGACTTTTTTGAGTTAATTTTGTATCCGGCCACTTTGCTGAAGGTGTTTATCAGCTGTAAGAGTTCTCTGGTAGAGTTTTTGGGGTCACTCATGTATACTATCATATCATCTGCAAATAGTGATAATTTGACTTCTTCCTTTCCCATCTGTATCCCCTTGATCTCCTTCAAGTGTCTTATTGCTCTAGCAAGGATTTCCAGCACTATGTTGAAGAGATATGGAGAGAGTGGGCAGCCTTGTCTTGTCCCTGATTTCAGTGGGATTGCTTTAAGTTTCTCTCCGTTCAGTTTGATGTTGGCTATATGCTTGCTGTATATCGCCTTTACTATGTTTAGATATGTGCCTTGTATCGCTGATCTCTCCAGTACTTTAAACATGAATAGATGTTGGATTTTGTCAAATGCTTTTTCAGCATCTAGGGAGATTATCATGTGGTTTTTTTTCTTTCAGTTTGTTAATATGGAGGATCACATTGATGGATTTCCGTATAGTGAACCACCCCTGCATACCTGGGATGAAGCCTACTTGGTCATAGTGGATAATATCTGTGATGTGTTCTTGTATTTGGTTTGCAAGTATTTTGTTAAGTATTTTTGCATCAATGTTCAGGAGGGAGATTGGCCTGAAATTCTCTTTCTTTGTTGAGTCTTTGTGAGGTTTAGGTACCGAGGTGATTGTGGCTTCATAGAATGAGTTTGGTAATGTTCCTTCTGTTTCTATTTGGTGGAATATTTTGAAGAGAATTGGAGCTAGCTCTTCTTTGAAGGTCTGGTAGAATTCTGCGCTGAAGCCATCTGCTCCTGGGCTTTTTTTGGATGGGAGACTTTTGATGACTGCTTCTATTTCTTTGGGGGATATAGGACTATTTAATTGATTTTCCTGGTCCTGATTCAGCTTTGGTGAGTCAAATCGATCAAGAAAATTGTCCATTTCATTTAGATTTTCAAATTTTGTGGCATATAGACTTTTGAAGTAAGTCCTAATGATTGTTTGGATTTCCTCAGTGTCTGTAGCTATGTCCCCCTTTTCATTTCTGATTTTGTTGATTTGGGTGATGTCTCTCTGCCTTTTAGTTAGCTTGGCTAAGGGTTTGTCGATCTTGTTGATTTTCTCAAAGAACCAGCTCTTAGTTTCATTGATTCTTTGAATTGTTTTATTTGTTTCTAATTGATTGATTTCAGCCCTGAGTTTGATTATTTCCAGCCGTCTACTCCTTTTTGGTGTGTCTGCTTCTTTTTCTAGGGTTTTTAAGTGGGCCATTAAGTTGCTTGAATGAGCTGTCTCGAATTTCTTCTTGAAGGCACTTAGTGCTATGAACTTTCCTCTTAGCACTGCTTTCATTGTGTCCCACAAGTTTGGGTATGTTGTGTCTTCATTTTCATTGAGTTCTAGAAAGGCTTTAATTTTTTTCTTTATTTCTTCCCTGACCCAGCTGTCATTTAGTAACAAGTTGTTCAGTTTTCATGTGTGTGTAGGCTTTTTGCTATTTCTGTTGTTGTTGAAGTCCAGCTATATTCCATGGTGATCAGACAGGATACAAGGGATTATTTCAGTCTTCTTGTATCTGTTGAGGCTTGCTTTGTGACCAACTATATGGTCTACTTTGGAGAAGGTTCCATGAGGTGCTGAGAAGAAGGTAAATTCTTTTGTGTTTGGGTGTAAAGTTCTGTAAATGTCTGTGAGGTCCATTTGATTCATGACCTCTGTCAGAGATATTGTTTCTTTGTTTAATTTCTGTTTTGTTGACCTGCCCTTTGTTGAGAGCGGGGTGTTGAAGTCTCCCACTATTAATGTGTGGGGATCTATATGTGGTTTAAATTTTATCAATGTGTCTTTTACAAATGTGGGTGCTCTTGTATTTGGGGCATAGATGTTCAGGATTGTGATGTCTTCCTGGTGGAATTTTCCCTTGATGAGTATGAAGTGTCCTTCCTCATCTCTTTTCATTAATTTTGGTTGAAAGTCTATTTTATCAGATATTAGAATGGCTACTCCTGCTTGTTTCTTGGGTCCATTTGCTTGGAAAGTCGTCTTCCAACCTTTTACCCTCAGGTAATGTCTATCTTTGTGTCTTAGGTGTGTTTCTTGTATGCAACAGATTGCTGGGTTTTGTTTACGTATCCATTCTGTTAATGTGTGTCTTTTTACTGGAGAGTTGAGTCCATTGATGTTGACAGAAATTAATGACCAGTGGCTGTTTGATCTTTTGATTTTGATGTTGGCTGTGTTCATAAGGTTGTGTGCTTGGTTGCTTTTTGTTTTGCTGTAGTAAGGTTAATTATTTCCTGTGTTTTCTTGACAGAAGCTAATTTTCTTGGGTTGTATTTTCCCTTCCAGTATCTTCTGTATTGCTGGATTTGTGTGTGTAGGTATTGTTGAAATTTGTTTTTGTCATTGAATATCTTGTTTTCTCCGTCTATGTGGAATGAGAGTTTTGCAGGGTATAGTAGCCTGGGTTGACATCTGTGTTCTCTTAGGGTCGGCATGATATCTGTCCAGGCCCTTCTGGCTTTCATAGTTTCTGTTGAAAAGTCAGGTGTGATTCTAATGGGTTTGCCGTTATATGTTACTTGGCCTCTTTCCCTTGCAGCTTTTAGCATTTTTTCTTTGTTCTGTATACTTACTGTTTTGATTATTATGTGGCGGGAGGATTTTCTTTTCTCGTCAAATTTGTTGGGTGTTCTGTAGGCCTCATGTATCCTTATTGGCTTCTCCTTTAACTTGGGGAAATTTTCTTCAATGATTTTGTTGAAAATATTTTCTGGACCTTGGAGAAGGGAGTCTTCTTTTTCCTCTATTCCTATTATTCTTAGGTTTTGTCTTTTCATATTGTCTTGGATTTCTTGGACGGTCTGTGTCAGGAATTTTTTGGATTTAACATTTTCTTTGACAGATACATCGATTTCTTCCATTGTATCTTCTACACCTGAGATTCTTTCTTCCATTTATTGTATTCTGTTGGTTATTCTTACCTCTGTAGTTCCTGTTTTCTTCCCTAAATTCTTCCTCTCCATTATTTCCTCCATTTGTGTTTTCTTTAATTTTTCTAGTTCTATCTTCAGGTCTTGAGTTGTTTTGTTTACTTCCTTCACCTGTCTGCTTGTATTTTCCTCTTTTTCTTTTAGTTCCTTCAACTCTGTCTCTTTGATTTCTTTCAGTGATTTAATTATTTCTTCTCTGAAGGCCACAAGCTGTTTGGCTGCATCTTCCTTTATTTCTTCACGGATGGCCCTAATCTGCTTGTCTTTATCTTCCTCCATTTCTTTACGGATAGCCATGATCTGTTTGGTTTTATCTTCCTCTAATTCTTTACGTATTTTATCTGTTTCCTCTATTATTCTCTTCATCAACATAGATGTAAGGTCATCTTCTTGATTTTCTATTATGCTGCATTGTTCAGGGCTGTTCGCCCCTGGATGGCTGGGTTCTGGAGATGCCATATTGCTCTGTCTTTTGTTGGTTGAGCCTTTACGCTGACCTCTACCCATTGGGCTGATTTAGGTGTTGGCTGTCAGTTTCTGTGCTTCCTGGAGTCCTGAGGTAGGGAGAATCCCCTTGGCTGGAAGATAGTTTTTCCTGAAGGAGTCCTCCTCTGCTTTTTGGTTATGGTCACTGTATGGCCAGTGTTTCTCAGGAGTTGCCACTGCTCACCTCAGGTTTATAGCCCTGAGTAGTAGCTGTGGTCTATGTTAGGCAGGGGGGGATCTCCTCTTACCCATAGAATTTCTCAAGACACCTGCCCCACTGCTGGGTTTCTTGTTATAAATTTAGTGTGCTGCTGCTCACTAAATTTCCATGTACAGTCCTCTTGAAGAAACTGCTGATTCCCTAGCTGTGGGGTTTTCTCCCAACAGGGAAACTCAGTCTGTTATTCTGGGGTGCACAGTTCTGTCCAGGAAAGTGGAAGGTGCACTCAGCAAGTCTCTGGGCCAAAGGCTGATTGCTCAGCTCTGGACCTGGAGAATGTGCACCTAGGTTGAGTTGGCACCTGGGGGCGCTGCTCTGGTCTGGAGGCTGGGTGCCTCACTCTGGACCAGAAGCTGTGTGTCTCTGTCTGGGATGGCGGCTGCAGGCACCAATCTGGTCCAGACGCTGTGGGTGCAGCCCCCCTGAAGGATCAGGGATTCCCAATGTTTTGGCAGTCTAGCCAGGGACAACTGGCCGATCCTTGGCACAGTATCTGAGGGCTGCTGTACTGGCTCTTCGGCTCCTGCAGGTCCGAGGATGCAGCTGTGTATCCCAGTGCCCCAGGGGAACTCAACAATGGCGGCAGAGCACAGCGCTCCTGCCTGCACTAGAGTCTGCATGAGTCCAGGAAGTGTTTTGGTGCTGGGTGTCCTAAGCGTTAGAGCTGCTGACCCCCTTCGCTGGGGGTTTCCTCCTGCCAGAGACGCGCAGTATGGTGCCCTGGTGCCCTGATGCCCACAGTTCTATCTGAGGCGGCGAATCTCACGTGTAGACTGAGCTCTGTGCAGGAGCCTGGGTTCCCGGCTCTGGGTCCACGCTGTCTCTTGGGGTACCCGCGGAACCCGAGTCTTTTCCAGGGGATGTCTGGGTAACCTGGGGTCGGTCCCAATTGTTTCCTGCTCTGTGGGGTTATCTCTCGACTGGGAAATCCAGTCTATGGTGTTGTGGGCCCACAGTTCAGTCTGGGACCGTGAACAGATTGCTCTGGCATGTAGCCCCGGGCTGATGACCTGGCGGAACCGGGATCTCTTCTGCGGTTTAGCCGGGTGAGTTAAAGCTGATTGAATCCCCCACCGTGGGGTATCCTCTCACCTGAGAAACACAACCACTTGTGTTTTATGGCCGCGAGTTCTGATTGCTGGTCATTGTGCCAATCCTGCTGTGCTGCTCCTCAGAATGAGAGTCCTCCTGGCGCCGCCATCTTGCCCCACCTCCAATTTTGTTTCTTTTTTAATTGCTGTTTTTCACTGCTGTGTTATTGTTGTTGGTTTGAGATTATTGTTAAAAAAGTGTTGCTTACTCATCTTAAGTGATGTATTCAGAAATAGGGCCTCCCTATCCGCCCACATTGG
The DNA here is from genome assembly GCF_907164565.1 of Psammomys obesus. Classification (NCBI taxonomy): domain Eukaryota; kingdom Metazoa; phylum Chordata; class Mammalia; order Rodentia; family Muridae; genus Psammomys; species Psammomys obesus. The sequence goes on from NW_026590529.1 coordinate 9,252, forward strand.
GCAGAGCCATGCCTGCGTTGTGGTCCTGGTGCTAAAAGGGGCCTCAACTTCTTGATTGCAGTTGATGGGGAGGCCCCACCCACTGTGGGGGGAGCCACAACTGGGCGGTGGTACTTGCCTGGGTGTACCAAGGGGAGGGAGCCTGTGCTTTTCGAGAGCTTCCAGAGAGTTGGGCTTGTGCATCCATCTATAGGAGATGCTGCCAGGTGTATATTTGGTGCCCCGGGGTTCTACTGGGATAGATAGAGCCCCAGAGAGAAAGTCCTACAGGGCCAATGCTTGATAGCAGACTTTTGAGGCCACAGCTGGGCGCTGGATGAGTAATCTGGACCAGGACCAGGACCAGAGGGCTACAGTGGAGATACAAAATGAATAAAGTGTAATTTATATTAATAAATAAATAAATTTTAAAAACCTTGGTCCTCAGGAATGTCTCTGGAAATTTTTTGTTTGTTAGGCTGGAGATCATTACAGCTTTCAGATTGACTGTCTACTCCATGTCTGCTTTGAAGTTTGAATTACATATTTTGAAATTAAAAATAAAAAAATAGTGTACTCTGGGGAATCATGGTCCAAATCCCTTGGGAAGTATACACCACAGGATTTTCAGTTTATAGTAAGGAGCCTCTAGGACACTGTGCCCATTTCAGTTCCTGAGACCTGATGCCCTCCCTCAGGCTTTGGAGCATTCAGGACACCTCTGTATCTCTGATTTCCCTAGAACTCAGAAAAGCATAAAGAACCTTGGAAGAACATTTAGTCTTAGACATTAATCTTCTTTACCCTGTATAGCTTGCAAATGTCATTGTACCCCGGCAACTACAACTGTATTCTTCAGGGAAGCCAACATTACATTCTGTTTCTGATAAGGATGTAATAAGTCTGATTGCATACATTGAACTTGTCATATTCACAGTCTTACTGTAGCCCCTCTATCCTGTGCTGGATATAGGATATCCCCTCTGACCTAATTCATGTGACTCTAGATTGGTACATCAAGCCAAGGAACTTTTTATTCTGCTAAGGTTTGCTGAAATCTGATTCTCTGTTGAAATCCAAGCCCCTTCTCATTCACTGCCTTTGCCTACATAAGTCATCCATTCCCACATGCATCATAATAGTTAGCACAGACAATTTATAAAGATATTATAGATATATGTCCAAGGAAGACAGAAATTTCCAAGGAAGTAGAGACTAGCATGTAAACATCTGACTCTATATTTAAATCTGCATCTGTAAAAATGAACCCTTACATAAACTGTACATGAAACCATCATTTTTTTCACAAACACCCCCTTTTTCCCACTGGAAAATGTCTGTCTCAGTTATTGAAAAAAAACAAAACAATCACTTCTGCTTAAGGCAGGTTGGTCTCTTTCTGACTTCTCACTTTCTATATTGCCTCAGAAATGTAATAGAGTCATGAACTTAACACCATCTACCCAAGCACTGAAAAGCCTACCTCTTCAATTATACCACAAAGATAACAAGTCTTCAAACAGAAAGTTTGTAAGGAACTGCACATGTCCAAATTGCATCAGCTA
>NW_026590530.1:0-5033 GCF_907164565.1 Psammomys obesus
AAAAACAACCAATCAAAACAAATCAAGACAAACAGAAATGGCTGCTATGGGAAGTTGAAATTGTATAAATTTTACTATATAAAATTTACCCCTATCAGTGGACTTGGGGAGTGGCATGCATGCAGAAAGGGGAGGGAGAGTGGGATCAGCAGGGGAGGAGGGAGGGGCTCATGGGGTGATACAAAATGAATAAAGTGTAATTAATAAAAAAATAAAAGATTTAATTAAAAAAAAGAGGAAAAAAATTTAGAAAACAAATCCAGCTTCTATCTATTTTGTCGTGGTCTTAACTCAACCCTCACACACACATACCTTCTTTTCTCCCTGTTCTGTAGTGCCTCCTACTGAGGGGAATACTTGCTGAGGTCCTAGTGAGTACTATATCCCTTCTATTTCTTCCGCAACAATTTCACAGTTGATTCACATAAGAACAGGCTGGGAAGGGCAGGGATTGAACCTGTCTCTTTTTGGGTAGGATTCACTATGGAGCAGTTCTGTTGGAGGCCAGAGAAACGATTCAGCCCTGAGACAAACAGCCTTGGATTCATCCCTGGCTTTGGTTTCAATTCTGATCTGACAGGCCATCAAAGGGTTCCATTATTTTTCTTCCCTTGTCCCCCCCCACTGAATCATGTCCCTGCCCTTCGATGGTGAGCTCACTAGAATGAGGTCATGGATCAATGACCTACTCCTCTCTGTAGTCTTCCCACCAGCAATGAGAAACCATAACCACGGTGCTGGGAATTACATTATTATTAATTATTATGTTTCTTTGGAACATATAAAGGAGAGCACTGTGATTTTGTCCCTGTTTTAAGATGTTCATAAATGAGCATAAGCCTTGTGTCAACTTTATATGCACTCTCATCGGATGATTAAAGGTTTGTTTTTTAGTAACTTAAGTATGGTGTCCTGCATTATTGGCGTACTCTGAGAACAAGCAAATCCATTCATATATAAAATATATCTATATTAATATATTAATATAAAAAAGCAATCTGTAAATATATAAAATTATACATAAATATATTTATATATTTATATAAAAAACTAATCCATAAGTTTATTAAAAACAATCCATAAATATATAAAATATATAATATATAAATCTATATGTTATATAATATAATATATAATGTATACCTATATAAATATATTTATATATTTATATAAAATATATTAAAAATAAATATTATAAACTCAATTTTTTTAAATCACTTTGCTTCTGCTCACTGAACACTGTTATATTAATCCATCATGACTCCTGAATCATTGGAGGGTGATTCTTTCCTGTTTCCTTGTAGTGCTTATGCTTTTTTTGTTTTTTACAACTCTGTTTTATTTGGGGGTGTTTAGGCCTCAGCCTCCCTATAGGGGGGAAGAGGGAGAGAATACCGCTTTACTTCTCTGGGCTGTTGGGGGTCAAGGATCTTTTGTGAGTCTCCACATCAATCCTCATCAACTTCAGACTCAGCCACCTTCTACCCCAGGATACGCTGAGAAGCCTATGCCATGCCTCTCTCGGTGCTGCATGAGGCAGGCCTGTTATCAGTTGGCAAGAAGCCACATCCTGAGAGACCATTAACAGGTATGGATGAACTATGTGGAAACTGAAATCTCACACCTAGGATTAAGACAGAAACATATTTACACAACAACCCTAGGACTTCCCTTCTGTCTCCTCATTGTGGTCTCCAACTGTCAGGGACCCATTTGAATCCAATCAGTCCTGTTACCCAGAATAAAAGGAGGAGGGCCTCTCCCAGGTTCTAATTATGCAATAGTCAAAATAGACAGAGACACTGGGCACATATAGAAGAAGGACCAACTTCCAGTGGCAACTCACCCCAAACCACCATTATCTCAAAAGGACTTAAATCAGTGTGTCTTTTAAGGATTGGGGAGATATCTCAGCTAGGTCTTTTATGGATTGGGGAGACATCTCAGCTGGCTCTTGTGTATTTTTACTGGCTGAATGAACTGTTAAATCAGACCACTGGGAAAAACTTTTTTTTTTCCATTCAAGCGAGTTCTTGCATAACCAAAAGTTCACTGAGTGACTTCATATCCTTCCTGCAAAAATCAGACTGGTATGCAGGGCTCATATCTTTCCCACATAGTCAATTCCTGCACCTTCCCCAAACAAATGCCCATTTCTAAGGGAAATGGTCTCATTAAGGTCCTCTGCTGCAGCCAGAATAAGCATTGTTCCCTGTTGGGGACATGGTGGTGAGAAGTGAAATCTTTTTTTTTTTTTATTTCAGATTACAGGCCTCAACTTCCCCTCCAAAGTTCAATATAATCTCATTCTGTCTAAGCAGGGACTGTGTTATCAGAGCAGTCCCTGGGAAGGACTTCTGGAAGATTTGTACTTTGGGAGCCAAGGTGACCCTGGCCTGGCTGTGGATAGGCCTGTCTTTTAAGTAGTTTTCCAGCACACTGACTTTCTTCAAGTCTTTGGATCTGCTCCAAACACAGTGTGTTTTAAATTTTAAGCCTTAAAGAGAAACCCATGAGTTTTTTTTAAATATTTATTTATTTATACATATGAACACTCTGTCTGAATATATGCCTATATGACACAAGAGAGCACCAGATCCCATTCTATATGGTTATAGGTAACCATGTGGGGTGCTGGGAATTGAACTGAGGACCATCTGGAAGGGCAGCCAGTGATCTTCACCACTGATCCATCTCTCCAGCTCCCACCCATGAGTTTAAATCAGAGAAGGCCATTCGTGTCCTCGGCTCTTAAGCTCTGGGTTCTCATGTCTCCCCATCAAAGCACCCTCGCTTTGATGAAAAAGAAAAGTGTCCAACTTTTTCTGTGCATAATTTTTACTTGCAGGGAAAGCCTCCCACACATACAAGCACATAACCTCTCTCATTGGTCCTTGCAGGTGCACGGTTTTTCACAGGTACCAGTTGAAACTTAGGTGCAGTTATCTGAGCCCAGCATGAAGCCATAAAACAAAAATCTTATTTCTTGAAATTTCTCTGATAGGAGACTTCCTCCTCCCCTTTCATCTGACCTTAGCCTATCAGGTCTCATCAGGACTGGCTCCATTGTCTTCCTTTTTGGCTTGGTCAGGCTGCTCACCCCTCAGGAGGAGGTGATCAAAGAGCCAGCCACTGAGTTCATGTCAGAGACTGTCCCTGTTCCCCTTACTAGGGTTCCAACATGAATACTGAGCTGCCATGGGCTATATCTGAGCAGGAGGTCTAGGTTATCTCCATGCATGGTCCTTGGTTGGAGAATCCATCTCAGAAAAGATGAAGTGGGACATGGATGGAAATGAGGGAGGGAGGGTGAAATTGGGAGAGACTGAGGAAGGGGGCTATAGCTGAGATACAGAGTGAATAAACTTTGATTATTATAAAAAATAAAAATTTAAAAATTCATAATATTCAGAAATGAAATGTATAAGGAATTCACAGTCACAACCAAAATTCTGTTAGCAGCTTTTATACTTTTTGCCAAGAGTGGATTTTGCATTTATTACAAAACACAATCCATATTGTTCTCTAAGAAGACTGTGTAACTCCTGTGAGAGTCATTTATAAAGTCTAATAAACTCCTCTGTAGTACTTCTAAATCACTATAAACCTGACAATCCACCAAAGATAAATATAATTTAGCATAACTTAAGAATCTTGCAATCATTTTGTCAGCATTGTTTGATTGTACTGAATATGTTTTCTAGACATGCTAATCATCTAGGAATAGGCTTCTTGGAGTATGTGATTCAAACGTTTTATATTTACATTATATATGTTTATATTACTGCTAAAGCATTTAAACACCATTGTAATTTAATAGAGAAGTCACCTAAATTTGTATTTTGTGCTTTAATTATAAAATGTATAAATAATTAAGAAATTCTCTTGTTAATATTCTAGGATCCCTTCCATTTGTGGGACAGATGGGTAACTTCACTGCAGTTGAGTAATGGGCTATGGAATCCTGATCCACCAGGAGGAAGAAGCAGAACTGCCTCCTGAATGCTGTGGGGGAGCTTAGGCATGCCCTGAGATCTTGAGCTGGGGAGCCTAGGGTCCCCTCCCACAGAGGAAAGCAGCAAGTGGCTGAGCGACCAGGGTGGGAGGGCTGGGCGGTCCCAAGTCTGGGTGTGCATGCAGACGTGTAGGCTATGGGAGGACAGGCAAGAGCGCTGCTGAAATGTGAATCTCCGCAGATCTGGAGAAGGCACGGTCCTGAACTGGAAGCCAGGGTCAGGGACTAACGGGCTGAGTCCCTTCCGCACACTCTAACCCTAAGGGAGACACCCTAATCCTAAGGGAGGCGCTCCTGTCACTCAAAACTCTCTGGCCAATCAGGGCCTCGACCGGACCTGCCAGTCAAGAGACGGGGCGTGTTCTTCCGGGTGCCTAGCTGCAGGTTCCGCTCCCGCTGCTGAGCAGGGTCGCGTGGTTCTGGGTGAAGTTTTCTGCGCGCAACTGCCACCACTTGGGTGCTGCGAGGGAAACTGAGGCAAGCTCGAAAGTCGCAACATGGTGAGTTCAGGGAGGAGAAGGCAGCTGAGCAGCAGGAGCTGGTATGCGGGGTCTCTTCCAGGACTGGCTGGTGAGCAGCAGCCACCTTGTGGTCCTGGGCGTTCGCTGGACACAGAGGTGGCATCTGAGTCACTTCAATGAGGGGGCCCCATCCACGCAGAGCGTTTGCAGCAGGGGTTTGTGTGCAGAATCATCCTTGTGGCGGGATGCCAAATTCGGAGTATTTCAGTTTCTCTTCAGTGTTCCAGTTTCCCTCTCATGTCTTCTACAAGTTCCGCTCTTAGCATTTAACCTTTAGGTGTGAGATCCATTCCGAAGTAGTTTTTTTGGGGTTGCAAATGGCATCTCGTGTGTTGGGTAGCACTCCTGTATTAAGCTGTGATGAGGAAGAGTAGAATTGATGTAAAGGATTTCCAATGCTTGGGAAATAGTAGGTGACACTAAATAGAATTTAGCTGTGGGGAGGACTGTCTCTAAATCACCCCACAGGTAAATAGTATGCTAACCAGGCCTGTTAG
>NW_026590531.1:0-14981 GCF_907164565.1 Psammomys obesus
TTTTTTTGTGGTGATTTTAAACATAAATATATAAATAATGAAGTTGATGGGCTTGAGTGGCAGCAGAAATGCCCGTTGATAAATCAGAGGTAACATTACATAAAATTTTTGTAGCCAAACCAGCTTTATAATTACCTTTAGTTAAAGGTCCTGGAAGATTAGAATGAGCTCGTAAATGTCCAATGTAAAAGGAAAAGATTTTTTTGTATCAAATTTTGAATTTGTAAAAATAAAATTTTAGCAGGAGAAGATGTCTAAATTTAACCTGCAGTCTCTAACCTAGGCAAAGACTGAGCTACATAGGCACTATCTGTAAAAATGCTTAAAGACTGCTTATTAAAACTTTGAAACACAACCAATACTGCAGATAACTCTGCTATTTGTGCACATGTGCTAGACACTTGAAAAGATATTTGTTTTTTATCATAAGTATAGGCAGTAACACCAGATGATGAACCATTGGTAAATACCATTAAAGCATTAACAATTGGAATAACTTTTATTTTAAATGGAAAAACTATAGGTTGTATGTTTAAAAACTGAATTAATTTGTTTTTTTTTTTTTTGTGCCTCAACAGGTCAGACTCTGTCATAATAAGTTTACATATGTTAAAATGCCATATTTATCAGATCTCTGACAAATCTGAGGGCCAGCATATTTGAGTTACTCTTTGTTTATCATCTGCTCTAAACTGCATCCTATAAATCAGGATGCTATAATCTCTAATTTTTGCATATTTTTGATGCATGTTTTGTAACCAAATTTTAAGTAAATCTATATAGGCAAATTTTATGGTAACCCATTTTAGATTTAACCCTTTAAAAAAAACAACCTAAACAAAGAGACTAGGTAAAGCTAAATCTTATACTTAACTATAATCCTTAGCATAACTTTAAATGTTCTTTTTAAACTAAAATCAAAGCAAAACTTTTAATCAGACATAGTTTATAAAGGGGCTAGCAAATCTTATTAATCCTACCATATTGCATTAAGACTTAACAGCAAAAAAATTAAATGACAAAAGTTTTATTTAGCATTAAACAGAGAACTAAACTTAGCTTGTAGCTCTCAGCAAAAATGGAATATTTTGGCCATACCAAATCTATAGGCCAGAAATAAACATCATTAATTTATTTATTTAGACACTGGCAGCCAGGTATATATTTTATATAATGGTTAACAATGATTTGAATAACCTTTCATAACCCTGGGCTAACATGGAACTGCAGTTCTTTTTTCCCTTTAAAAGAGCATAAGCAAACATTTTCATTGAAGAATCTCCAGCCTTTTTAAATGAAGAACAACATATTTTACAGTTCTTTGTTAGACTGCCCAAGGGTTATTATTTTAAAATACCATCAGTCGTCAGTCATATTTTTGAAATATTGTCAGTCCAAGTTCACAGATAATCATTCACACACAGAGACATACATAAGGAACATAGAAATCCAACATTGTCACCTTGGAGTAACCAGAATACCTAGACACCAGGACTTGACCGGCCCCTACTGGATACAAGTCCCACAGATTCCAGAAGGAGTGGACCCCCTTATGGGTCCCCTCCACACACATATATTCCAGAAGGAGCAGAGCCCCCATGGCCCTTTCCACAGCTTCCAGATGGAGAACAAATTCCAGCAGCCCTCTTATCACACAGAATAGGGTCTCAGCGACTCTCTCTCCTAGTCCCAAAAGGAGTAGAACCTTTGTAGGCCTCTTCCTCAGGAATTGGAGCATCCTCCAGATTCCCTCAACCAGACTGGAAACTCTAAATTTCCCCAGACCTCACGAGAGCAAACCAAAATCAGAAATCAAAACAGACAGCTGGCAGACAAAAACAAAGCAAAAAACAGAAACAAGGACAAAAAACAACTGCAGCACCTGCTTTTTAAACATTTAAATATATATCTATATATATTTAAAACCTGTTTTGTAATATTAAAACAAAGCATTTTTAGGAGCAAAATCATAAAGCATATTTATAATTTTTAAAAATCAAAACCAAACTTTAAAATTTACCAATGCAATTTCCAAAACAAATACCAACTTAAAATGAGACTTGTCTTTTCAGTCTAAAAGGAAACAAAACTTATGTTAACTAAGAGGTTTTATAATAATTTTTAACCCATAGCATATAGCAAAGATGGAAGAGTCATATCATGTTTGCCTATTAAACATGTGTTTATAGATCTTATAAACATATATGCATATATATTCTAAACACTTTGAATATAACTTTAAGATATATTTAATTACTTTTGATCTATTACCTAGATATATATTAACAATTTAATATCAGTCAAAAATAAACATATAATGCCAATATATTTAAACACACAGATAAAACCCTTTTTTCTGCCTGTTTGGCTGCTCTAATTTCCCTAAGTAACTCTTTGGCTTGTGAGATTAATTTTTTCATTTTATCCTTTACTCCCATGTCTTTAAAGCATCTTTTAATCCTTCTACAAAGGTCTCATGCTTACTCATTTCTTGTCCCATAATCGCTGATTATTTACCGGACCATACCTGTGAGGCAGGCTCCCACAGAGTTGTCCTTTTTCTTGTCTATTTCTGGGCAGCTTCTCTATCAGAATTCTTCCCCAAGTCCCTTGTGCTCAGGTCCCTGTTCAAGGCACCACTTGACCTGGCCCACAGGTCAGTCAAAGGAGACCCTAAGAGAGGGGGTGAGAATGGGGATGGGACAAGAGACACGAGAAATGAAGACCAAGATAGTTTCTGTGATCAAGGTCTTGGTTTATTATTTTTAGTATATCCTTTATATAGGCAGGGCGAAAGGAACATAATTGCCTTTAGCAGGGTTACTAAGTAACTAGGAATCACAGGATGACACACCAGAGGAGTCACAAGATGTGCTAATACCTATTGTTTGGAAAGTTCCTCTAGTGTTACTGAGGAAGCCCTGAGGGTGGAGGAGGGTTTAAGGTGTTTCAGGAAGATCATAAGCCACAGGTCAGCCAGGAATGCACTATTGTCATCAAACCAAATGCCAAAAATTCTGGGGGCAGCAAGGTGACAGAAGGCTCCCCACAAACAATCAATAAATAGGACCTCATGAAACCGAAAAAGCTTCTGTAAAGCAAAGGACATTGTAGTCAGAAGAAAATGACAGCCTACAGATTGGGAAAGGATCCTCACCAACGCTATATCTGACAGAGACTAATATCCAGAATATATAAAAACTCAAGAAGTCACAAAGCAACAAATCAAGTAATCCAATTTAAAAAAATGGTATACAGATCTAAACAGAGAACTCTCTGTAGAGGAATATCAAATAGCAGAGAAACACAGAAAGAAATGCTCAACATCATTAGTCATCAGGGAAATGAAAATCAAAACGACCCTGAGATCTCACATTACATCCCATGAAAATGGCTAAGATCAAGAACAGAAGTGACAATACATTCTGGAGAGGATGTGGAGAAAGGGGTACCTTCCTCCATTGCTGGCAGGAATGTAAATTTGTACAATTGCTTTGAAAATCAGTCTGGTGCTTTCTCAGACAATTAGGAATAGTGCTTCCTCAAGATCCAGTTCTACCACTTCTAGGCATATATCCAAAATAATCTCAAGTACAAAACAAGGACCTTTGCTCAGCCTTGTCCATAGCAGCTTAACTGATTTTAGCCAGAATCTAAAAACAACCCAGATGTCCCTCAAGTGAGGATTTGGATATAGAAATTGTGGTCCATTCACACAAAGGAATACTACTATGCAATTAAAAACAAGAAAATCATGAAATTTGCAGACAAATGGTAGAAACTAGAAAAGATTATCCAGAGTGAGGTATCCCAAAAGCAGAAAGACACACATGGTATATACTCACTTTTAAGTGGATATTAGACATATATTATAGGATAAACATACTAATATCTGTACACCTAAAGAAGCCAAGCAAGAAGGAGAACCCTGGGTTAGATCAATCCTCACTCAAAAAGTTCAAAGGGTTTCTATGTCAGTACCATGCAGTTTTTATTACTGTTGCTCTATAGTATAGCTTGAGATCAGGGATGGAGATACCTCCAGAAGATCTTATATTGTAGAGGATTGTTTTAGCAATTCTGGGTTTCTTGTTATTCCATATACAGTTGAGAATTTTTTTTTTCAAGGTCTGTAAAGAATTGTGTTGGTAATTTGATGGGAATTGCATTGAATCTGTAGAATGCTTTTGAAAAGATAGCCATTTTTACTATGTTAATCCTGCCAAGCCATGAGCATGGGAGATCTTTCCATCTTCTGATATCATCTTCTAATTTTTTCTTCAGAGACTTAAAATTTTTTTTCATACAAGTCTTTGACTTTATTGATTAAGGTCACACCAACGTACGTTATGTCTTTTGTGGCTATTGTGAAGGGTTTTGTTTCCCTAATTTTTTTCTCAGCCCTTTTGTCTTTTGTATACAGGAGGGCTTCTGATTTTTTGAATTAATTTTATATCCAGCCACTTTGCTGAAGGTGTTTATCACCTGTAGGAGTTACCTGATAGAATTTTTGGGGTCACTCAGGTATACTATCATATCATCTGCAAATAGTGATACTTTGACTTCTTCCTTTCCGATTTGTATTGCCTTGATCTCTTTCAATTGTCTTATTGCTCCAGCAAGGACTTCCAGAACTATCTTGAGAAGAGCAACAATTGATAAATGGAACATCATGAAACTGAAAAGCTTCTGCAAAGCAAAGGACACTGTCATCAAAACAAAAGGACTGCCTACAGATTGGGAAAGTATCTTCACCAACCTTGTATCTGACAGAGGGCTAATATCCAGTATATATAAAGAACTCAAGAAGTTAAACAGCAACAAATCAAGTAATCCAATTAAAAAAATGGGGTACAGAGCTAAACAGAATTCTCAACAGAGGAATCTCGAATGGCCAAAAAACACTTAAAGAAATGTTCAACATCATTAGTTATCAGGGAAATGCAAATCAAAACGACCCTGAGATTTCACCTGACCCCCATAAGAATGGCTAAGATGAATAACTCAAGTGACAACACATACTCGACAGGATGTGGCGAAAGGGAAACCCTCCTCCACTGCTGGTTCAAATGTGAACTTGTACAACCACTCTGGAAATCATTCTGGCACTTTCTCAGACAGTTAGGAATAATGCTTCCTCAAGATCCAGCTATACCACTGCTAGGCATATATCTAAAAGATGCTCAAGTATACAACAAGGACTTTTGCTCAGCCATGTTTGTAGCAGCTTTATTTGTAATAACCAGAAGTTGGAAACAGCCCAGATGCCCCTCAGTTGAGGAATGGATACAGAAATTGTGATACATTTACACAATGGAATATTACTCAGTGATAAAAAAAAAAAAACAAGGAAATCATGAAACTTGCAGCTAAATGGTGGGAACTTGAAAATATCATCCTGAGTGAGGTATCCCAGAAGCAGAAAGACACACAGGATATATACTCACTCATCAGTGGATACTAAACATATAATATAGGATAAACATACTAAAATATGTACACCTAAGGAGGCTAATCAGGAAGGGAAGATTCTGGCTAAGATTCTCAATCCCCGTTCAGAAAGGTAAAGAGGATGGACATTGGAGGAGGGAGAAAACAGGAAACAGGATAGGAGCCTACCACAGAGGGCCTCTGAAAGGTTCTGTCCTGCAGGGTATTGAAGCAGATGTTGAGACTCATAGCCAAATGTTTGGCAGAGTGCAGGGTATCTTGTGAAAGAAGTGGGAGATAGTAAGACCTGGAGAGGACAAGAGCTCCACAAGGACAGCGACAGACCCTAAAAGTCTGGGCACAGGGGTCTTTTCTGAAACTGATACTCCAGCAAAGGACCTCTCATGGAGATGGCCTGGAACCCCTGCACAGAGGTAGCTTATGGCAGTTCAGTATCAAAGTGGCCTCCATAGTAATGGGGACAGGAACTGTCTCTGATATGAACTGATTGGCCTGTTCTTTGATTACCTCTCCATGAGGGGAGAGCAGCCTTACCAAGCCACAGAAGATCACAATGCAGACACTCCTGATGAGACTGATAGACTAAGATCAGAGGGAAGGGGAAGAGGACCTCTTTTTTCAGTAGACTGAGAGAGGGACTTGGGTGTGGAAGAGGGAATGTGGGATTAGGAAAGGAAGAGGGAGGGAGGTACAGGGGGGATACAAAGTGAATAAACTGTAATTAATAAAGAAGCAGATATAAATCTTGCTATCTTGGAGCATATAATCTAATAAAGAGAGAGACTGTAAGCTCAAAAAAAAGTCAAAAGGGACAGAAATTGGAAGAAGGAGAAAGCAGGGAACAGGACAGGAGCCTACCACCGTGGGTCTCTGAAAGACTCTACCTAATAGGGTATTAAAGCAGATGCTGAGACTCATGTCCAAACTTGGGGCAGAGTGCAGGGCATCTTATAAAAGAATGGGGGCGTCAAAAAGACCTGGAATGGAGAAGAGCTCCACAAGGAAAACAACATAACAAAGAGATCTGGGCACAGGTGTCTTTTCTGAGACTGATACCCCAACCAATGTCCATGAATGGAGATAACCTAGAACCTTTAGTACCCCTGCCCAGATGTAGCCCATGGAAGCTCAGTCTCCAAGTGAGTTCCCTACTAATGAGAACAGGGATTGTTTCTGACATGAACTCAGTGGCTGGATCTTTGATTAACTCCCCTTAATGCAAGAGAAACCTTACCAGGCCACAGAGGAAGATAATGTTTCCAGTCTTCATGAGACCTGCTAGGCTAGGGTCAGAGGAGGAAGGGGAGGAGAATCTCCTCTATCAGTGGTCTTGAAGAGGGGCATGCAAGGAAAGAAGGGAGGGAGGATAGGTTTGGGAGGGAGGGAGAGAGGGGGCTACAACAAGGCCACACAGTGAATTAACTGTAATTAATATAAAAAATAACAAAGAGCTAAAAAGCATACAAATTAATTAATTAATTGATTAATTTTATTTATAAATATAAGTATTCTATAGAAATATTTTTATAAATATATGAACATTAATGGTTAAATATTCTATAATAATTATGAAAATATTATATGTAAATATTAAATTATAGATAAAGAGTGAATTTATATGAATATATAAATATTACCTCTTTTTCTCAGTACTATCTCCTTAAAGAATTTCACATCAATTTTCAAAAAGCTGTTTCATTTTTTAATGTGTGAATAATAACCAATATTTCATTGGTTCAAAAAAATCTTGAGATATTAATTTTTCCTGGATTGCAGAATAATTCATCAGGATATGAGTTACAACAAAGTACACCCAATTCAAGTACATCATCCACATTTGTCTCAGAGGTTTCTCATTGCTCATGGGATATATGCTCAGCTTTATGGATGAACCCATTAAATCTTCTTTTTTTATATTGCAATTATAATGTTTAATTTTCAGTGTCTTTCAATTTGTCATTTAATGTTAATGTCTGTTAACGATTTCTTTATAATCCCTTTTCTCATAATATATTTTACTCTTTAATATTCTAATTTATTTTTAGATTTTATATTTCATCTTTAAATTTATATCAATTTTGGTTTTAAATATCTTTGCCCTAGACTTTGTGATCCTCGTGTGCAGAGGGGGTGGCCAACTCGATTGTCTGTGACCTCACAGTGAGGTCACATATCACTGTGACCTCAGAGATACCTGAGGAATCTGTTGTCATGGTAATCTTCATGTTGTCTAAAGAAGGCCTGCCTTAGGCTGGTCTGATACTTTATGCTTTCCAGGTTACATTTTAGACGTCTATAGATTTTTATTAGAAAGAAACGTTTCTGTGACTTAAAAGTTCCAGGACGCTAGAATTTTGAGGTAATTTTTCATTTTTTTTCTGAAATCATTTCTTTATTTTCATTCATTTATTTACTCTTTTAAATTATACTTCCTTATCATGTTACTCTCAGTGTAATTTACATACATTTATGAAAACAAATTATCTTCAGTCTATGTTAAACTTTAATATCTTAGTCATAGCCCATCTTAGAACTGGATTATGACTAACTTGGTTTTCTTCTTCTTTGTAAAGTAAGAACCTACTTCAGATTTTAAGTTTGTGCTGCTCACCTTCCTGAGAAAAGGGCATCAGGGCTATCTGAGACTACTCTGGTAAGTCCTTTTCCATATTGCTTTTCTTAGGGAATTTTTAGAGGATTTGTTTTGTCATATTTATTTTACGATGTATTCTGGTATGAAACATATACCGAGTCATATCTATATGCAATGAATTTGTTTTAATGTTGTTTTTATTGGACACAATTTTCATTTAACTGTCATTATTTTGAAAGTATTAATTTCAACTTGATAATCAGTTTATCTTTCATATCCTGTTGTCTGTATTCACTTTTCCATTTGATTCTTAAAGACTCCACCCAGCAGGATATCAAAAAATATGCTGAGATGCATAGCCAAACTTTGGGCAGAGTGCAGGGAATCTTATGAAAGACGGGGGAGATAGAAAGACCTGGAGGGAACAGGAGCTCCACAAGGAGAACAAAACCAAACAATCTGGGCACAGGGATCTTCTCTGAGACTGATACTCCAAACAAGGACCATGCATGGAGATAACTTAGAACCCCTGAACAGAAACAGCCCATGGCAGCTCAGTGTCCAAGAGGGTTCCCCAGTAATAGTAACAGGGACCATCTCTGACGTGATGGCTAGCTCTTTGATCATCTCCCCATAAGGGGGAGAGCAGCCTTACCAGTTCACAGAGGAAGACAAAGAATCCAGTCCTGATGAGACCTGATAGACTAGGATCAGATGGAAGGAGAGGAGGACCTTACCCTATCATTGGACTGAGAGGAGGCATAGGAGAAGAAGAGGGAGGGTGGGATTTCAAGGGGATGGGAAAGGGGGCTACAGCTGGGATACAAAGTGAATAAACTGTAATTAATCAAAATTAAAAAAAACTAAAAAATACAATCTTAGGTAGTTATTGTCTATTTCAAATTCTAGTTTATTATTAGTACTGTAAATATGTTGAACAGACAGCAGCCATTGACACTGTAAGCTCAACTTCTTTGTCATAATGTGAAATTGGTCAAATACTCAATATTTAAGACCTAGCTTAAATATGCCTGATCATTGCACCATTCCAGGTTTACATTTTCTGTATTCTTCAGTTTCTATGAAAAATATAAACCTTGAAATTACACTTGAATATATTTGATTTTTAGCGGCTGTGGTTGTGATCAAAAGTTCCTTAGACAGATGCTGAAACTCATAGCAAAACTTTGGGCAGAGTGTAGGGAATCCTATGAAGAAGGAAGAGATAGAAAGATCTGGAGGGGACTGGAGCTCCACAAGGAGAAAAACAGAACCAAAAAATCTAGGCCCAGGGGTGTTTTCTGAGACTTATATTCCAACCAAGGACCATTCATGGAGATAACCTAGAACCCCTTCACAGATTTAGCTCATAGCAGATCTTTGTCCAAGTGGGTACCCTAGTAAGGGGAACAGTGACTGATTTCCACTCTGGAAATCAATCTGGCACTTTCTCAAACAACAAAGAATAGTGCTTCCTCAAGAGCCATCAATACCATTCCTATTTATATATCCAAAAGAGGTTCAAGTACACAATAAGGACATTTGCTCAACCATGTTTGTAGCAGCTTTATTTTAAAAGTCAGAATCTCTGGAAACAACCCAGATGTCCCTCAACTGAGGATACAGAAATTGTGGTACATTTACAAAATGGAATATTACTTAGCCAAAAAAAAAACAACAAACAAACAAACAAAAAAAAAACCAAAACAAAACAAAAAACCAAAACAAACAAAACAAGGAATTCATGAAATTTTCAGGTAAATGGTGGGAACTTGAAAAGATCATCCCGAGTGAGGTATCCCAGAAGCAGAAAGACACACATGGTATATACTCATTAATATAGACATATAATATATGAGAAACCTACTAAAATCTGTACACCTAAAGAAACTATTCAAGAGGGAGGACTCTGGCTAAAATTCTCAATCCCCATCCAGAAAGACAGAGTATGGACATCAGAAGAAGGAGAAAACAGGTAACAAGTCAGGACCTTGCCACAGAGAGCCTCTGAAAGACTCTGCCCTGCAGACTATCAAAGCAGATGGCTGAGACTTAAGGCCAACCTTTGGGCAGGGTACAGGGAATCTTATGAAAGAAGTGGGAAATAGTAAGATCTGGAAAGGACAGGAGCTCCATGAGGAGAGCAACAGAACCAAAAAAATCTGATCACAGGAGTCTTTCCTGACACTGATACTCCAATCAAGTACCATGCATTGAGATAACCTAGAACCCCTTCACAGATGTAGCCCATAGCAGATATTTGTACAAATGGTATCCTAGTAAGGGGAACAGTGACTGTCTCTGATATGAACTCGATGGCTGGCTCTTTGATCATTGCCTCTGAAGGAGGGCAGCCTTTACAGGCCACAGAGGAAGACAATGCAGATACTCCTAATGAGAACTGATAGGCGAGGCTCAGATGGAAGGAGAGGAGCCCTTACCAGTGGACTGGGGAAGAGAAATGGGAGGAGAAGCGGGAGGGAGGACAGAATTGGGAGGGGATGAGAGAGGGAACTACAGATGGGATACAAAGTGAATAAATTGTATTAAATTAAAAAAAAGTTACTGAGACTATAAAAACATTTATGTCAGATTACACTTTCAGGTAATAGTCCTTAGGGAATTCATGGAAGGAGCTTAAGGCAGGCACCTGGAGCATAAACCTTGCAGAAAGGCTACTTACTGAATTACTGTCAGGCTCACATTTACCTATCTTTATTTCTTCCTTTGTTAAAAAAAATGTGTTTCATACAACATGTTTTCATCACATTTAATATCTCCACTAGTTATGTACCATCTTTCCCTATTCACCCAATTTTTTTATTTTTTATTTTTTATTAATTACACTTTATTCATTTTCTATCCCCCCATAAGCCCCTCCCTCCTCCCCTCCCGATCCCAGATCCCATCCTCCCTCCCCTTTCTGCATGCATGCCCCTCCCCAAGTCCACTGATAGGGGAGGTTCTCCTCTCCTTTCTGATCTTAGTCTATCAGTTCTCATCAAAAGTGGCTGCATTGTCCTCTTCTGTGGCCTGGTAGGGCTGTTCCCCACTCAGGGGGAGGTGATCAAAGAGCAGGCCAATCAGATTATGTCAAAGGCAGTCCCTCTTCCCATTACTAGGTAACCCACTTGGACACTAAACTGCCATGGGCTACATCTGTGCAGGGGTTCTAGGTTATCTCCATGAATAGTCCTTGGTTGGAGTATGAGTCTCTGGGAAGACCCCTGTGTTCAAATTTTCTTGTTCTGTTGCTCTCCTTGCAGAGTTCCTGTCCTCTCCAACTCTTACTATTTCCCACTTCTTAACATAAAATTCCATTCACTCTGCCCGATAGTTGGCCATCAGGCTCAGCATCTGCTTTGACAGTCTGCACGGCAGTGGCTTTCAGAGGTCCTCTGTGGCAGGTTCCTAGGTTGTTTCCTGTTTTCTTTTTCTTCTGATGTCCATCCTCTTTGCCTTTCTGGGTGGGGATTGAACATTTTAGTTAGGATCCTCTCTTTTGCTTAGTTTGTTTAGATGTACAGATTTTAGTGGGTTTATTCTGTGTCGTATGTTTATATGAGTGAGTATATACCGTTAGTTCTTTATATATTACGGATATCAACCCTCTTTCAGATTTAGGGTTGGTGAAGATCCTTTCCCAGTCTGTAGGCTGTCGTTTTGTTCTGGCAACAGTATTTTTTGCTTTATAGAAGCTTTTCAGTTTCATGAGGTCCCATTTATTGATTGTTGCTCTTAGAGCCTGTGCTGTTGGTGTTCTGTTCAGGAAGTTGTCTCCTGTGCCAATGTGTTCTAGGCTCTTCAGCACTTTTTCTTCTAATTGATTAGTGTGTGTGGTTTTTCTTAGTCCTTCTAATATCCTTTGTGGGTTTTTTGGGTGTGTTTTTTAAAAATATTATACATTTATTTGTGCCCTTTGTTTTGTATATTTAGTGTTTTGGCTATTATCCAACACAAGGATTTTCTTTTCTGATCTTTACTATATGGTGTTCTGTATGTCTCTTGTACATCAATTTGCATTTCTTTCCTTAGTGTAGGAATTTGTTTCTATGATTTTATTGAAAATATATTATTTGCCTTTGATCTGTGTCTCTTCTTTTATACCTGTTTGTAGTGTCCCAGAGATTCTGCATGTTTGATTCTTTTTGATTTGTTTGATTTGATTTTATCTGTTGTTTGAGAGAATAATCCTCTACTTTGTGTTCAAGACCTGATACTCTATTCTTTTTGTTTCAATCAATTGGTGAGGCTTTCTTTTTAATATTTTGTTCAAATTCTTGAATTTCTTGTTTCAAGTCCACTTTGATTTTGGCACTTTTTCAGAGACTATCTTTTAGTAAAATTCTGTTTTCATATCCTAAATTGTTCACATTATTTAATTCAACTGTGTTTTCTCAGTTTTCATTATAGCATTTATTAATATTCTCTTGACTTCTTTGATCATTTATTCTTTCTGTTTTGAAATTGTCTTATAAATTATCTGGGTCAGTTTTCTCAGGAAATGTTAGTATGAGAATGTCAATTTTTAATGGAGAATTGTTATTTTGGTTATTTATGTTTCTGTTTTTGTGATGGGTCTTAGCCATATGAAATAAGGTCACTGTACTATACCTTGGTATGTAAATATTGGCTCTTTTTAGTTGAGTATGTGTTAAAAGTTCTGTTTTCTATTACTCCACCTTTTATGAATTTTGGAATTTGGTCTTTGTGCAATTTTTGTGTGGTTTTTCAAATGGGGTTCCAGAGGCAAGGAATATACCTCACAGTTTTCTCAGAGTCAGTCTTCAAGAGTATAAAGAGTGTGTTTAGGACATTTCCTCAGACAATGGAGACAGCCAGTATTTGTGATATGAATTTAGAATTCATGCCTGAAGATGAGGGCTAGGCCAGATATCCCAGAATGCAAGTGTCAGAGATGTAGTTCTCAGGCAAGTTATGGGTTTTCATAAAGTTGCTGGTTCAAGTATCATGTCCTTCCTGGGAAAAGGCTTAATGGGTAAATAGGGGAAAGTTTCATGGGTAAATAGAGGCAGCAAAGCTATTTTAGTATTATCCAAGAGAAGGGGCCAAGTGTGTAGAATGCTTATGTGTAGAGTTAGTGGTGGACATCTAAGGTCTGTGACTAATGTGGGAAATTAAGGGTACATGGGAGGTAACAGCATGTGTCAGTGATCCTGACTTGAAGAGAAGTATGTAGGAAGGAATATAAGATTTTGGGTCAAGAGAAGACATCCTTAGGGAAGTCACATGGATGGGTAGATCTGCTGATATGGGTCGTGTCCATTCCTGGAAATGAGTGACTCTTAGGTAGTGGAGATGGCTGTAGCTAGAGGCAAGTATTATACAATAAAGATAGGTGGAGTTGGCTATGTTGGTAGAATTAATCTGAGATGGATAGTTTAATATCTCTGGCTAGGGATAGAGACAGGGCTCTCTTTTGTAAATAGATGGATCAATTAGCATAAATCTGAGCTTCCTATCTGAAGTGAGTATGGAAAAATGGGCTCAGGAAAAAAGATGGGGCATGCATTTCTTAGGCAGGTCACAAGAGTCTCAGCTAGATTTTTTTTCATGGATCTCTTGACCACATGGCTAGGTTTGACACTGAGCATAATGAGCTGGGTCCTCCACCATCAAACATCAATCAAGACAAGTTCTCATAGACATGGTGACAGGCTAACCTGATCTGAACAGTGCCCCAGTTTATAATCATTCTTCTCAGATGAGTCATGGGATTTTTTTATTTTATTAATTACACTTTATTCATTTTGTATCCCCCCATAAGCCCCTCCCTTCTCCCCTCCCGATCCCACTCTCCCTCCCCTTTCTGCATGCATGTCACTCCCCAAGTCCACTGATAGGGGAGGTTCTCCTCTCCTTTCTGATCTTAGTCTATCAGTTCTCATCAAAAGTGGCTGCATTGTCCTCTACCATGGCCTGGTAAGGCTGCTCCCCCTCAGGGGGAGGTGATCAAAGAGCAGGCCAATCAGATTATGTCAGAGGCTGTCCCTCTTTCCATTACTATGTAACCCACTTGGACACTGACCTGCCATGGGCTACATCTGTGCAGGGGTTCTGGGTTATCTCCACGAATAGTCCTTGGTTGGAGTATGAGTCTCTGGGAAGTTCCCTGTGTTCAAATTATCTTGTTCTGTTGCTCTGCTTGTGGAGTTCACATCCCCTCCAGCTCTTACTATTTCCCACTTCTTACATAAAATTCCATTCACTCTGCCCATCAGTTGGCCATCAGGCTCAGCATCTGCTTTGATGGTCTATACTGCAGAGGCTTTCAGAGGCCCTCTGTAGCAGGTCCCAAGGTTGTTTCCTGTTTTCTTCTGGCTTTCAGAGGCCCTCTGTAGCAGGTTCCGAGGTTGTTTTCTATTTTCTTTTTCTTCTGATGTCCATCCTCTTTGCCTTTCAGGATGGGGACTGAACATTTTAGTTAGGGTCCTCTCTTTTGCTTAGTTTGTTTAGATGTACAGATTTTAGTAGGTTTATTCTATGTTGTATATTTATATGAGTGAGTATATACCATGCGTGTCTTTTTGCTTCTGGGACAACTCACTCAGAATGATCCTTTCCAGGTCCCACCATTTGCCTGCAAATTTCATGATTTCCTTATTTTTCATTGCTGAGTAATACTCCATTGGATAGATGTACCACAGTTTCTGCATCCATTCTTCAGTTGAGGGGCATCTGGGTTGTTTCCAGCTTCTGGCTATTACAAATAAAGCTGTTACAAACATGGTTGAGCAAATGTCCTTATTGTGTACTTGAGCCTCTTTTGGGTATATGCCTAGGAGTGGTATGGCTGGATCTTGAGGAAGCGCTATTCCTAGTTGTCTGAGAAAGCGCCAGATTGATTTCCAGAGTGGTTGTACAAGTTTACATTCCCACCAGCAGTGGAGAAGGGTTCCCCTTTCTCCACAACCTC
>NW_026590531.1:14991-37739 GCF_907164565.1 Psammomys obesus
ACATTCCCACCAGCAGTGGAGAAGGGTTCCCCTTTCTCCACAACCTCTCCAGCATGTGTTGTCCCTTGAGTTTTTCATCTTGGCCATTCTGATGGGTGTAAGGTGAAATCTCAGGGTTGTTTTGATTTGCATTTCCCTAATGGCTAATGAGGTTGAGCATTTCTTAAAGTGCTTCTCTGCCATTCGATATTCCTCTACAGAGAATTCTCTCTTTAGCTCTGTTCCCCATTTTTTAAGTGGATTACTTGGTTTGTTGCTTTTCAGCTTGTTTAGTTCTTTATATATATTGGATATGAGTCCTCTGTCAGATAAAGGGTTGGTGATGATTCTTTCCCAATCTGTAGGCAGTCGCTTTGTATTGATGACGGTGTCCTTTGCTTTACAGAAGATTTTCAATTTTATGAGGTCCCGTTTATTGATTGTTGCTCTTAGAGCCTGTGCTGTTGGTGTTCTGTTCTGGAAGTTTTCTCCTGTACCAATGAGTTCTAGGGTATTCCCCACTTTTTTTTCTAGCCGATTTAATGTGTCTGGTTTTATGTTGAGGTCTTTTGATCCACTTGGACTTCAGTTTTGTGCAGGGTGATAAGTATGGATCTATTTTCATTTTTCTACATGTAGACATCCAGTTAGACCACAACCATTTGTTGAAGATGCTCTCTTTTTTCCATTGTATGGTTTTGGCATCTTTGTCAAAAATTAGGTGTCCGTAGTGTGTGGATTTATTTCTGGGTCTTCTGTTCCATTCCATTGATCCACCATTCTGTTTCTATGCCAGTACCATGCAGTTTTTATAACTGTTGCTCTATAGTACAGCTTGAGATCAGGGATGGAGATACCTCCAGAAGATCTTTTATTGTAGAGGATTGTTTTAGCAATTCTCGGTTTCTTGTTATTCCATATGAAGTTGAGAATTTTTCTTTCCAAGTCTGTAAAGAATTGTGTTGGCAATTTGATGGGAATTGCATTGAATCTGTAGATTGCTATTGGTAAGATGGCCATTTTTACTATGTTAATCCTGCCAAGCCATGAGCATGGGGGATCTTTCCATCTTCTCATATCTTCCTCTAATTCTTTCTTCAGAGACTTGAAATTTTTTTCATACAAGTCTTTGACTTGCTTGGTTAGGGTTACACCAAGGTACTTTCTGTCATTTGTGGCTATTGTGAATGGTGTTGTTTCTCTAATTTCTTTCTCAGCCCTTTTGTCTTTTGTGTACAGGAGTGCTACTGATTTTTTTGAGTTAATTTTGTATCCGGCCACTTTGCTGAAGGTGTTTATCAGCTGTAGGAGTTCCCTGGTAGAGTTTTTGGGGTCACTCATATATACTATCATATCATCTGCAAATAGTGATAATTTGACTTCTTCCTTTCCCATCTGTATCCCCTTGATCTCCTTCAACTGTCTTATTGCTCTAGCAAGGACTTCCAGCACTATGTTGAAGAGATATGGAGAGAGTGGGCAGCCTTGTCTTGTCCCTGATTTCAGTGGGATTGCTTTAAGTTTCTCTCCATTTAGTTTGATGGTGGCTATAGGCTTGCTGTATATCGCCTTTACTATGTTTAGATATGTGCCTTGTATCCCTGATCTCTCCAGTACTTTAAACATGAATGGATGTTGGATTTTGTCAAATGCTTTTACAGCATCTAGGGAGATTATCATGTGGTTTTTTTCTTTCAGTTTGTTAATATGGTGGATCAGATTGATGGATTTCCGTATATTGAACCACCCCTGCATACCTGGGATGAAGCCTACTTGGTCATAGTGGATAATATCTTTGATGTGTTCTTGGATTCGGTTTGCAAGTATTTTGTTAAGTATTTTTGCATAAATGTTCATAAGGGAGATTGGCCTGAATTTCTCTTTCTTTGTTGAGTCTTTGTGAGGTTTAGGTACCAAGGTGACTGTGGCTTCATAGAATGAGTTTGGTAATGTTCCTTCTGTTTCTATTTTGTGGAATAGTTTGAAGAGAATTGGAGTTAGCTCTTCTTTTGAAGGTTTGATAGAATTTTGCGCTGAAGCCATCTGGTCCTGGGCTTTTTTTGGATGGGAGACTTTTGATGACTGCTTCTATTTCTTTGGGGGATATAGGACTATTTAATTGATTTACCTGGTCCTGATTCAGCTTTGGTAAGTCAAATCGATCAAGAAAATTGTCCATTTCATTTAGATTTTCAAATTTTGTTGAGTATAGACTTTTGAAGTAAGACCTAATGATTGTTTGGATTTCCTCAGTGTCTGTAGTTATGTCCCTCTTTTCATTTCAGATTTTGTTGATTTGGGTGTTGTCTCTCTGCCTTTTAGTTAGCCTGGCTAAGGGTTTGTCGATCTTGTTGATTTTCTCAAAGAACCAGCTCTTGGTTTCATTGATTCTTTGAATTCTTTTATTTGTTTCTAATTGATTGATTTCAGCCCTGAGTTTGATTATTTCCAGCCATCTACTCCTTTTTGGTGTGTCTGCTTCTTCTTTTTCTAGGGTTTTTAAGTGGGCCATTAAGTTGTTTGAATGAGCTGTCTCAAATTTCTTCTTGAAGGCACTTAGTGCTATGAACTTTCCTCTTAGCATTGCTTTCATTGTGTCCCACAAGTTTGGGTATGTTGTGTCTTCATTTTCATTGAGTTCTAGGAAGACTTTAATTTCTTTCTTTATTTCTTCCCTGACCCAGCTGTCATTTAGTAACAAGTTGTTCAGTTTCCATGTGTGTGTAGGCTTTTTGCTATTTCTGTTGTTGTTGAAGTCCAGCTTTATTCTATGGTGATCAGACAGGATACAAGGGATTATTTCAATCTTCTTGTATCTGTTGAGGCTTGCTTTGTGACCAGCTATATGGTCTATTTTGGAGAAGGTTCCATGAGGTGCTGAGAAGAAGGTAAATTCTTTTGTGTTTGGGTGTAAAGTTCTATAAATGTCTGTGAGGTCCATTTGATTCATAACCTCTGTCAGAGATATTGTTTCTTTGTTTAATTTCTGTTTTGTTGACCTGTCCTTTGTTGAGAGTGGGGTGTTGAAGTCTCCCACTATTAATGTGTGGGGATCTATATGTGGTTTAAATTTTATCAATGTTTCTTTTACAAATGTGGGTGCTCTTGTATTTGGGGCATAGATGTTCAGGATTGTGATGTCTTCCTGGTGGAATTTTCCCTTGATGAGTATGAAGTGTCCTTCCCCATCTCTTTTGATTAATTTTGGTTGAAAGTCTATTTTATCAGATATTAGAATGGCTCTTCCTGCTTGTTTCTTGGGTCCATTTGCTTGGAAAGTCGTCTTCCAACCTTTTACCCTCAGGTAACGTCTATCTTTGTGCCTTAGTTGTGTTTCTTGTATGCAACAGATTGCCGGGTTTTGTTTATGTAGCCACTCTGTTAATCTGTGTCTTTTTACTGGAGAGTTGAGTCCATTGATGTTGAGAGAGATTAATGACCAGTGGCTGTTAGATCCCTTGATTTTGATGTTGGCTGTGTTCATAAGGTTGTGTGCTTGGTTTCTTTTTGTTTTAGTGTAGTAAGGTTAATTTTTTCCTGTGTTTTCTTGACAGAAGTTAATTTTCTTGGGTTTTATTTCCCTTCCAGTGTCTTCTGTAATGCTGGATTTGTGTGTAGGTATTGTTGAAATTTGCTTTTGTCATTGAATATCTTGCTTTCTCCGTCTATGATGACTGATAGTTTTGCAGGGTATCGTAGCCTGGGCTGACATCTGTGTTCTCTTAGGGTCTGCATGGTACCCGTCCAGGCCCTTCTGGCTTTCATAGTTTCTGTTGAATAGTCAGGTGTGATTCTAATGGGTTTGCCATTATATGTTACTTGGCCTTTTTCCCTTGCAGCTTTTAGTATTTTTTCTTTGTTCTGTATAGTTACTGTTTTGATTATTATGTGGTGGGAGGATTTTCTTTTCTGGTCAAATTTGTTGGGTGTTCTGTAGGCGTCATGTATCCTTATTGGCTTCTCCTTTAACTTGGGGAAATTTTCTTCAATGACTTTGTTGAAGATATTTTCTGGGCCTTGGAGAAGGGAGTTTTCTTTTTCCTCTATTCCTATTATTCTTAGGTTTTGTCTTTTCATATTGTCTTGGATTTCTTGGACCGTCTGTGTCAGGAATTTTTTGGATTTATCATTTTCTTTGACAGATATATCAATTTCTTCCATTGTATCTTCTACACCTGAGATTCTTTCTTCCATTTCTTGTATTCTGTTGGTTATGCTTACCTCTGTAGTTCCTGTTTTCTTCCCTAAATTCTTCCTCTCCATTATTTCCTCCATTTGTGTTTTCTTTAATTTTTCTAGTTCTATCTTCAGGTCTTGATTTGTTTTGTTTACTTCCTTCACCTGTCTGCTTGTATTTTCTTCTTTTTCTTTTAGTTCCTTCAACTCTGTCTCTTTTATTTCTTTCAGTGATTTATTTATTTCTTCTCTGAAGGCCACAGGCTGTTTGGCTGCATCTTCCCGTATTTCTTCACAGATGGCCATAATCTGCTTTTCTTTAACTTCCTCCATTTCTTTATGGATAGCCATGATATGTTTGGTTTTATTTTCTTCTAATTCTTTATGTATTTTATTTGTTTCCTCTATTTTCCTCTTTATCATAGATGTAAGGTCATCTTCTTGATTTTCTATTATGGTGCATTGTCCAGGGCTGTTCGCCCCTGGATGGCTGGGTTCTGGAGATGCCATATTGCTCTGTCTTTTGTTGGTTGAGCTTTTACGCTGACCTCTACCCATTGGGCTGATTTAGGTGTTGGCTGTTAGTTTCTGTGCTTCCTGGAGTCCTGGGGTAGGGAGAATCCCCTTGGCTGTAAGATGATTTTTCCTGAAGGAGTCCTTCTCTGCTTTTTGGTTATGGTCACTGTATGGCCAGTGTTTCTCAGGAGTTGCCACTGCTCACTTTAGGTTTATAGCCCTGAGTAGTAGCTGTGGTCTTTGTTAGGCGGGGGGGGGGGAATCTCCTCTTACCCATAGAAGTTCTCAAGACAGCTGCCCCACTGCTGGGTTTCTTGTTATAATTTGGTGTGCTGCTGCTCACTAAATTTCCAGGTACAGTTCTCTTGAAGAACCTGCTGATTCCCTAGCTGTGGGGTTTTCTCTCAACACGGAAACTCAGACTGTTATCATGGGGCGCACAGTTCTGTCCGGGAAAGTGAGAGATGCACTCAGCAAGTGTCTGGGCCAGAGGCTGAGTTCTCCGCTCTGGGCCTGGAGGATGTGCACCTAGGTTGAATTGGCGCCTGGGGGCGCTGCTCTGGTCTGGAGGCTGGGTGCCTCACTCTGGACCAGAAGCTGTGTGTCCCTGTATGTGATGGAGGCTGCAGGTACTGCTCTGTTCCAGAGGCTGTGGGTGCAGCCCTCTTGAAGGACCCGGGAATCCCACAGTTTTGATTGTCTACCTAGGGATAACTGGTTGATCCTTGGCACAGTATGTGAGGGCTGCTGTAATGGCTCTCTGGTTTTTGTAGGTCTGAGGATGCAGCTGTGTGTCCCAGTGCCCTAGGGGAACTCAATAATGGCGGCTGAGCACAGCGCTTCTGCCTGCATTAGAGCCTAGAGTCTGCTTGAATGCAGGGAGTCTTTTGGTGCTGGGTGTCCTAAGCGTTAGAGATGATGGTCCCCTCCGCTGGGGGTTTCCTCATGCCAGAGACACCCAGTCTTTGCTTTGGGGACCGATGTTCTGTCTGGGGTGGCGAGTAGGACCCACAGGCACAGATGCCCGCTTGTGGCTCCGCCTTTCTGGCCGTTCAGAGCCTTGGCTGCTGCCTAAACTGGGTAATTTTCCCTAGACCGTTTCGGGGTGGGGGTGTCGGCTGAGTGCTCTGAGATCAGACCAACCGTTTCCCTCCCTGTGGGTTTGTACCTGACAGTGAAACGCAGTCTCTGGTGCCCTGGTGCCCACAGTTCTATCTGAGGCAGTGAATCAGGCCCACAGGCAGGGCTCCGTGCAGGCGCCTGGGTCCCGGCTCTGGCTCCAGGCTGGCTCTTGGGGCACCCGCGGAACCCGAGTCTTTTCCAGGGGATGTTTGGGTGACCTGAGGTCGGTCCCAATTGTTTCCTGCTCCGTGGGGTTATCTCTTGACTGGGAAATCCAGTCTATGGTGTTGTGGGCCCACAGTTCAGTCTGGGACAGTGACCAGATCATGCTGGCGTGTAGCTCTGGGCTAGCGACCAAGCGCCTGGCGGAACCCAGATCTCTTCCGCAGTTTAGCCGGGTGAGTTAAAGCTGATTGAATCCCCCACTGTGGGGTATCCTCTCACCTGTGAAACACAATCGCTTGTGTTTTATGGCCGCGAGTTCTGATTGCTGGTCACTGTGCCAATCCTGCTGTGCTTCTCCTCAGAATGAGAGTTCCGACTCATGGATTTTTTAAATTGACAATGAACACTAATTGCTATAATGTCTGACTATTCACGAAAAGTATTTCACAACACACTGGTAACATCCTGTTTCACTATTCTGGCAGATTTTATGAAGTTACCTCACTTACATGTTTAGTTCAAGATTTTTTAAATTAAAATTTTATTTTATATTAATTATAGTTTATTCACCTTGTATCCCAGCTCTAGCCCCCTCCCTCATTTCCTCCCAGTCCCACCCTCCCTCTTTCATTTCCTTCCTTGTCCCTCTCCAAGTCCCCTGATAAGGGAGGTCCTCCTCCTCTATCATCTGACTCTAGCTTATCAGGTCTCCTCAGGACTGGTTGCATTGTCCTCCTGTGTGTCCAGGCAAGGCCGTTCCCTCCTCGGGAGGGAGGGGTCAAAGAGCCAGCCACTGAGTTCATGTCAGAGACAGTGTCTGTTCCCCTTATAGGGTCCCACTTGGATACTGACTTGCCATGAGCTTCATCTGAACAGGAATTCTAGGTTATATCCATGAATGGTCTGAGCAGGGGTTCTAAGTTATATTCATGAATGGTCCTTGGTTGGAGTATCAGTCTCAGAAAAGACACCTCTGCCCAGCTATTTTAGTTTTGTTGCTCTCCTTGGGGAGTTCCTGTCCTCTCCAGGTCTTACTATCTCCCCCCCTTTTCATAAGATTCCCTGCACTCTGCCCAAAGTTTGGTTATGTGTCTCAGCATCTGCTTTAATACCCTGTTGGGTAGAGTCTTTCAGAGGCCCTTTGTGGTTGGCTCCTCTTCTTTTTCCTGTTTTCTCTTTCTTCCAATCTCTATCCCATTTGTCTTTCTGAGTGAGTACTGATCATCTTATGCAGTGTCCTCCATCTTGGTTAGCTTCTTTAGATCAAATATATGTAGAATAATTAAATAATTTGAAACGTTAAGTACTGTAGACAATGGCATATGAAAGATACTGCTGAAAAGTAGAAAACTACCAGAAGAATTTTTTATAAAAGCAAAAAATTCTGTACAGAACTTTTCACCCAAGTACAGATTTTTTCCCTTTAAAAAAAAATTCTTCTTGTAGTTTTCTATTTTTCCACAGTATCCTCCATATGCCACTGTCATCAGTACTTAAAGTTTCAATTTGTTTGATTATTCTACATATATTTCATCTAATAGCACCTTTATAATTATTACACTTTGTTTACATTCATATTTACATTTATATCTAATAACTTTGTATGCATTGTGAATGTGAAGCTACAGCACTCTTATTTAGAGCATATAGCCATATTGGTTTTCAAGGTAAAGTCATGTTTGTTTTGTTTGTTTTTTTAGAATTCTAAGCTGCTCAGGTATCCTTCCCAGTCTTGTAGTTAACTCAGAGCAAGTCACCTATTTCTGAATTCATTTTCTGTAAGTGCCCACACTTGCTTACTGGACCAAGGTTACCAATATGGCAATAAGGAAATAAAACAGGCCAGTTGAATGGGCCACAACAAGACTGAGTCTGTAACAACTTTATTGAGAGAAATTAGATTTTTTATACCATTATCAGAAACAAAATATAGTGTTAATTACCAGGATCAATATAGTTGTAGTTGCCAGGATACAATGATGTTTTCAAACTTTACAAGGAACACAAGATTAGTATCTAATGACAATTGCCTTGTCAAATTTGCATGTTTCCTTGAATTTTAATGGAACATACAGGGAAACACAGAGTGGCCTAAAAGTTTCACTGCCTGAGGGAGTGTGTCAGTCTCTCAGGAACTGAAAGTCACATTGGGTTCCAGAATTCATGGATTCTAAGCTGTAATAACCATTATGCATGCCTCTCAAAGCAGATAAGCCAGACCAACTTCATGATTCCCTGAATTATTCACTTCTGTACATGTTACAGATTCACTTATGCTCTTGTCATGTTCTGATGTTTTTTTTTTATTCAGTATGTAAACAAATTTTTCAAGATAGGCCACACCATATTCTCTGGTATTAATATGCATAATAACTAATCATTCCAATATTATTAATGCCACTGTGACTGTAACCATTTTAGTAATATTAATGGAATTAATATAAAATTACTTTGCATATAAGAACATTATGAATTTATTTTTATATACTAATATTTAATTTTCATCTAATTTTTAATATATTAATCCCATATATGTAAGAAAGATCTAAGATATTCATTTTGAGAATGTTCCAACTTTTGTAGGGTGTCAGCGTTAAGTCTACAAAAATCAATGTGAATTGTTTAGTACAGAATGAAAAAGTTATTGAGGCAATAGTAGAAAAAGTAAGCAACTATATGACAATTTCTCAAGTTTATTTTAGTGAAACAATAGTATTCATGGTTGTTTCTAAACAGAATTTGAAAATACAAGAAATGTGTTACAAAATGGAGGTAGGAAAATATAGAATATACAACAATATGTTACAACTATGGGTAAAGAATTTCTACTCACATACATTGAATTTTCAATGGTGAGTTTGTCAGACTATAAGGCTTTAAAGTATTTTCCATACCATCTGAGGCTTTGGTGTGTATATCCTTTATTAATGCAAAGCCAATCAATGAATTCTACTGTAAACTCCTAAGGCCACAAGAAAAATTAAAATACATTTGTATTATTTTGATGAATTTCATACCAAATAAGCCCTTCATTACACAAGTTAAATAACTTTTACCATGAAATTTCTTTTAAGTGTGCACATTAGTTTCTATGCCATAAAATGTTGTAACTTTTATTTTATGGTGATCTTTTGATTCCAAGAGTAAGATTTACCTATTTTCAGCAGATGTTTTACATTTTTATGGAACTTTGGTTGAGAGAGTTGTCTTTCTATTTATTCTAGAAAACCATATAAATGACATTCCATATTCTAGAAAACCATATAAATGACATTCCAGGGTTTGTTGGTTTCAATTTTGGTATTGTTTGATGAAAGTACTGATAATGGGAATATGAAATCTTCCTAAGATTCAATTAATGGATAATTAACAATTTTATTTTTCAGCACTGTAATACATATTGACATAAATCAACAGTTCTCTGAAATTTCCATATATAATTATTTTGGAGCCCTGTTCTCTCAAACTTATCATCAAACAGATATTGTCAACTAGACCAAGAGAAAACATAAAGTGGAACTTATCAAGCATCTTTAAGGGCAGCTATTTCAAGTGGCTTGTTGAACTTACAATGTCTAGCTAAACTTGTGATCACCAGGTGTTTTGGATAGTATCACTTTTATGTTATCCAGATTAAGGGAAAGTGACTTGGTTCTATGGGAATTACTGTAGCTGATCTAGCCTCTGACTAGACTTGAAGATGAATACATTTGAAGAGGTATCAGAGGTAGTGACAGTAGAAATAGTGAGCTCTGTCTTACTTACTGAGGACACAGAGAGGAACCTTCTTCTTTGCCTTCAGAATGAAGCTGATGAAATGGAAAGTCCTACTGAATCTCAGAATAAAAGGCCTTGTTTGTCTTCTGAGGTTGATTCTACTCTTTGCACGCCAGCTGTTGTATTCCAACTACCAGAAACGGAGCAGAGCTTTAACTTAATCACAACCACAGCCACAGAGGTGGCAGATGAAGAGCTTACTGGGGGAACTATGATGCAGTTCCAGATTTTACAAAATGATGAACCAAATGAAGTTTTTCCCCAGGCTAATGAGGAACAGTCAATAGCTAGCGAAGCATGGTTCACAGGTAAGGAAGAGAAGGATACTCTAACCAAACAAGAGCATAAATGGAAACAAGGGATGTGGTCCAAAGAAGAAACGGATATTTTGATGAGCAATATTGAACGGTATATGATGGAACATGGAGTAAAGAATGCTTCAGAAATAATTTTTAAGATGGCAAAACATAAAAGAAAAGATTTCTACAGGACTATATCATTGGGTCTGAATCGGCCTTTGTTTTCAGTCTATAGAAGAGTGGTCCGAATGTATGACCAGAGAAATCACATGGGAAAGTACAGCCCTGAAGAAATAGAGAAGCTCAAGGAGCTCTGGCGGAAGCATGGCAATGACTGGATAACAATAGGGGCTGCCCTGGGAAGAAGTCCATCTTCTGTCAAAGACAGGTGCCGACTGATGAAGAATGCTTGCAAGGCAGGGAAATGGACCGAAGAAGAAGAACAGATTCTCGGAGATGTGGTTCATGAATTGACATGCACTGAGATGGGAGAGAAAGTAACCCAGGGTGTGTGTTGGGAAACCGTGGCTGAACGAGTGGGTACCCGCTCAGCAAAGCAGTGTCGTGCTAAATGGCTCAACTACCTGAACTGGAAACAGACTGGAGGTACTGAGTGGACAAGAAGAGATGAAGTCACTCTCATCCACAGACTAGCAGAGCTTGATGTAGCGGATGAAAATGAAATTCACTGGGATCAATTAGCTAACGGATGGAAAAGTGTTCGTTCACCACAATGGCTTCGAAGTAAATGGTGGACCATAAAAAGGCAAATTACAAACCACAAGGACTTTGCATTCCCAATCCTAGTAAAATGTCTTCAACAAATATATGAGAGCCAAAATGCCAGCCTCAGGTTTTGGGAGAATGCATCAGCATGTGAAGTATCAGATAGCAATCTTGGTGTCAGTATTCAGCAAGTCCCCTTTGGAGCCACAGGTGTAGAAGATAATAATACATCCATCTGTCCAGTCCCTATGGCAGGAATGCAAATTACACTCCAGGTTGTTTCCAGTTCCTCAACAGATTATCCTGCTGCTATTGTTGACTAAGAAACCATAACTCTGCTGACTGGACCACAGTAGACATTTGAGATTCTCCCATCTTTCCATTTATGCTCCACTCCCTCACCTTGCACCTATTTCCTTCAAACAAGCTCAGCTGAAAGCCTTCTCTTAACTGTGACCACTTGTTCCACAGTAAGCCTCACAGCTGCTGCACCTGCTTTTCCTAATCCACCACATCTTATTCTTTATCCTCCAAAACATTCTGTTGCACACTCTAATCAATTACATAGGTAGTGTTATATACCAGGAATCATCACTAGAACTGTTGCTAAAAATGATTTTTATTTTTTCTATATCCCAAGCAGAATTGACAGTCACTATTGTAACATCTATTTTTCTGATTTTCGTGGACTTGCAAATGCATTCAAAACACAGACATGCCCTGAAAGAATTATTCAGCTGAGATGTCTCTCCACCTCATCATTTAATGATGCTCTGATTTCTAAATTCAGAGACCCAAACAGCAGAGAAATAGTGAACTTAGCTTTGATTCCAGCAGAATTACCTGACATCAATCAACTGTAAGAAGAAAAATAATTACTTTGATTTATTGAGTGCTTGTTACTGAGGAGTTAGTCACTCTTCATAATTCAGCAAGTGCATTAAGCATGTGATAACAAAACCATACTTCATGTTGCTTTATTACCTGGCTTTGTCAAGGCATGGGATTTTACAGGTACTGAATCCGTCTTGCCTTTCAGAAGTCTCATAATCCAGAACCAGTAAGGATCAAATATCATTGGATCCCTTTGTATAATCCTGTTTCTAAAGAATTAAAGGATATCGGACTTGCTAAAATATTATTAACCTATATTTAGGAACATGCAAAGACCCCAAAGAAGTGCTTTAGTACCTGCAGAGGAATAGGATTGATGCACAAGAGACTTGTTTTCTGTTTACCGACTTATTAGGTACAATAGGTTAGCTATGAACATTAAGACTATGGATTTTTCATTACACTATTTTCAATATATCTGAAAAACCATTTTATGACAGTGAGAATTTGAATTGTACATATCCCTATGTTAGCAGGAGAGAATTTTCTTTCACCTCAGCTACTGGAAAGTTTGTCAGTCATCAAAGCTTAACTACAGTAATATTCATCTCTTTACATCAGACATGATACTTCATCCAGTTGCCATGAGGGCTAAATACATTTCAACAAGTCTGAACATTATACTTCAGTGCTTATTGATTACAAATAAAAGGACTTTGGAGGTGACTTTGTGGTGGCTACTCTTGGTTAGCTCATTGCTGGCAACTGGAGCTGATTTCGGGTACAAAAAGAATAAAAGAAAAAAAATTGAGTAAAGACAATTCACTACAATTTTGCTGTTTGCAGTGGGAACATGAGTTACTAACCAAACCACTAGCAATTGAAATGTTTCCACTCATTAGTTTACAGTTTACTAGTTTACAGTTAACACACTGAAGTAAAATTAAATGGAAAAAGATGTACCCTGTCAGTATCTGATAGCCAGTAAATTATATTAGATGCTGTACTATATCAAACACACAGAAATCAAAGAGAGAACTTATATTGTACCCTCATCAGGCAATATGCTACATGAATAGCAATTTTAAACACAGAGGTTACATCTGTATCTAAAGGAACAGATAAATATCCATTCCTACTGTTTATGTATACATTGGCTTTTAGGTTCTAATTGACATGGTTGCTACAAATTAATCACCAAAAGTATACATATACAATTTGATTTGGAAGAATAAGTACAAGGATAGTTAACTATTTCACAAGAATAAACAACAAAAAAGAATAAGCAATATTACTTGAATAGTGAACAATTTGTGTGTATTATTCAGCTTAAGATGAATAAAACAATCTGTTTTAAAGTACAAATGCTTAAGATACATTTTTTTTCTGTGTTTGCTGAAAAATTCTTTCTGCATGAAGTAATGTTTAGAATAATCATGTGGACTTCTGGTAGAGTAACTCAAACATGGGGACCCTTCACATAGTCAAACAGAAGTCTAAGTCAGAATATGGTTGCCACTGATATACTACATAGTCCACTGAGTCAGTCCTTTGTCATGAGAAAATGTTCAGTAGCTGAGGGCACAGTATCTTTTAAGAAAAGTGAAGCACATAACACAGCTTCTCCCCTCTACTCCTCAAGAAATGGATTGCCTGAAAATCAGTTACATATCATAGAGTAACTTAAGAGTAGGAAATACCCTGATCTCAACAAAATTACTGTCAATTTCAGAGTATTAAAATACTTTTAGTCATGTACATTCATGAGACTCTTCTTTCTACATTGCCTGAGGTGAATGCCCATTCGTTTATTTAACCCTTATTTAATGATATTACTACTTACACAACAGAATAAATATATCTTTATCTTTTTCATTTCTCTCTATATGTACATGTGTAGTATATAATGTGCCTATGTATGTGTGCATGTGTGCTTAACAGAACGATTGCAAGTCAAAGTGGCTGCAACAGAGTAAAGATGCTTTAGAGTCAATCCAAGTTATTATAGGTATTAAGTGAACAAGACCAACAAAGGCAAAACAGCTGGTGGAAACTCTCGTGTTAGCTTTAAGTTTGAGGATGTATAGTCCATGGTAAAATGAGTGTGCAGTCACCAAAGCAAGAATCGGGTCACATTCAAGTATACACACTCAAACTATCTACATGTAGACAGTTGAGTAGATTGATCTCCTTGTGGAGTCTTTTCCTTGATGCTTCTACCAGGTAACAAATGCTAGATTCATGTGCATCCATGACATTACAGTTTTACATGTCTCTCATTTTATGGAGTCTGGGTGAGAGAGTTTTACCCTTTCCTCAATTTGCTTTGTTTAGTATGTTCTCTAGCTAGGATCCTTTATATTGGTTCAGTATGCATACGTACCCCCATAGTTCTAACTTGCTCTAACAGTTATGTAAGGTGGAAGTCTTTTTACTCATAGGAATAACTCATTTGTCTGTATTAAAAGGGTAGATCCTGAAAGACTGTGAAGTTTTTGGATGTACCCATGGGCTACAGTCATACCCTTCTAAACAGAGTCAAATGTGTTTGGAAAATGGATTCTCCAAGATCACTGCATGGACTGAGAGGTCACTATTTTATACAATATGGAGTAACTTAGAGTAGGACAGAGTATGATCTCAGCAAAATTACTATTTCATGTATTAAAGGACCTATGACCTCTTTTGATATCTATAACTGAGGATCTGTTTTGAACAAAACCAGAATGGTTATTTTGAGATACCATCTAGACGTTTAGGAATAGGAATTGGTTTTCTGAAAAATAAATAATTAAAAGTTAGGAAATACATGGGGGGGGGATACTTGGAAAGATATCATATGATACTGGAGGAATTATGGTCACTTCTTAGGGTTACTAGTTTTAGTGTATAAAATTAGTTTAAAGAAGGGTTCACAATGAAAAAGGACAGACTCAAGCAGAATTTGAGGAGAATTTACTAGTGTTTTAAAGGAATATCTCAGAGCAGACAAGCTATAAATCTCACAGATCTGAATTTACAGGAATAAAAGTAATTTGATAAACAGTCATAGAGGTGCCAACAACAGGATAATTAGAAAAAAAGGGTGAGGAAGCTTAAATTTGGGAATATTAAACCATAGTTGGGTTATGCCCAGCATCTAAAGAAAAAGATCAAAAAACCCCAAAAGACTACTTATAACTTTCCTAGCAAAAACTCAGAAATATAAACAGACCAAGCAAACCCTGCCAAGGCTCACAGGTGTGTCACTAGGGCCTAGGAAAAATGAGGAGGAATAGTACATCATTTTAAGGTGAATCCATTTTCCCAGGAGTGGTTTGTTAGTCCAGCACTGGCTCACAGTAATAATTACCCTTAAGGGAAGATACAGGGAAATATCTCCACCTAGAGGTAGATTCCGTTCTTTACAGGATTAATAAGTGTTACTTTTGATAAATAATGTGTTTCATGAAAGGGTCTAAAACTTCAACTCTGGAAGTGGGCAATAATAAAACCTGTACACTAACCTCTCCATTCTGTGAGCCTTCTAAAGTCACCAGAGAGGTAGTCTTGTTGTGCATTAAGATGCGTGGGCTCTAGCATAGGAAGATTCAGTATACCTGTCAGTATAACTGTCCCGAAGGTCCCACTTGGCTTGGATAATAGTAGAGAGGAAATTTCCCTCCTGCTATGGAAGACAAGGTTTGACAGTGGAGCTATTTTGACAGTGGAGTGATATAGAATATATTCTTATAACCATCTCTGTGATGTCAATAATATAGTGCTCCTAAATACAGATGTGGAGGTTTATTCTATTGTAATAGCCTAAATAATAAATAAGTCTTTTTCTCTATTATACTAGTTGGTTCATTTGCTTATACACTTACATTTAACTGTAAGTTCCTTTAGATTTTAACTCAAAACTTTCACAGCCATATTCAGTACTATTTTCTGAGAACAATGTGGTTGAGAGCACTGTCTGTTTTTCCAAAGTACCCAGGTTTGATTCCCAGCATGCACATGGTTGCTCTCAACTCTTAGTAATTCCAATTCCAGGAAGTTTGGTATTGTCTTCTAATTTCACTGAACACCAGGCACACACATGTTTTATATATATATATATACATGCATACATATAGAAGCAAAACACCTATCAACATCTGTTATGCCAGGTTCACGGGACTCTCAGAGACCACCAGGAGAAGACTCCATGCAATTGCAAGAGAGCTTTATTACGAGAGCGATCGAACTCGGGACCCAAGTCTCACTGGCACAGCAGTAGAGAAGTGGGACCCCGAGCTCTGAGTGAACAGGATTTTTAAAGGGAAAGTCTGTGAGCCGGGGGTTTCCATGGCAGCAAGCAGGGGGGCACAAGCCTTGGCGTTACAGAATTGGGTGAAGTTTAGCAGAGCTGGGTGACCTTTTCTGAGGCACATAATCACAACGGCTAAGGCATATAATCACAATGGCTATTTTTCTAAACCATATCTGAAACATTGGGGAGAATTTTCCCACCCGATTCTCAACCGATTCCCATTGATTATTGCCAGGGAGTTTGTCTCTATTTTCTATGAAGCATTTATTCTGTTATATTTCCTGGAGGCTGTTGCTAGGAGAGTTAACTTTGTTTTCTGCCAGGTGTACATTCTGTGATATTTCCTGGTGCCTGAATTCAGTTCCCAGTCAAGATCTTTATTTCAAAATGGAGTTATATTCAAGCTATCTTAAGCTCTTCACATCCTCTCACATTTTAAAGAATGATAAATGTATCCATTTTGTCTTATTCTTTTAACAGGCATGTTTACTTAACTATGATAAGACCAGGATTCCTAAAACATTAAATTTATATTTTGGGCTGCTTAAATTGCAAATGTCAATCTTACTAATATATGATTTGTCATGGGCAGATTACTTCAAATAGTTTCAGAGCAATCAGATGAATGTATCCTTCCAACTTTTTTATTATGCTGTCTTGGGTGATCATAAGATATATCTTGTTTTGCATCAAGAGAATTTCATTCTAACTGCAACAATACAGTACCTTCACTATAGTATTAAAATACAAACCAGACTAATGCCTAGGCCCTAGTACCTGCAGCATCATTTCCCTCTCATATATACCCACATGGACTATATCAATAATATTGTCTGTTAATCTCTAGTTAACAGATTTCCTGGTGTCAGGATTTCTTAACCAGTATATTATTTGTTTTTCACTACTCTGATAAAACATCATGACTAAAAGTTGAAAGAATTAATTCTGGCTTTCAGTTCCAGAGAGAGGGAGTGAGTCCATAATGAGTGGAATAAGAATTTCAATTACAGTTTTAATTTATTTAATTTTTTAAATTAATTTATCATTTTTATATTAATTACAATATATTTGCTTTGTATCCCAGTTATAGCC
Source organism: Psammomys obesus (assembly GCF_907164565.1). Taxonomy (NCBI): domain Eukaryota; kingdom Metazoa; phylum Chordata; class Mammalia; order Rodentia; family Muridae; genus Psammomys; species Psammomys obesus. The sequence goes on from NW_026590531.1 coordinate 31,972, forward strand.
CACCTCCCTCACTCCCTCCCAATACCACACCTCCTCCTTCATCTCCTCCCTGCCCCTTTTCAAGTCCACTGATGGGGGAGGTCCTCTTCCCCTTCCATCTGACCCTAGCTCATCAGGTCTCTTCAGTACTGGCTATAGTGTCCTCCTCTGTGACCTAACAAGGCTGCTCCTCCCTCAGGGTAGGGAGAGGTCAAAGAGTCAGACGTTGAGTTCATGTTGGAGACAGTCCCTGTTTCCCTAATTAGGGAACCCACTTGGATACTAAGCAGCGATGGGCAACATCTGGGTGGGGGTTCTAGGTTATATCCATTCATGGTCCGTGGTTGGAGAAACAGTCTCAGAAAAGACCCCTGGGCCCAGATATATTTGGTCCTTGTGGAGCTCCTGTCCTTTCCAGGTCACACTAACTCCCCCTTCTTTCATATGATTTCCTGCACTCTGCCCAAGATTTGGTTATGAGTTGCAGCATCTGTTTTGATACACTGCTAGGTATAGTCTTTCAGGGGCCCTCTGTACTAGGCTCCTGTCCTGTTACTTGTTTTCTCCTACTTCCAATGTCCATCCCTTTTGTCTTTCTAAGTGATGATTGATCATCTTACCCCGGGTCCTCTTTCTTGTTTATTTTCTTTAGGTGTACAATTTTAGTATGTTTATCCTATCTTATAGGTCTAGTGTCCACTTATAAGTGAGTATATACCATGTGTGTCTTTCTGTATTCTCCTATAAATACTATTGTCCTGATGAATTATGAAATCATGAAGAATGAAAACAAAATAACTCTAGCAAATGGTGCAAACAGCATGTGTTTTAAAAAGCTCAAGGAGTTGGAGAGAAGTTTGCTTGAATCTTTGTTAATTCTAATGACCTCTCTGACCTTTCTTTACCTTCTATGCCTTAGAATCTTTATCTGTAATATCTGTGACAATTTCACAGAAATTTGGATTAATGCAATAAATTAATTGTATTTAAAAACAAAACAAAACATAACAAAACAGTTTAATTAGAGCCAGAAGCTCAATGATTACAGTTTCAACCATTGCCACAAAGTTGAGAGTTAGAGAGAGTCTATAAACTCAAAGTGTGATCCCAGTGATTTGTTTTTTATAGCAAGTCTTCACCACCTCCTCAAACAGTGCTGCCAACAGGGAACCAACTGTTCAAATATCTGAATCTATGGTAACATTTTTCACATAAACCAACAGGTAGTTGTATACATGACAGGTGTGCTGGCGGCTAAGAATCTTGTTATCCACATGCTTCCCTGTTTTCTGATAGTAAGTCAGCGCTTAACAAAGGACTCCTGCTGTAAAAATCCTCTTTCCTCAGAACATTACAAGAATGGACATGATTTAGCTTCTTGTGCCTGATTCTACTGCAGACCCACTGGCAAGTTGTTGCTTCTCTGCCCACTGCATTAGTAATCTTTCTAATAGTTTTTTTTTTCTCACCCTTAATTCATCTTAGTGTTCCCCTTGAACCCATAATCCTAAAACCTTTCATAAGGTAAGAATAAGACCTTTCACATGCATTGGACTCTACTAAAACAGATTAGAGTTTGTGGGCTGCCCCACTTTGGTGAACAGTTTTAGGTCAACTTGAGTTACCTGAAAGGAGGAAACCTCAATTGAGAAAATACCATCATAAAATCCATCCAAATGCAGATCCATCTGCATTTTCTTAGTTAGTGATTGATGTGGCAGGGCCCAGCACATTGTGGGTTGTACCATCCGTGGGCTGGGTGTCCTGGCTTCTATGAGAAAGGAGGCTGAGAAAGTTATGGGGAGTAAGCCAGTAAGCAACACTCCTCCATGGCCTGTGCATCAGCTCTTACTTTCAGGAACCTACCTGGAAAGGAGGAAAAACAAGAACTTGTGCACAGAGATAAGCTCTGAAAAAGACAAGAAAGTTAAACACACAGTTTACCTCTTCAATAGAATGACCTACATAGACAGTCTTCTTGGAATTCCAAGAATGATGTAATTTGACAACCTTGCTGTCTGATGAGACAGATTCTGCCTGTATCTCCTATAATTTATGTTTTTACTTATCCCAGACCTTTCCCCCTGAATCTTAACCACTGATTTTAACCCATGAATTCATTATTTTTTCTTTTTACTTTTAATTTTTAGAGACAAGGTTTCTCTGTATACTCTTGGCTCTCCTGGATTGGCTTTATAGACCAGGCTGGCCTGGAACTCACAGAGACCTGTCTGCCTCTTCCTTCCCAGAGTGCTGAGATTACAAGCATGTACCACCATGCCTAGCTCATAAACCCATTCTTATGAATGATGTCAGTTTTGATTTTCAACAACCTAAGTGACTTCTATGTTATCTTAGGGACAGGCCAAGCCCAAGAGCATTATATTTATCTCAGTCAAGCTCCCTCAATCAAGTCAAGCCCTTGGGCTCTATCTTTGAATCAACAATACCCATTCTTTTGAAAGAAGCCAGATGTGCTTTGTAATGCATTCCAACATAAACGTGTTTTAAATCTGAATTAATTGTTATATGAGGTTTTTTTTCCCCAAAATTGTGCTGTGTTTAAATATGGATAAAGAAAAATGATCTGGGCCAAACTCTTGAAGTTTTGGTTCAGCATTCATTGCAATTAAATTGGGCTGAGCTAGGTTTCATTTTTACTTCACTGTGGTTGTTTTTCCCTGCCTTCTGAAAAGCCTACAGGGGAACAGCACACTTATCCTGTTTGAGTTCCTGTCCTTACTTCCCCTGATGATGAACAGTGCTTGGAAGGGTAAGACAGATAAACCCTTTCCTCCCCAACTTGCTTTTGTCCATGATGGTTTGTTGCAGCAATAGAGACCCTAAGACACCCTCTTTCTTTTGCAACTGTTTTTCCACATTTTGTTCTTTGGTAAGTATCCAAAGTCTCATGGATGTCTGTTATCTTTAAACCAGGTAAAACTTGGTGTAGAGTTAGGTGAAGTCCCCTCCAACCTGACTCAAAACCAGCTGATATTTTGGAGACATTCAGTATTACCACAAAATCTTGCTGTGTTTCATAGTCTTAAACCAAATTTTCAGACCCTGGAGTCTCTGTTCCTTTCCACAAGGTTGCTCCAGACAGATTTCCTATGGCTATAATGCAGTAGTACACCTCTGTCTCTCTTCACATGATTTTGGCATCATGCTATTCATATTCCAATATGAGAACTTTTTATCCAGGTCACATAAAAATCCATAAAACTTCATATAAAAGAATCAAAACAAATACATATCTGTGTTATTTCGATGTAAATAATATCATTTGTAGTTGTCTAATCTCTCTGGCCAGGTATGTATAAATGCTTATGCCATATAATTTGTCTCTTTACTGTTATTTTAAAGAGCTATGGTTACTTCTAGACATAAATATTTTATGAACTTTCAGTGTTTGTGTTTGTGTTTGTGTTTCAGAACTGATTTCCTCAGTTTTTGTTTGCCTGAAATGGTAGTTTGAATGAAAATAGCCCCTATAGGCTCATAGGGAGTGACATTATATGAAACAATTATGACTTTTAAGGCCTTGTTGGAGTAGATGTAGCCTTGTTGGAGAAAGTGTGTCAATAGGAATGGACATGTAGGAATATTTTTGCCTATTTATTTTTTCATATATATAGTTGAATTCATGGTAGAAGCCAATAAAACTCAACACTTCAGAGACAGAAGCTTAAAATGTCAGTTTTATTTTCTGAGTGTGCAGGGAAGCAACCAGTTATTGGCCTGAACTGTGTTCATGAAATGAAGTTGTACAACATTTTCAAAGGATTGGAACACAAAGCAAAGGGAAGCAGGGTGAGCTATTGCATTGACCAATCATATGTTGACACAAGGGGTTGAACAAGGAAGTAAACATGGAGGACTAGGCCTTTCCAGGTCCCTTAGTTTCAGAACCCTTGCCTCTGCATTTTTGCAGTCAAATTCCCTCTTGGACTTTGGCCTGGAATTTAGAATGACAGGGAAACAAATGAATAGGCAAGCTTTAAGTCAAGACAGGCAACACATTTACAATTAGTGTATCTTAATTTAGATAAATAATAATGGCAACTTCTTTCTTTACATCTTTTATTGGTTAGCAGAGAAATATGAAACACCTGAAGAATAAGGATAGGAGCTGATTTTGATGCCTGCGAAAATTAATTCACTTTTGACCATGCCAGCAAAATAGAACTTCTTTTTTTTTTCGTATTTTATTTTTTTTTCTTATCAGTTACATTTTATTAACTATGTACCCCAGCCGTGTCCCGATCCCTCATTCCCTCCCAGTCCCTCCCTCCCTCCCTCCTCTCCACCGTGCCCCTTGCCAAGTCCACTGATAGGGGGGACCTCCTCCCCATTCATCTGATCCTGTTTTATCAGGTATCTTCAGGACTGGCTGCAAAGCTCTCCTCTGTGGCCTAACAGGACTGCTCCTCTCTTGGGGGGTGGGGAGGCCAAAGAGCCAGCCATTGAGTTCCTGTTAGAAATAGTCCTTGTTCCCCTCACTATGGGAAACCAATTGGTTACTGAGCTACCACAGGCTACATCTGAGCAGAGGTTCTAGGTTACATTCATACATGGTCCTTGGTTGCATGTCAGTCTCAGAAAAGACCCTGTGCCCAGATATCTTTGGTCCTTGTGGAGCTCCTATCCTTTCCTCATCAGTCTAACTCCCCTTCTTTCTTATGATTCCCTGCACCCTGCCAAAGGTTTGGTCACGAGTCTTTGCTTTGAAAACACCGCTAGTTAGAGTCTTTCCAATGCGCTCGGTAGACTCCTGTCAATGTTCAATGCGTATCCCATCTGTCTTTCAAAACGAGGATTGATAATCTTACCCCATGTCCGCTCTCTTGATTATCTTTTTTAGGTGTATAGATTTCATTATGTTTATCATCTCTTATAGGTCTATATAAGTGAGTATATACCGTGTTTGTCTTTCTCCTTCTGGGATATTTCACTCAGGATGATCTTTTCTAGATCCCACCATTTGCCTGCAAATTTCATGATTTCCTCCTTTTTGATTGCTGAGTAGTATTCCATTGTGTAAAAATACCACAATTTCTGTACCCATTCCTCCGTTGATGGACATCTGGGTTGTTTCCAGGTTCTGGCTATTACAAATAAAGCTGCTATAAACATGGTTGAGCAAATATCCCTTTTGTGTATTTGAGCAAACTTTGGGTATATACCTAGCAGTGGTATAGCTGGGTCTTGAGGAAGCACTATTCCTAATTGTCTTGGAAAGCGCCAGATAGATTTCCAGAGTGGTTGTACCAGTTTACATTCCCACCAGCAGTGGAGGAGGGTTCCCTTTTCTCCACAACCTCTCCAGCATGTGTTGTCCCTTGAGTTTTTCATTTTGGCCATTCTGATGGGTGTAAGGTGATATCTCAGGGTCGTTTTGATTTGCATTTCCCTGATGGCTAATGAGGATGAACATTTCTTTAAGTGTTTCTCTGCCATTCGATATTCCTCTGTCGAGAATTCTCTGTTTAGCTCTGTTCCCCATTTTTTAATTGGATTACTTGGTTTGCTGCTTTTCTGCTTCTTTAGTTCTTTATATATACTGGATATTATTAGCCCTCTGTCAGATAAAGGGTTGGTGAAGATTCTTTCCCAATCTGTAGGCTGTCTATTTGTTTTGATGACAGTGTCTTTTGCTTTACAGAAGCTTTTCAGTTTCATGAGGTCCCATTTATTGATTGTTGCTCTTAGAGCCTGTGCTGTTGGTGTTCTGTTCAAGAAGTTGTCTCCTGTGCCAATGAGTTCTAGGCTGTTTCCCACTTTTTTTT
>NW_026590532.1:0-17245 GCF_907164565.1 Psammomys obesus
TATATTTATGGACATCTCTTTCTTTAAGTTGGGAAAATTTTCTTCTATGATTTTCTTGAAAATATTTTCTGGACCTTGGAACCTGGAGTCTTCTTTTTCATCAACTCCTATTATTCTTAGATTTCGTCTTTTCATGGTGTCCTTGATTTCTTGGATATTTTGTGTTTGGGATTTTTCTGATTTTACTTTTTCTTTGAGAGAAGTATCAATTTCTGTGAGTGTATCTTCAGCATCAGAGATTCTCTCTTCCATCTCTTGAATTCTGTTGGTGATGCTTACCCTTGTGGTTCCTGATCTTTTCTCCAAGTTCTCCAGAACCAGGGTTTTCTCAGTTTGTGTTTTCTTTATTGATTCTAATTCTGTTTTCATGCTTTACACCATTTCCTTCATCTGTTTCAATGTGGATTCCTGTCTCTCTACAATGATCTCTATTTTATTTTGTTCATTTCCTATCTATATGCCACTAATTGTCTCTCTACTTTCTGCCTCTATTTGATTGGCTATATTTGGCTGTGTTTCTTTAAAAATTTTGTCCACTTCCTCTTTCTTTGCCTCCAAATGACTGGCCAAATCTTTGATAGATTTGTTCATTTCATTTTTAACTGTCTGAATTTGCATGGCTATTGCTCTGAGAGATTAGTTTGTTTCCTCTTTATGAGCCTCAAATAATTGGGTAAGCATAGCTTTAAAGTCATTTTCCTGTGCTTCTCATGAATTGGAGTATCCATCAGTTTTAGGGTTTGCTGGTGAAGTCATGATGTCCTGATTTATGTTGGATGTGTTCTTTCACCTACCCCTGGCCATCGGCTCATCTGAAAATTTCCCTGTTTGTTTCTGGATTCTGCAGATCAGACTGGTACTGTTTCTTTCTGGTGTCTGGAGAGTTCTGAGAGAGGTCTTGTAGCCTCAGTGTGTGCGTTGGCGCACTATGTGTACCTATGGGAGGAAAGTACTCAGGTGCAAAAGGGCAAATGCAGGCTCGTGCGCCCTAGCAGGCACTGGTGATGGTTGCTGCACAATTTCTGCCATTAACTGCCTTAACTCCTCAGTTGGGCCCATAGGGAAGGGACTTGTCTCAAGTGGTCCTCTGTTTCCCACAGTGGGTATGTGGGTGAGAGGGGTCTGATGCCTGGCTTCTATTTTAGAAAGAACCTGGATCTGGGGCTCTGCAGACACTCAAGGGCATACTCACTCTTATGCAGATCGTATCAGCAGGAATCAGGGCTCTTTGCTTTCTGGTTTGGCCCTGCTTGGTCCGCAGGAGGACTGACAGGCTCCGCCAGCTCAGTGCTGCTGCTGCCACCAGGTTAGAAAGTCCAGCTGCAGCTGGAGACTGGGATGTCCGTCCAGATGCTTTCTGGGAAGTCCTGGGGACCCTCCGCTGTGCTCTCCAAGCCTGGGAGGCCCAGCGCCTGGTATGCCTGGCTTGTATGTCGGGTCTGCTGGGCTTTGGTGGGTATATAGTGTATCATCTGTCACTGAGGATTTGGGTGGGTCGTTCAGTCAGTGGCTGAGAGACTCTGTAGAGCCAGTATGGTGGCCAGCAGACCTGGGACCCTGGGAGGATGGTTTTCATAGGTCTGGGACTCCAAGACCGGTACAGCTGCCGCTAAGGGGCTAGGGGGCTCCGTCTAGGCTGCTGCAGGCCCCAGGCCATGAGCACTGTATTGAGAATCTCAGTGAGCTGGCTGTGCTGAGGTGGAGGGAGGTCCGTGAAAGTGGAGTGCCGAGGGACCAAACGATAGTTTCTCTCCTTCCCAAACAAGTCCACGGTTGGACCGAGACCAGAGTTCTCACCTCATGTGATGGTCCCTGTCCTTTATAAAGCCTCTCCGTCATTTCCCTGGCTTCAGAAGTCCTTCCACTCACCCACTCAGGCATACAGCTCTTCCACAATTCAAAAACTGTGTGTGCTAGTCTCCACTTTGGCTCTGCCCCGCGATTTCCTTATTTTTCATTGCTGAGTAATATTACATTGTGTAGATGTACCACAATTTCTGTATCCATTCTTCAGTTGAGGGGCATCTGGGTTGTTTCCAGCTTCTGGCTATTACAAATAAAACTGCTATAAACATGGATGATCAAATGTCCTTATTGTGTACTTGAGCTTCTTTTGGATATATGCTAGGAGTGGTATGGCTGGATCTTGAGGAAGCGCTATTCCTACTTGTCAGAGAAAGCGCCAGATTGATTTCCAGAGTGGTTGTACAACTTTACATTCGCACCAGCAGTAGAGGGGGGTTCCGCTTTCTCCACAACCTCTCCAGCATGAGTTGTCACTTGAGTTTTGGTCTTGGCCATTCTGATGGCTGTAAGGTGAAATCTCAGGGTCGTTTTGACTTGCATTTCCCTAATGGCTAATGAGGTTGAGCATTTCTTTAAGTGCTTCTCTCCCATTTAATATTCCTCTATCAAGAATTCTCTGTGGAGCTCTGTTCCCCATTTTTTAATTTGATTACTTGGTTTGTTGCTTTTCAGCTTCTTTAGTTCTTTATATATTCTGGATATGAGTCCTCTGTCAGATAGAGGGTTGGTGAAGATTCTTTCCCAATCTGTAGGCAGTCGCTTTGTTTTGATGATGGTGTCCTTTGCTTTACAGAAGCTTTTCAGTTTCAGGAGGTCCCATTTATTGATTGCTGCTCTTAGAGCCTGTGCTGTTGGTGTTCTGTTCAGGAACTTGTCTCATGTACCAATGAGTTCTACGGTATTCCCCACTTTTTCTTCTAACCGATTTAAGAGTCTGGTTTTATGTTGAGATCTTTGATCCACTTGGACTTTAGTTTTGTGCAGGGTGATAAGTATGGATCTATTTTCATTTTTCTACATGTAGACATCCAGGTAGACCAGCACCATTTGTTGAAGATGCTATCTTTTTTCCATTGTATGGTTTTGGCATCTTTGTCAAAAATCAGGTGTCTATAAGGATGTGGGTTTATTTCTGGGTCTTTGGTTCCATTGATCCACCATTCTGTTTCTATGTCAGTACCATGCAGTTTTTAAAACTGTTGCTCTATAGTACAGCTTGAGGTCAGGGATGGAGATACCTCCAGAAGACGTTTTATTGTAGAGGATTGTTTCAGCAATTCTAGGTTTCTTATTATTCCATATGAAGTTGAGTTTTTTCTTTCCAGGTCTGTAAAGAATTGTATTGGTAATTTGATGGGAATTGCATTGAATCTGTAGATTGCTCTTAGTAAGATGGCCATTTTTACTATGTTAATCATGCCAAGCCATGAGCATGGGAGAACTTTCCGTCTTCTGATATCTTCTTCTACTTCTTTCTTCAGACACTTGAATTTTTTTTTTCATACAAGAAGTCTTTGACTTGCTTGGTTAGGGTTTCACCAAGGTACTTTATGTCATTTGTGGCTATTGTGAAGGGTGTTATTTCTCTAATTCCTTTCTCAACCTTTCTGTCTTTTGTACACAGGAGGGCTACTGATTTTTTATGAGTTAATTTTATATCCTGCCACATTGTTGAAGTTGTTTATCAGCTGTAGGAGTTCCCTGGTAGAGGTTTTGGAGTCACTCAGGTATACCATCATATCATCTGCAAATAGTGATAATATGACTTCTTCCTTTCCAATTTGTATTCCCTTGATTCTCCTTCAACTGTCTTATTGCTTTAGCAAGGACTTCCAGCACTATGTTGAAGAGATATGGAGAGAGTGGGCAGCCTTGCCTTGTCCCTGATTTCAGTGGGAATGCTTTAAGTTTCCCTCCATTTAGTTTGCTGTTGGCTACAGGCTTGCTGTATATTGCCTTTACTATGTTTAGATATGTGTCTTGTATCCCTGATATCTCCAATACTTTAAACATGACTAGATGTTGGATTTTGTCAAATGCTTTTTCAGCATCTAGGGAGAATACCATGTGGTTTTTTTTCTTTCAGTTTGTTAATATGGTGGATCACATAGATGGATTTCCATATACTGAACAACCCCTGCATACCTGGGATGAAGCCTACTTGGTCATAGTGGATGATATCTTTGATGTGTTCTTGTATTCAGTTTGCAAGTATTTTGTTGAGTATTTTTACATCAATGTTCATAGGGGAGATTGGCCTGAAATTTTCTTTCTTTGTTGGGTCTTTGTGAGGTTTAGATACCAAGGTGACTGTGGCTTCATAGAATGAGTTTGGTAGTGTTCCTTCTGTTTCGATTTTGTGGAATAGTTCGAAGATAACTGGAGTTAGCTCTTCTTTGAAGATCTGTTAGAATTCTGCACTGAAACCATCTGGTTCTGGGCTTTTTTTGGATGAGAGACTTTTGATGACTGCTTCTATTTCCTTAACAGATATAGGATTATTTAATTGATTAAACTGGTCCTGATTCAGCTTTGGTAAGTCAAATCGATCAAGAAAATTGTCCATTTCATTTAGATTTTCAAATTTTGTCGCATATAGACTTTTGAAGTAAGTCCTAATGATTGTTTGGATTTCCTCAATGTCTGTGGTTATGTCCCCCTTTTCATTTCTGACTTTGTTGATTTGGATGGTGTCTCTCTGGCTTTTAGTTTGGCTAAGGGTTTGTCTTTCTTGTTGATTTTCTCAAAGAACCAGCTCTTGGTTTCATTGATTCTTTGAATTGTTTTATTTGTTTTTAATTGATTGATTTCAGCTCTGAGTTGGATTATTTACAGCCATCAACTCCTTTTTCCTATGTCTGCTTCTTCTTTTTCTAGGGTTTTTAGGCGAACCATTAAGTTGTTTGAAAGAGATGTCTTGAATTTCTTCTTGAAGGCACCTAGAGCTATGAGCTTTCTTCTTAGCACTGCTTTCATTGTGTCCCACAAGTTTGAGTATGTTGTGCCTTCATTTTCAATGAATTCTAGGAAGAATTTAATTTCTTTCTTTATTTATTCTTTGGCCCAGCTGTCATTTAGTAGCAAGTTGTTCAGTTTCCATGTGTTTGTAGGCTTATTGCTCTTTCTGTTGTTGTTGAGGACCAGCTTTATCCCATGGTGAGCATATAGGATACAAGGGTTTATTTCAATCTTCCTTTGTAGGCTAAGGCTTGCTTTGTGAACAACTATATGGTCTACTTTGGAGAAGGTTCCATGAGGTGCTGAGAAGAAGGTGAATTCTTTTGTGTTTGGATGTAAGGTTCTGTAAATGTCTGTTAGGTCCATGTGATTCATGACCTCTGTTAGAGGAATTGTTTCTTTGTTTAATTTTTGTTTTGATGACCTGTCTGTTGTTGAGAGTGGGGTGTTGAACTCTCCCACTCTTAATGTGTGGGGATCTATGTGTGGTTTCAGTTTTAACAATGTTTCTTTTACATATGTGGGTGCCCTTTTATTTGGGGCATAGATATTCAGGATTGTGATATCTTCCTGGTGGAATTTTCCCTTGATGAATATGAAGTGTCCTTCTTCATCTCTTTTGATTAATTTTGGTTCAAAGTCTATTTTATCAGATATTAAAATGGCTACTCCTGCTTGCTTTTTGGGTCCATTAGCTTGGAAAGCTGTCTTCCATCCCTTTACCCTCAGGTAATGTCTATCTTGGTGGCTTAAGTGTGTTTCTAGTATGCAACAGAATGCTAGGTCTTGTTTACCCATCCATTCTGTTAATCTGTGTCTTTTTATTGGACAGTTGAGTCCATTGATGTTGAGAGAGATTAATGACCAGTGGCTGTTAGATCCTTTGATTTTGATGTTGGCTGTGGTCATAACGTTGTGTCTTGGTTGCTTTTTGTTTTACTCTAGTGAGGTTAATTGTTTCCTGTGTTTTCTAAAAAGTAGCTAGTTTTCTTGGGTTGTATTCTTCCTTCTAGTCTCTTCTGTAATGCTGGATTTGTGTGTAGGTATTGTTGAAATTTGTTTTTGTCGTTGAATATCTTGTTTTTCTGTCTATGAGAACTATGAATTTTGCTGGGTATAGTAGCCTGGGATGACATCTGTGTTCTCTTAGGGCCTGCATGATGTCCATCCAGGCCCTGCTGGCTTTCATAGTCTCTGTTGAGAAGTCAGGTGTGATTCTATTGGGTTTGCCATTATATGTTACTTGGCCTTTTTACCTTGCAGCTTTTAGTTTTTTTTTTCCTTTGTTCTGTATACTTACTGTTTTAATTATTATGTAGCAAGAGGATTTTCTTTTCTGGTCTAATTTATTGGGTGTTCTGTAGGCCTCTTGTATTCTTATTGGCCTCTCCTTTAAGTTGGGATATTTTCTTCAATGATTTAGTTGAAAATATTTTCTGGGCCTTGGAGGAGGTAATCTTCTTTTTCCTCTATTCCTATTATTCTTAGGTTTTGTCTTTTTACGTTGTCTTGAATTTCTTGGATAGTCTGTGTCAGGAATTTTTTAGATTTAACATTTTTTGACAGATATATTGATTTCTTCCATTGTATCTTCCACACCTGAGATTCTTTCTTCCATTTCATGTATTCTATTGGTTATGCTTACCTCTGTAGTCCCTGTTTTCTTCTCAAAGTTCTTTCTATCCACAATTTTCTCCATTTGTGTTTTCTTTAATTTTTCCAATTCTATCTTCAGGTCTTGAGCCATTTTGTTGATTTTCTTCAACTGTCTGACTGTGTGTTTTTCCTTCAATTCCTTTAGCTGTTTATTGGAACAATCCTCTTTTTCTTTTATTTCTTTCAATGATTTAAGTATTTCCTCTCTAAAAGCCACAAACTGTTTGGCTGCAACTTCCTCTATTCTTCAAGGATGGCCATAATCTGTTTTTCTTTATCTTCTTCTATTTCTTTACGGAAAGCCATAATCTGTTTGTTTTTATCTTCCTCTATTTCTTTATGGATGGCCATAATTTGTTTGAGTTTATCCTCCTCTAGGTCTCTACGCATTTTATTTGTTTCCTCTGTTATCCTCTTCATGAGCCTAGATGTTAGGTCATCTTCTTCAATTTCAATTATGCTGGGGTGTCCAGGGCTACTTGCCCCTGGATAACTGGGTTCTGAAGATGCCATATTGCGCTGTCTTTTGTTGGTTGAGCCTTTATGCTGGCCTCTACCCATTGCACTATCTTAGATGTTGGGTGTTAGTTTCTGGTGGTTCCTGGAATCATATGGTGGAGAGAAGCTCCTTTGCAGGAAGATTTTTTTTCCTGGAGGAAGCTTCCTCTGCTTTTGGGGTATGGTCACTGTATGGCTGGTGTTTTTCAGGAGTTGCCACAGCTCACCTCAGGCATACAAAACTGAGTGGTAACTGTGGTCCTTGTTAGTTGAGAGGGCTCCCCTCTCCCCAGAGAAGTCCTGGAGACAGCTACCCTGCTTCTGGGTTTCTTGCTGTAAATTTAGTGAGCTACTGCTGTAACCTGGGTGTCCCGTGGTTTGGTCAGTTTTGTTAGGGATAACTGGTTGCCCCTTGGAGCAGTATCTGGTGGTTGAACTCAGGGATCCCATGCTTCTGTAGGTCTGAAGTTGAGGCTCTGTGCCCCAGTACCCAAGTAGTAATCTGTGGCAGGTGAGTATTGCTCTCCAATTAGTAGCAGGCTAGCTAGTGCACAGCAGGTCCCTGGGTTGGGCCGGTTTGCAGAACCTTTTCCAGGGATATACTGGGTGACCTAAGTCCATCCCATTCACTTAGTTCCCTGTGGGGATTTCTCCCGACAAGGACTCCAAGTGTCTGATGCCCTGGGACACATTTTCTGTGATGGAACGTTGGGCACAGAGCAAGTCTCTGTCTCTGTGCTAGCGGCTGGAGCCCAGTTCAGTGCTGGTGGCTGGCACCCTCAATTCTGCGCGACCTTTCCAGGGGAACACTGGGTGACCCAAGGCCAGTCCCATTTCCTGCCTTCTTTTTTTTTTTTCACGACTGGGACTCTCAGTCTCTGGTGTTTTTCTGCCCACTGTTCAGCCTGGGAAGGTGATCAGGACATGCAGACATGTGGCTCTCTCTGGTCTGGTGACCTAGTGTCAGGATCAATTCCTGGTTCTAGCTGGGTGATCTGTGAGTGAACCCGACTAATTCTCATACCATGGAGGTTTCCTCTCACCTGGAAAACACGATTACTGTTGTTTTAGGGCCCAGAGTTCAGTCTCCTGGTCGCTGTAAGAAAAATGTTGTCCTGCTCCTCAGACGCAATGTTCTCCTGGAGCTGCCATCTTATTCCACCCCAGATTAGATCTTTTTATAGCATTCCATATTTCCTAAATGCTTTGTGTTGGATTTTTTAGATTTACAATGTTTTTTTCCTGATGCATCAATTTCTTCTATATTATCTTTACGCCTTAGATTTTTTTCTTCTGTCCTTGTAATCTGTTGTTGATGCTCAAGTATGTTGTTTCTGTTCTGTTCCCTAGGTTTTCAATCTCCAGGATTCTATCAGTTTGTGTTTTTTATTGTTTCTAAATCCATTTTCTGGACTTGAACAGTTTTCTTCAACTCCTTGGCATGTTTAATTGTATTTTTCTGTATTTCTTTAAGGGATTAATGCATTTCTCCTTTAAAGGCCTCTGTCACCTTCATAAGATGGAATTTAAGTTCACTTTCTTGTGTTGTACTTTTGTTGAACATCTAGGGATTGCTGTAGTAGGATAGCTATGCTATGAAGGTGCCACGTTGACCTGGCTCCTGCTGAATTTTCTGTTTTCTTTTTCTAAGACTTAACAAGCTATAAGCAGATGGCAATAGTGGATAATACCCTCTTTCCAGTGGATGAGGGAAGAAGAAGGGAGGGTGGGAATGGAGCGGAGGAGGCTTCAATCGGGATATATAATGAATAAATGATAAAGAAAAAAATAAAAATTGAAAAAGGATTTATTAATTATGTACACAGCGATCTGCCTACATATATACCTGCACACCAGAAGGGGACATTAGATCACATTTTAGATGTTTGTGAGCCACCATGTGGTTGCTGGGAAATTAACTCAGGACCTCTGGCAGAGCAGTCAGTGTTCTTAATCTCTGAGCCATCTCCTCAGCACATTGGTTGTATTCTTAAGCTGTCCTTTAGCTATAAAGTTGTCCCTGGGTGTTTCCTGTGGAGGAGGTATCGAGGAGGAGAAACTAACCTGGATGTTCCTGGTGTAGCATGCATCCAGTGGACAGAAGTATGCTCTGTGTTCCTGGTACAGCAGTCCTGGATGTTCCTGGAGGTTTCTGGAGTATCAGGTTGCTGAAGTAAGGTGGAGTGGTGATCTGGCAATGGAAGTAAGGGCACAGGAAGCAGCTCAGTGCAGCTTAATTTGCCATGCCACATTTTCTTTATGCATTCTTTGTTTAAAGAACATCTAGGTTATTTCCAGGTGCTTGGTATTATGAATAAAGCTGCTATGAAAATAGCTGGAGCAGCTTTTGGGTATGTGCTTGTAGAACCCTGGTATGGAGGTCAAAGTCTGGTGTTGCCAGGTGGCCTCTGAGTGTGGTATATTATGATTGCCTTGCTTTCTCAGTGGGGTTCCCACTTTGCCTGATATGGGATATAAAAGATACCCTAAGGAGGGTGACATAGCCCCCAGGAAAGATTACAGGCCAGATCCTTTCCTGATAAGAAGCCTGTTCAGCTGGCACCTGGGGATTCCTTGAGATACTGAAACTATGTAAATAAGATGTATTCATGTCCTGGCTTTCAACCAATGGCCTTTAAACGATGCCCTGGAGATTCTCTCCTTCCCATAAGAAAATTAAGTACTTTTTTCCCTCTTATGATAGGGTTGTAGATTAAGCATATCTGGCACTCCTAGCCCTAGAGAGTCAAATACATTCACTCTCAAAAATCCCTCCCACTGTCCAAGGTTTATAATGTCTCTGATTCACGAATATAAAGGCTTGCTCTCTTACTCCACTATTCTACCATGAATCTCTAAGCTTCATCATTTGTTTGGGGGAAGATTTACCTCTGAACACCTGGGGCTTGACTGCAGGTCAGGCAGTGATGGCAGAACTGCTTTGGCAGCTGCTGAAGCCTGATTCATCATGGCAAGCTTGGTGCTGACTGCCGGAGAACCATTCATTTGGCCTTTGTCTTACCTGACTTGCCATCAGACATTCCAGGACTGAGTCTTACCTCACCAGCATCCAGCCAGTTTGGGCCATCTGCCCACTTTCCCTGTCATGCATTGCACGGAA
Organism: Psammomys obesus; assembly: GCF_907164565.1. Taxonomy (NCBI): domain Eukaryota; kingdom Metazoa; phylum Chordata; class Mammalia; order Rodentia; family Muridae; genus Psammomys; species Psammomys obesus. The sequence continues at coordinate 10,040 of NW_026590532.1, forward strand.
GATTAACAAAAGCCTATAAGACTTTTAGGATCATCACAGTCTTTTGGAACTTCAGAGTTCCCACTGCTGTGTGATACCAGCAATCTCATTTTAAAAGAAATAACTGTAACACCCATGGAAAACACATTTCCACCTTCCCCAGTGAAACCAGGAACCTCATTCTAGTTTAGGGTCCTGCTCTGAGTGCTCTAAGCTGCTCCTGAGGGAGAAAGGGGGCTTTGAGTTCATGGTCCCTCTGTTCCCATCCAGAAGCAAACAGCACCTGGATTCAGAACCCAGGCTACCAATGGAAGCAGAACAACTGGCACCAACAATATGGACTAACAGAACCTCCAATTAGAGGGAAAAAAAATGCCTCCTGGATTAAAAAACCCAAGCCTCTACACCGAGGAAGGCATCTTTATCTATTTTCCTGTTGTGTTTTTGGTCTGCACCTTAGCAAGGAGCTGAATATGATTTCTGGAGTAACTGAAGACTTTCAGTCAAGGTACTCCCCAATATTGTTCTAAGGTTTCCTACCCTCTTTCCAAACCTCATCAGCCCAACCTGGGCACAGTCAATGATCTTTTGTCCTCTCAGAAAAAAAAAACCAAAATGGTTAAGAAGCAGCCACATAATCATCATTAGGACGGCTGTCAGCTTCATAAATCTGTAGGAACACTTGTGTTGATGGGGTGTGCCAATCCCTCCTGGCAAAATTGCCTCAAGAATGTTGACCATAGCCACCAACAGTTCCTGCCTTTATCTATAATAGGAAACAATTCATCACAAAGAAAAGAGCCTCAAGTTAGGGCTTTAGGTGCATGGCATAAAACTCACCCAAAAAACAAATCTCCTCATTTTTGGAGGAGGTGTTTCAGGTAGCACCTCACATATCCATGGGTAATTTTAACAACCCAGATTCATGGACCTGAGAAACTTCCCTTGCCCAAAATAGAACAGTCAAGGAGGGGGAAAAAGTCTCTCCCCACTTTCTCCTACCATAGCCATAGTCCACCAATGCTTAGGACCCATTAAAATAAGCCCAACTGAAAAGGCTGCCTCTCATCAGGAAGCTGACTCTCAGATTCACACCTTAAAGCCAGCCCTACCTCAGATCTTATAGCGCTCGCCAAATTCATGTGGGAAATCAAAACCATGTACCCACTCTTAACCCCCTATAATTTCTTGGAGGACCCCAAGATGACTGTCTCACCCACACCTCTTTTTTTTTACTCAACAACCCAACTGCCCGCAGAACTCCATGATAAAAGTACATAATCCATCACTTTCACCCTCTCCCACTATCCCTCTTCCTGCACCTGCCACCAAAGCAAAGGGAATCGTCACTATTTCTAATTCCCCTAGCCAACAAAGCCACACACTTCAAAACCCCTCCAAATCAACTTGAAAAAAGAATGCATGTGAAGTCAAAGAGGCTGCGTATATAGTATAGTTTTCAGGATAGTATTTGTATAGGATACATGTGAGTGTGAATGAGTTGGCATCTCATTCTTGTGAATTCTCTTGGGATTTTTTCTTTCTGTTGTAATGCATTGTCCATCTTTGATGTGACAGGGTTTTGTTTTATTTTATTGTGCTTTATTTTGATAAAAGTATCAGTGTGATAAAACATAAGTAAAAGTATGTTTGCTTTAAATACTAATGCATACTTCCTTTTTTCATAAAATGTCTTCATTATTCTATGGGCCTGACAGAGAGATTTCTCATCTTATTTATTGGTTACACTGACAGCACAACTCTACTGCTGGACCCAGCCAGGTTCCCCAAGGTACACGAAAGTAGAGAGCAGATTAGCACAAGCAAATTCTTTTTTTGGCAGTCACATAAGCCGCAGTGGAGCACACCCTGTTGTTCTTTTGATGCAACCCTGAGATGCTTTTTTGAGATAGCCACCATCCATAACCACAGTCCTGACTTGGCACAAGGAGACCTAGCATACTTCCTTTTATATTTATTTTTTTATTTTTTTTATTTTTTTTTTATTAATTACACTTTACTCACTTTGTATCCCCCCCCCGTGGTTCCCTCCCTCCTCCTATCCCAATCCCTTCCTTCCTGCACGCTCTGCATGCATGCCCCTCCCCAAGTCCACTGATAGGGCAGGACTTCTTTTCCTTCCTTCTGATCCTAGTCAATTAGGTCTCATCAGAAGTGGCTGCATTGTCTTCTTCTGTGGCCTGCTAATGCTGCTTCACCCTCGGAGGGAGGAAATTAAAGGGCAGGCCAATCAGTTCATGTCAGAGACAGTTCCTGTTCCTATTACAATGGAACCCACTTGGATACTGAACTGCCATGGGCTACATCTGTGCAGAGGTCTTAGGTTATCTCCATGCATAGTCCCTGGTTGGAGTATCAGTCTCAGGAAAGACCCCTGTGCTCAGATTTTTTTTGGTTCTGTTGCTCTCCTTGTGGAGTTTCTGTCCTCTCCAGATCTTACTGTTTCCCACTTCTTTCCTAAGATTCCCTGCACTCTGCCCAAGGGTTGCCCATAAGTCTCAGCATCTACATTGATAGTCTGCAGGGCAGAGATTTTCAGTGACCCTCTGTGTCAGGATCCTGACTTGTTCCCTCTTTTCTCCTTCTTCTGATGTCCAGCCTCTTTGCCTTTCTGGATAGGAATTGAGCATTTTAGCAAGAGTCCTCCCTCTTGATTAGTTTCTTTAGATGTACAGGCTTTAGTAGGTTTATCCTATATTGTATGTCTATATGAGTGAGTATATACCATGTGCATCTTTCTGCTTCTGGGATTGCTCACTCAGGATGATCTTTTCCAGATACCACTATTTACCTGCCAATTTCCTGATTTCCTTGTTTTTTTGTTGCTGAGTAATATTCCAATGTGTAGATATACTACAATTTGTGCATCCATTCCTCCACTGAGGGGCATCTGGGCTGTTTCCAGCTTCAGGATATTACAAATACGGTTGCTCCAAACATGGATGAGCAAATGTCCTTATTGTGTACTTGAGAATCTTTTGGATATATGCCTAGAAGTGGTGTAGCTGGATCTTGAGGAAGCGCTATTCCTAGTTGTCTAAGAAAGTGCCAGATATATTTCCAGAGTGGTTGTACAAGTTTACATTCCCAACAGCAGTGGAGGAGAGTTCCCCTTTCTCCACAACTACTCCAGCATGTGTTGTCTCTTGAGTTTTTCATCTTAGCCATTCTGATGGGTGTAAGGTGAAATCTCAGGGTCATTTTGATTTGCATTTCCCTGATGGCTAATGAGGTTGAGCATTTCTTTAAATGTTTCTCTGCCATTCGATATTCCTCTACAGAGAATTCTCTGTTTAGTTCTGTACCCTATTTTTTAATTGGATTACTTGATTTTTTGCTGTTTAACATCTTCAGTTCTTTATATATACTGGATATTAGCCCTCTGTCAGATATAGGGTTTGTGAAGATCTTTTCCCAATCTGTAGGCTGTTGTTTTGTTCTGAGGACAGTATTCTTTGCTTTACAGAAGCTTTTTAGTTTCATGAGGTCCCATTTATTGATTGTTGCTCTTAGAGCCTGTGCTGTTGGTGTTCTGTTCAGGAAGTTGTCTCCTGTGCCAACGAGTTCAAGGGTATTCCCCACTTTTTTTTCTAACCGATTTAATGTGTCCGGTTTTATGTTGAGGTCTTTGATTCACTTGGACTTCAGTTTTGTGCAGGGTGATAAGTATGGATCTATTTTCAATTTTTTACATGTAGACATCCAGTTAGACCAGCAACATTTCTTGAAGATGCTGTCTTTTTTCCATTGAATGGTTTTGGCATCTTTGTCAAAAATCAGGTGTCCATAAGTGTGTGGATTTATGTCAGGGTCTTCTGTTCGATTCCATTGATCCACCAGTCTGTTTCTATGCCATTACCATGCAGTTTTTAGTATTGTTGCTCTATAGTATAGCTTGAGATCAGGGATGGAGATACCTCCTGAAGATCTTTTACTGTAGAGAATTGTTTCAGCAATTCCGGGTTTCTTGTTGTTCCATATGAAGGTGAGAATTTTTCTTTCAAGGTCTGTAAAGAATTGTATTGGTAATTTGATGGGAATTGCATTGAATCTGTAGATTGCTTTTGGTAAGATGGCCATTTTTATTATATTAATCCTACCAAGCCATGAGCATGGGAGATCTTTCCATCTTCTGATATCTTCTTATAATTCTTTCTTCAGAGACTGGAATTTTTTTTCATACAAGTCTTTGACTTGCTTGGTTAGGTTCCCACCAAGGTACTTTATGTCCTTTGTGGCTATTGTGAAGGGTGTTGTTTCCCTAATTTCTTTCTCAGCCCTTTTGTCCTTTGTATACTGGAAGACTACTGATTTTTTTTTTAGTTAATTGTGTATCCAGCACTTTGCTAAAGGTGTTATTTAGCTGTAGAAGTTCCCTGGTAGAATTTTTGGGGTCACCCAGGTATACTATCATATCATCTGCAAAGAGTGATACTTTGACTTCTTTTCCAATTTGTATCCCCTTAGTCTCCTTCAATTGTCTTCTTGCTCTAGCTAGGACTTTAAGAACAATGTTGAAAATATTTAGAGAGAGTGGGCAGCCTTGCCTTGTCCCTGATTTCAGTGGGAATGATTTAAGTTTCTCTCCATTGAGTTTGATGTTGGCTATAGGCTTGCTGTATATTGCCTTTACTATGTTCAGGTATCCCTGATCTCTCCAGTACTTTAAACACGAATGGATGTTGGATTTTGTCAAATGCTTTTCAGCATCTAAGGAGATGATCATGTGGTTTTTCTCCTTCAGTTTTTTTATGTGGTGGATCACATTGATGGATTTCTGAATAATGAACCACCCCTGCATGCCTGGGATGAAGCCTACTTGGTCGTAGTGGATGATGTCTTTGATGTGTTCTTGGATTCTGTTTGCAAGTATTTTGTTGAGTATTTTTGCATCAATGTTCATAAGGGAGATTGGCCTGAAATTCTCTTTCTTTGTTGAGTCTTTGTGAGGTTTAGATACCAAGGTAACTGTGGCTTCATAGAATGAGTTTGGTAGTGTTCCTTCTGTTTCTATCCTGTGGAATAGTTTGAAGAGTATTGGTATTAGCTCTTCTTTGAAGGTTTGGTAGAATTAGGAGCTGAAACCATCTGGCCCTGGGCTTTTTTTGCATGGTAGACTTTTGATGACAGCTTCTATTTCCTTAGGGGATATAGGACTATTTAATTGGTTTGCCTGGTCTTGATTCAGCTTTGGCATGTAGAATCGGTCAAGAAAGTTATCCAGCTGTCATTTAGAAGCAAGTTGTTCAGTTTCCATGTGTGTGTAGGCCTTTTGCTATTTTTGTCATTGAGGTCCAGTTTTAGTTCACGGTGATCAGATAGGATACAAGGGATTATTTCAATCTTCTTGTATTTCTCCCCTAACAAAGTTGTCATTGAGTAGTGAGTTGTTCAGTTTCCATGTGTGTGTAGGCTTTTTGTTATTTCTGTTGTTGTTGAGGTCCAGCTTTATTCCATGGTTATCAGATAGGATACAAGGGATTATTTCAATCTTCTTGTATTGTTTGAGGCTTGCTTTGTGACCAACTATGATCTATTTTGGAGAAGGTTCCATGAGGTGCTGAGAATAAGGTAAATTCTTTTGAGTTTGGGTGAAAGGTTCTGTAGATGTCTGTGAGGTCCATTTGATTCATGACCTCTGTCAGAGTTATTGTTTCTTTGTTTAATTTCTGTTTTGTTGACCTGTCCTTTGTTGAGAGTAGGGTGTTGAAGTCTCCCCCTATTATTGTGTGGGGGTCTATGTGTGATTTAAATTTTATTAAAGTTTCTTTTAGAAATGTGGGTGCCCTTGCATTTGGGGCATAGATGTTCAGGATTGTGATATCTTGCAGGTGGATTTTTCCCTTGATGAGTATGAAGTTTCCTCCTCTATCTCTTTTGATTGATTTTGGTTGGAAATCTACTTTATTAGATATTAGAATGGCTATTCCTGCTTGCTTCTTAGGTCCATTTGCTTGGAAAACCATCTTCCAGCCCTTTACTCTCAGGTAATGTCTATCTTTGTGATTTTAGTGTATTTCTTGTATGCAACAGATTGTTGGGTCTTGTTTACGCATCCATTCTGTTAGTCTGTGTCTTTTTATAGGAGAATTGAGTCCACTGATGTTGAGGGAGATTAATGACCAGTGGCTGTTAGATCCTTTGATATTGATGTTGGCCATGGTACTGTGTTTGTGTGTTTGGCTACTTTTGTTTTGCTGTAGTGAGGTTATTTATTTCCTATGATTTATTGAAAGTAGTTAGTTTTCTTGGGTTGTATTTTTCCTTCTAGTATCTTCTGTAATGCTGGATTTGTGTGTAGGTATTGTTGAAATTTGTTTTTGTTGTTTAATATCTTGTTTTCTCCATCTATGAGGACTGAGAGTTTTGCTGGGTACAGTAGCCTAAGCTGACATCTGTGTTTTCTTAGGGTCTGCATGATATCCATCCAGGCTCTTCTGGCTTTCATAGTCTCTGTTGAGAAGTCAGGTGTGATTCTGATGGGTTTGCCATTATACATTACTTGGCGTTTTTCCCTTGCAGCTTTTAGTATTTTTTCTTTGTTCTGTATACTTACTGTTTTGATTATTATGTGAAGGGAGGATTTTCTCTTCTGGTCTAATTTATTAGGTGTTCTGTAGGCCTCTTGTAATCTTATAGGCTTCCCCTTTAAGTTGGGGAAATTTTCTTCAATGATTTTGTTGAAAATATTTTCTGGGCCTTGGAGGAGGGAATCTTATTTTTCCTCTATTCCTATTACTCTTAGGTTTTGTCTTTTTATGTTGTCTTGGATTTCTTGGATGGTTTGTGTCAGGAATTTTTTAGATTTAACATTTTCTTTGACGGATACATCAATTTCTTCCATTGTATCTCCCACACCTGAGATTTTTTTCTTCCATTTCTTGTAGTCTGTTGGTTATGCTTACCTCTGTAGTTCCTGTGTTTTTTTCCTAGGTTCTCCCTCTCCATTTTATTTCTTTCAGTAACACAGACTGTTTGGCTGCATCTTCCTGTATTTCTTTGCAGATGACCATAATCTGTTTTATTATATCTTCCCTTAATTCTTTATGCATTTTATTTACTTCCTCCATTAACCTCTTCATTAGCATGGATGTTAGGTCATCTTCTTGAATTTCATTTATGTTAGGGTGTTCAGGGCTACTTGCCCCTGGATAACTGGGTTCTGGGGATGCCATGTTGTTTTGCCTTTTGTTGGTTGTACTTTTT
>NW_026590533.1:0-22948 GCF_907164565.1 Psammomys obesus
TTGCCTATGATAGAATCTGCCCATCTAATGCACTCATGTAAATATATTACTAAAGGAGATTTCATTTAAGACATTTCCTTTTTTTTAAATTTTGTTGTTAAGATGCTATAGAAACTAAAGACCAGCTTGAAAACAAAACAAAACAAAAAAAAAAAACATGACATAGTCTTTCTTTAGAAATGTGAAGATGTAATATTTACTAAGATGTCTGTTCTCCCATCACTGACCAAAAATTATGAAAACATTTTAATCAAAATCTCAGGGGAAATTTCTGTAAATATTAACAAGCTAATTCTGAAATTTATGTGGACAAAGAGATGGCAATGAATACTGAAGCAAGAGAACTGAGCAGGGAATGTAACAATAGTAGGATTTAAGTATTACTATCATTACAACAGATCATCTTGAGGTATCTCGATCCCTGGTCTCAAGCTGTATTACAGAGCAATAGTAATAAAAACTGCATGGTACAGCATAGAAACAGAACGGTGGATCAATGGGATCAAATTGAAGACCCAGAAATAAATGCACACACCTATGGACACTTGATTTTGACAAAGAAGTCAAAACCATTCACTGGAAAAATGACAGCATCTTCAAGAAATTGTGCTGGTCTACCTGGATTTCTACATGCAGAAAAATACAAATAAATCCGGTTTATCACCATGCACAAAACTAAAGTTCAAGTCGATCAAAGACCTCAACATAAAACAAGATACACTAAATCGGTTAGAAGAGAAAAAAGTGGGGAAGAACCTAGAAATCATTGGCACAGGAGAAAACTTCCTGAACAGAACACCAACAGCACAGGCTCTAAGAGCAACAATCAATAATTGGGACCTCATGAAACTGAAGAGCTTCTGTAAAGCAAAGGACAGTGCCATCAGAACAAAGTGACAGCATACAGATTAGGAAAGGATCTTCAACAACCCCATATCTGACAGAGGGTTAATATCCAGAATATATAAAGAACTCAAGAAGTTAAACAACAACAAACAGCTATTCTGATAGCCTACTTTATATAAATAGATGGTATTAATAGGTACCAAGACTTTATAAAACATCTGTAACTCCTTCCTTCTCAGTCACTGGATTCATGCTCACATCACTACAGAAAACATTATGAAAGTTTCACATAAAAATTTATGCTAAATTGAATTTAAGATGAAACAATTTTTGTTTGAAAGATGGAGAAGGGAAAATGGGCAAACGCAAGAACTTACATGTTTCATTCAGACATGTGATGATCCACTCCACCCACTATCACCTCTGGCAGGAATGTTGTGGGTTTTTTGCCTGTCCCTGTAGTGTTTCAAGGCTTTGGAAGTGAGATCTGATAGTCTTTTTCATCCTTTCTGTCCATGATCTCTAGAAACATCAGGGCTAAGCTAATCTTCTTGTTGCTTATGCTCCAAATGCAACCTTTTTTGCTGACCCATGTGTAGCTACATTTCTCACCCTCTTTATAGACTTTATAGTTCCAGTGTTTTGTGATTGAATCCAGTATTCTAAACAGCAGGCAGAATTATCTAGTTCCTGAGAACCTTGAGATGATATTATACAACACCAACCACTATAGCATTGATAGTTTATGGCTGTGTTCTAGGTTGTGTTCAGGTTTCAGAGCACCTGATGGTTTATAATTTAATTGGTACAACCACTCTGGAAATCTATCAGGCGCTTTCTAAGACAATTAGGAATAGTGTTAGTCCAGTCTTCAGCATCCATGTGTGAAAATACCATTACAGTACTATCAGGGCACCAGAACTTGGTACTAAATTTGTATATCTGTCTTCTCCAGGTCCAGTAATGTACTGTACTGTACCAGTACAGTTTCTGCTACAAAATTATGGTTTTTACAAATAAATAAATAAATAATTATTCACACAAATGGAAGTTAGAAATTGTATTTCCCTTCTCAGATACAGATCTCACAAGATGCATGACTACCTCTAACACCTCTCTCCCTTTCTCTCTTGCACCTTCCCTCTTTTCCTCCCTTACCTCTCTCAGATACAACACACTGACACATTGGCTATGACAGAGGATGATAAGGGATGATAAGAGAGTATGAATATGTCATCACTATCCATCAATATTCAGAATGCTAGCATAACCCTGTATACCATGCCTCTTCCACAGTTGTTTCTACTAAATATCAATTCACAGTAACTGTCTGGACCACATAGAGACTTAACTTCTACTTTTATTGCTCATAAAATCTGACCCAACCAATTAGTTAAAATGAAAAATCAATGGATTAAAATGAAATCAGTCCAAGCATATCTTGAAAATAACAATGCACCTATTACAGAAAATTTTATAAAATTTCTTATAGTCTAGGAACAAGGCAAGAACACTGAAAATGTGGGACATAAACATAGATGTCAGAGCCAACATAATAATTGAGTGGTCATGAATGAAGATAAGAAATATTGGATGAAATGCTGTAAAAGTCTTATTTTTGCAGAAAGGAGATTTGAACATTTCTTAGTTAACCTAATCAAAGCAAAAGTTTTTACAGTAAGAAATTGATAGTAGCAAGTTTGCAGGCCATGAAATTAATTCAAGAAAGATAGTGAGGTGCAAAACATCAGGAAGATAGAGGGGTGTGGATCCACAGCAACTTGTCTCTGTACTTTACATGACAATTGCACAGGTAACTGGAACTGTATGATACTCCACAAGCACTTGAAGACTTGAACTATACATTTTTTTAAATTTTATTGATTATTTTCATTTGATTGTACAATGGTGAATACAGTTGAACATCACATATATCACTTTTGGGTGGGACTAATAACAATGTCTAATAATTAATAACTAATGTCTATGTGTTTTCAGACCACTTTATTTCTCTCCATTTAATAATTTTTGCTACTGGTAAACATCGAGTTTTATAATATGTAAGATCATATATTTTTTCCTTTAAGTAATTAAGAAAACATTCAATGTGTAAAAATAGAAGCATTTCAAAATTAAAGAAATAAAACAGTATACTGTGATCAAACTAAAAGAAGTTAAATACCCTAAACACATTTTTTGTTTTGTTTTTAACATTCATAATGTTAACATTGAACATGAAAAAGCATAGAATAAAACACATATAGGTCGTAAAAAGTCAATTTTAATTAAAAATATTTTTTGTATACTTCTATAAAATGAAATGTTATCATGAGAGGTCCAAAGTTTAAAGTTAGAGTCTTATTTCAGTATGAATAATGGATACTTAAATAAGACCAAACAATCTGTTGCACGAGAGAAAAACATCTAATAACGAAGATAGACATTACCTGAGAATAAAGGGCTGGAAGATGGTTTTCCAAGCAAATGGACCAAAGAAGCAAGAAGGAATAGCCATTCAAATATCTACTAAAATAGAATTTCAACCAAAATTAATCAAAAGAGATGGGGAAAGGCACTTCACACTCATCAAAGGAAAATTTCACCAAGATGTTACAATCCTGAACATCTGCATACCAAATGCATGGGTCCCACATTTGTAAAATAAACATTGATAAAACTTAAACTACACATAGATACCCATACATTAAATAGTGAGAGACATTAATACCCCACTTTCAACAAAGGACAGGCCAATAAAACAGAAATTAAACATAGAAACAATGACTCTAAACGAGGTCATGAAACAAATGGACCTAACATACATCTACAAAACCATTCACCCTAACACACACACACACAAAAAAATATTACCTTCTTCTCAGTACCTCATGGAACCTTCTCCAAAATAGACCATATGTTTGGTCAGAATTCAAACCTCAACAGATACAAGAAGATTGAAATAATTTCTTGTATCCTGTCTGAGCACCATGCACTAAAGCTGGACCTCAATAAAAATGGGAAAAGCAAAAAGCCTACACAAACATGGAAACTGAACAACTCACTACTCAATGACAGCTAGGTTAAGGAAGAAATAAAGAAAGAAATTGAAGACTTCCTAGAATTCAATGAAAATGAAGGCACAACATACCCAAACTTATGGAACACAATGAAAACAATGCTAAGAGGAAAGGTCATAGCACTAAATGCCTTCAAGAAGAAATTTTAAACATCTCATACAAGCAACTTAATAGCTCCCCTGAAAGCGCTAGAAAAAAGAGAAGCAGACACCCAAGAGGAGTAGACAGGTGGAAAACTCAAGCTCATGGCAGAAACCAACACATCGTAAATAAATAAAAAATTTCAAAGAATCAATAAAACCAAGAGCTGGTTCTTTGAGAAATCCAACAAGATAGACAAGCCATTAGCCAAAGTAACTAAAATGCAGAGAGAAACTATCCAAATCAGCAAAATCAGAAATGAAAAAAGGGACATAACTACAGACACTGAGGAAATCCAAACAATCATTACATCTTACTACAAAAGCCTATATGCCACAAAATTTGAAAATCTAAAGGAAATGGACAATTTTCTTGATAGATTCCATCTATCAAAATTAAGTCAAGATCAGGTAGAAAGATTGAATAGTCCAATATTCCCCAAGGAAATAGAAGCAATCATCAAAAGTCTTCCTTCCAAAATAAGCACAGGGCAAGATGATTTCAGCACAGAATTCTAAAAGACCCTCAGAGAAGAGCCAACTCCAATTCTCTTCAAATTATGCCACAAAATAGAAACAAAAGGAACATTACCAAACTCATTCTATGAGGCCACAGTCACCTTGATACCTAAACCAAACAAAGACCAAACAAAAGAGAGAACTTCAGACCTATCTCTCTTATGAACACTGATGCAAAATTACTCAATAAAATACTTGCAAACAGAATCCAAGAACACATAAAAGATATCAGTAACATGACAAAGTAGGCTTCATCCCAGACATGCAAGGGTGTTTCAATATACGAAAATCCATCAATGTAATCCACCATATAAACAAACTGAAGGAGAAAAACCACATGATCATCTCTTTAGATGCCAAAAAAGCACTTGACAAAATCCAACACCCAGTCATGTTTAAATTCTTAGAGAGATCAGGGATACAAGGCACATACCTAAACATAGTAAAGGCAATATACAGTGAGCCTATAGCCAACATCAAACTCAATGGAGAGAAACTTAAATCAATCCCACTGAAATCAGGGACAAGGCAAGGCTGCCCCCTCTCTTCATATCGCTTCAACATAGTACTTGAAGTCCTACCTAAAGCAATAAGACAACTAAAGGAGATCAAGGGGATACATATCAGAAAGGAAGAAGCCAAAGTAACATTATTTACAGATGATATAATAGCGCCCAGCATGAGCCTAATTATAGTATATATGAGTGACACCAAAAATTCAACCAGAAACCTCTTTCAGCTATAAACACCTTCAGCAACGTGACTGTATATAAAATCAACTCAAAAAAAAAAAAAAAAAAAAAAAGACCTCCTGTATACCAAAGACAAAAGGACCAAGAAAGAAATTAGGGAAAAAGCACCCTTCACAATAGCCACTAATAACATAAAGTACCTTGGTGTTACTCTAATTAAGCAAATGAAAAACTTGTTTGGAAAAAAACTTCAATTCTCTGAAGAAAGAAATTAAAGAAGATATCAGAAGATGGAATGATCTCTCATGCTCATGGATCAGTAGGATTAAAATACTGAAAATGGCTATTCTGCCAAAAGCAATCTACAGATTCAATGCAATTCCCATCAAAATACCAGTACAGTCCTTTACAGACCTTGAAAGAAAAATTCTCAACTTAATATGGAAAAACAAAAAACCCCGATTTGTGGAAAGGATCCTTTACAACAACAGATTGTCTGGAGGTATCTCCATCCCTGATCTCAAGCTGTACTACAGAGCAATAGTAATAAAAACTGCCTGGTACAGCCATAGAAACAGAAAGGAGGAACAATGGAACCGAATAAAAGACACGGAAATGAATCCACACACCTATGAATACTAGGTTTTTGACAAAGAAGCCAAAACCATTCAATAGAAAAAAAGACAGCATCTTCAGCAAATGGTGCTGGTCCAACTAGATGTCTACATGCAGAAAAATGAAAACATCCATATTTATCATACACAAGACTAAAGTCCAAGTGGATCAAAAACCTCAATATAAAATCAGACACATTAAGAAAAAGTGAGGAAGAGCCTAGAACTCATTGGCACAGGAAACAACTTTCTGAACAGAACACCAACAGCACAGGCTCTAAGAGCAATAATCAACAAATGGGACCTCATGAAACTGAAATGCTTCCGTAAAGCAAAAGATACTGTTGTAAGAACAAAATGACAGCCTACAGACTGGGAAAGGATCTTCACTGACTCTATATTTGACAGAGGGCTAATATCTAGAACATATAAAGAACTAAAGTATTTAAAAATCAACAAATCAAATAATTTAATTAAAAATGGGGAACACAGCTAAACAGAGAACTCTCTGTAGAGGAATGTAGAGTGGCAGAGAAACACTTGAGGAAATGTTCAATGTCCTTAGCCATTAGGGAAATGCAAATCAAAACAACCCTGAGATTTCACCTTACACCCATCAGAATGGCTAAGATAAAAAACTCAAGTAACAATACATGCTGGAGAGGTTTTGGAGAAAGGGGAACCTTTCTCCATTGCTGGTGGGAATGTAAACTTGTACAACCACTTTGGAAATCAATCTGACATTTTCTCAGACAATTAGGAATAATGTTTCCTCAAGATCCAGGTATAACACTCCTAGGCATATATCCAAAATATGCTCAAGTGCACAACAAGGACATTTGTTCAACCATGTTTGTAGCAGCTTTATTTGTAATATCCATAATCTGGAAACAACCCACTTGTCCCTCAGTGAAGGGATGGATACAGAAATTTTGGTACATTTACACAAGGAATATTCCTCAACAATTAAAAACAAGGAAATCATGAATTTTGCAGGCAAATGATGGGAAATAGAAAAGATCACCCTGAGTGAGGAATCCCAGACAGAAAGACACACATGGTATATATTCACATATAAGTGGATACTAGACCTCTAAGATTGGATAAACATTCTAAAATCTGTACACCAAAGAAAAAGGGGGACCAGGGTTAAGAAGATCAATCCTTACTTAGAAATACAAATGGGATGTACATTGGACTTGGGAGACAAGGAGAAGCAAAATAGGAGCCTACCACAGAGGGCCACGAAAGACTCTACCTACCAATGTGTCAATGCAGATGCTGAGATTCATGGCCAAACTTTGGGCAGACTGCAGGGAATCACATGAAAGAAGAGAGAGTTAGTAAGACCTGGAGAGGACAGGTGCTCCATAAGGACCAAACATGTATAGGCACAGGATCTTTTCTGACACTGATTATCCAACCAGGGACTATGCATGGATATAACTTACAATCCCTGCTCAGACATAGCCCATGGCAGCTCAATATCCAAGTGGGTTTTCCTAGTAAGGGGAACAGGGACTGTCTCTGGCATGAACTCTGTGGCTACCTCTTTGACCTCCCCACCCCCTGTGGGAGGAGCAGCCTAGCTAGGCCTCAGAGGAGGACATTGCTGCCAGTTCTAGTGAGATCTGATAAGCTAGGGTCAGGGGCAAGGGGAGGAGGGGCTCCCCTATCAGTGGACTTAGAGAGAGGCAGGGAGGAGATAAGGGGGGATGGTAAGGGAATGAGAGAGGGGCTATAGCTGAGATACAAATAAACAAACTGAAATTAATATAAAACAATAAAAGTTAATTTAAAAAATGAAACACTTGAGTTTTTCATCTTGGCCATTCTGATGGGTGTAAGGTGAAATCTCAGGGTTGTTTTGATTTGCATTTCCCTAATGGCTAATGAGGTTGAACATTTCTTTAAGGGACAACACATGCTGGAGAGGTTGTGGAGAAAAGGGAACCCTTCTCCACTGCTGGTGGGAATGTAAACTGGTACAACCACTCTGGAAATCAATCTGGCGCTTTCTCAGACAACTAGGAATAGCGCTTCCTCAAGATCCAGCCATACCACTCCTAGGCTTATACCCAAAAGAGGCGCAAGTACACAAAAAGGACATTTGCTCAACCATGTTTGTAGCAGCTTTATTTGTAATAGCCAGAAGCTGGAAACAACCCAGATGCCCCTCAACTGAAGAATGGATGCAGAAACTGTGGTACATCTATACAATGGAGTATTACTCAACAATGAAAAATAAGGAAATCATGAAATTTGCAGGTAAATGTTGTGACCTGGAAAGGATCATCCTGAGTGAGTTGTCCCAGAAGCAAAAAGACACGCATGGTATATACTCACTCATATAAACATACAATATAGAATAAACCCACTAAAAGCTGTACATCTAAACAAACCAAGCAAAAGAGAGGACCCTAACTAAAATGTTCAATCCCCATCCTGAAAGGCAAAGAGGATGGACACCAGAAGAAAAAAAGAAAATAGGAAACAACCTCGGAATCTGCTACAGAGGGCCTCTGAAAGCCAGAAGAAAACAGGAAACAACCTTGAAACCTGCCACAAAGGGCCTCTGAAAGCTTCTGCAGTATAGACTGTCAAAGCAGATGCTGAGACTGATGGCCAACTGATGGGCAGAGTGAATGGAATTTTGTGTAAGAAGTGGGAAATAATAAGAGCTGGAGGGGATGGGAACTCCACAAGGAGAGCAACAGAACAAGATAATTTGAACACAGGGAACTTCCCAGAAAATCATACTCCAACCAAGGACTATTCGTGGAGATGACCTGGAACCCCTGCACAGGTGTAGCCCATGGCAGTTCAGTGTCCAAGTGGGTTCCATAGTAATGGGAAGAGGGACTGCCTCTGACATAATCTGATTGGCCTGCTCATTGATCACCTCCCCCTGAGGGGGGAGCAGCCACAGTAGAGGACAATGCAGCCACTTTTGATGAGAACTGATAGACTAAGATCAGAAAGAAGAGGAGAACCTTCCCTATCAGTGGACTTGGGGAGTGGCATGCATGCAGAAATTGGAGGGAGGGTAGGATCAGGAGGGGAGGATGGAGGAGCTTATGGGGGGATACAAAATGAATAAAGTGTAATTAATAAAAAAATAGATAAAAAAGATGATAAGCTATGTATTAGCTTGGGACTGTATTTTCCATCCCAACGATTTGGCTTCAGTCACCAAACATACTGTATACCAGATTTTACAAACCACAGGAAAACTGGCATAAATTTTGAGTATTTTGCTTTGTAAAATGAGACACTGTATTTACTAACATTTAAAAAAAATGTTTTTTTAAATATTTTTTCAATAAATCTCTAGACTTGAAACAAATGCAAAAAAAAAAATGAAACACTAACAAAACTCTCATTAGAGTCCAGTGAAGGGTGGAGATATTCCCTTCTTATTTTAGGCCTGCTGCATACCCTATAGTGAGGGATAAATCCCTATAATATTAAGTATGGAAGACCTCCCCATTGCTTCCCAGGCTGAGATCAGAAGTTGTAAGAACTCTCTAACCATTTCTTCCTCCTTATACAGACCCTCCAGTTCTCCATCAGGCTATCTGAGGGACCTAATGGACCACAAGCTTCAGTGTTCTAAAGGCAAGCTGTGGCCTGTGCAGCTGTGAATATGCCAAGGAGACTGTCACTGGGATCCCCTGAGGTATGTGCTAAGGGAGCCAGAGAAAACCAGCACCCACCTCTCTACAAAGCTGTAGGAAATATGACATCCCCACGCTATGATTTCAGAAGCAGATAGTGTAAATTGTCACCTGTCATATATTTTCTGAACATCTTTCAGTGTTCTGGGATTATAATATGATCATGTAGTGTGTATAGAAGGTGCTGGCCCTCAGCTGCTCTGTCTCAGAGTCCGTGGGAGATAATTTTTTTTTTCATGACAAGTCAGTGTGAGAACAGCAATTACAAACAAGAAGCTCTTTGTGTGCTTTTGTTGGCTGGAGCTTAGGCCATGAACGTGTGTTGTCTCACTGTTCATTGTTCACATGGTCAAGCAGTCTGAAAGCACCAGGAAACAATTGTTTCCCAGCCTGCCTCCTGGGTTCTGAAATTTGAAGCAATCCTTCATACCTCACCTATTAGAACTTTCCTATCCTTTCTTGATATTGTATATCCTCATTCTCCTCATGCCTCAGTGTGTGTGTGGGTGAATGTGTATGAGCATGTCTATGTGTTTGCCTGTTTTTAAACGTGTGCTTGCACATGTGTATGTGCATTCCCATTGAATGAGTGAGTGTGGGGGAGGTACAGGTGTGCTTATGAAGACAGTTTTATACAAGTTTAGGTACACCTTGCTGCTTAACTCTTGTTAGCACTTACATAAGGAAGCTGTGTAAAATGGATGGGCAGACTCAGAATGTTCTTCCCACAAGGTGGCTTTCTAAGAAACAATTGCATAAGCTATGACACAGGAGAGGACTTGACAGCAATGACATGAAGGAAATGACCTGGCATGTCTACATTATCTCTGTGAACTGTTTAATTTTTCTCCTGGCTTCTGAGGCCAGACTTGAGGACTCTGAAGCCAAGCAGCATTCTGTGCATCAGTGAATAAGGTCAAGGAGGCTGTTGCCTGGGTCACCTGAAGTATGGGAATGGAGGGAGAAGGCACCAGCTGACCACGGGGTATGACCTTCCTGTAGAGACATGGAGACTTGACATTCATAGCCAGTGATTCTCAAGCATGATCTTTGAGAACAAGCTAGGCAACGTCTCATCTACCAGTTCCCTTTCTGAACACCTTCAATGTGCCAAGGGTGGGCTGAGATGAAGCACTGTAGAAGGCAGGTGCTGTCCCTTATCAGCTGCCTCTCATGGAAGAACACTGAGCAGTTTTTGTTATGGGAGATCAATGTGACAGGAGACAGGGAGATACGTGTTGGGGTTTAGTGTGAGTTTGACTGGGCTGCAGTAACTCTATTTCCCAGGCCGTGGCTTTACTCATGGAAATGTGATGTCTTACCATATTTGATAGAAAGGCCAAACTGTCAGAAGTCCCAATAATGCATTGGCTCCAGATCTCTTAGTTGCTGGGAATTACAGGCAATCTTTCATACTTTGATTTCTACAACAATTGCCTCATCTCTGGATTTGTGTTTACAAGGAATAATCTCTAATTCTCTCTGTCTGTCTGTCTGTCTCTGCCTCTCTTTCCCACTCTCCTATCTTATTTTCCACCATTCCTCTCTATATGTTCATCTACATATTTCATAACGATTAATGCATATGATTTACCCTTAAACTAAGGTGTGTCCTCAATTTGCTGGCCTCTGGTCTTTACCAGACACTATTTAGTAATACAATTGAGTCAGTTATTAGCTGCTCTGGCCTCTGCAACAACTCAGAAGCTTGGCCAGCCCCTGCCCTTGGAAACCTACTAATTCTGTCCACTGGTCTAGTGGCTCTGGACTGTGTCCCTGGAGGCCTGGTCTAGGCCATTGTGTATGGACTGTCCCTCAATTCTCTGGCCCCGAACATTAGTCTGAAGGACCGTCACTAAGTTTTAACGTATGTGAAATGGGGCTCTGGTAAATCTCTAAGGCAAAGGTGCCTTAGTAATCAGTTTTCTTTTGCCCTTTGCTTGCCCTTCTCATGTTTCAATAATATTGTCCTTAAAAACTGGCTATGTAATCCCTCTTAAAGGTATGTCTATTGTCACAGCAGGCTCCAGATCAAGGAATTTGGATTTTGTGTAGCTCTGGGTGGAGAACCATAGCAATGACACAGCACAATACTGTTCACATGACTGATAGGTTCTTATTTATTGATTTAATTTATTAATTTTATATCTTAATTTTTGCTCCCTCCATCAACTATCCTCAGTCCAAACCTCCCTTCCTCTTCCTCTATATCCTCTTCTCTAGTGCATGATAAGAGGAGATTTCCTCCCCTGCCATCTGCCCCTAGCTTATCAAGTCTCATCAGGACTGCCAGGAGCCTTTTCCATTGTGGCCTGGCAAGGCCACATTGCCAGGGTTCAGTCACTGAGGATCAGGCAACTGAGTTCATGTCAGAAGCAGCCTCTGCTCCCCTTAACCAGGGACCCACATGGACAGTGAGGTGCCTACGGGCTACATGTGAGCAGGATGTCAAGGTCCTCTCCATGCATCACAGTCCTTAGTTACTGCATTAGTCTCTGCAGACTGAATTATATATTTAATTTTGTCACTAAGAATGCTATTGCATGGCTCCATCTGCCTTCCTATTAGTCAGTCAACTTTCCCAAAAACTTATATGCAGGTTGGGCAATGAATCTTCCTGTGAGTGTTTGTTCCTGGTGTCTGAGATCTCACCTGGGAGCCCAATTCCTTATGATCTTCATCGTGCCCTGTCAATAGTTGACCACACCTTTGTTAATATTATGGCTATGGAATGTTGTTCTGCTGAATCTTTGAGGGAAATTTTCATCATTACCTATGTTTGCCCTGACAAGACACCCACATCTCCCAGAAAACCCAGAACATTGTAACAAATGTAGGGATCATCCCTGACATGCTTATTGATGTCAGGGGACTGATCTTTCTTTCCCACCATCTTGACCTAATTTCCTATCAACCTTTTGGTTTTTATTTTATTGCTAGAGACTTTCAGGAGAGAAAAAAACAGTGTTTAGCTATAGTTGGAAAATGAGTCTTCATTTACCATAGATGAAGTAGTGACAAAATTCTAATGAATCAGAGTTATGTGAATAGGAAGGAAGAGGTGCTGAAGGCCTTCCCTTGTGTCTCCTGGAAGGCTACTGAAAAGGGCAGCTTGGCTTTGGGTGATTTGGGGAACAGCTAGTTAGTATTTTGATATGGGCTGCTGCAAGGGACCCAAACAGTCCCTGTTCTGGACATTTTGTGGTTGTTTCCTAGAGACTTCTCTGCATTCTATCTGATGTCATCATTGTTGAGGCAACAGTAAATATCGTTGTTGGCATTTGGTCAGAGCCATTAGGTTTCTCCTGTAGAAATGTTGTCTAAGCTGATCATGCTATTGGGAAGAGCAAACAGAGAGTGTGGAGAAGCGAGAGGGAGGGAGAAGGAAGCTTGCCTTCGATCTTGGTGCAGAAGAACAAGAAATAAGTGGTTCTCTGGATAACACAGTGAGTTGAGGGCAGGGGTTGATGAGCTTCCCAGAGGAGATGGTGTTTGAGCTAGGCCTTCCAGGAATGCGGCTCAAGAGCTGATTGCCTCTGGGAAGGAAATGTTCTATCCTGATTCTCTGTTTCCTAAAGAGCAGACCCAGGTCAAGGATTTCTGATGGTTATTTTGGCAAGGGGGCAGGAACTGACAAGACTGCAGCTATGTTCTGGGAGACCTTTAATTTAATTCTGAGGGGGGAGGGAGGCCAGCAGAGAGACTAATGAGGTCAAGGTATTGTGTTGATGCACTTCATTCTCAGAAGATTTCTGTAGGTTCCTTAGGTCTCTGATACCAATAACAGGGAGGAATAGCATCCCCTGGGCATGTACCAAGGTCTCAGACATTCAGATGCATTTGGCTTAGACACATGATCAGGGTTTGGTGGTGATAATAACGAAGGGCTCCTGGACTTGCTTGCATCCCCTTAGATATCAGCTGACATTCCCTTCTAAATCTGCATGTCTGGGCTAGCTGTGTCTTGCAGGGCTAGGGAGATTGCACTACTTTTGTGACTCAGCATGATGGTCTCTCCTGTCCCTGTGCAATTCTCCTGTGCAAGTTCATTTGTGTTTATCTACCTACAGGCTCTACTAGGAAGGCATCATCTCAATGCTTCAGTTTCAATGAACAGGTGCAGGAGATGAGGAAGTTGGAGAAAGTGATCACTCAGCTACAAAGGATTACCTGTGAACTGCATGGAATCCTGGATCATTCTACTGACAAAGATTTGAACATCAGGTAGTCATTATGCCCAGCTCTCTCTTGACTGTCTTGACCCCTATGTGTCAACCAGATCTTTCCTCACATCACATGAGGCTGTACCTCCACGGTGTCCTCATGCCCAAACTAATTTTCCTGAGTGCATCTGAAAGTCAGAACCTGAAGCCTGGGAACATAAGCTATTTTGCTTCCTCCAAATGAAAAGGTGATACTATGGCATTAATCACAGTGTGTGGAATGGGCAAAAGTGTGTGAGCTATCATCATGCATTTTAAAGGTCTTAACAGGGGTTGGATTGTGGGAGATGCTAGGTACTGTGAGTTTATAGTGAGTCTTTGTACCTAACCAGCAGGTGAATGGGGTCTGGTTGCTCCTGTCAGGAGCTGAAGGAGCCTGATCCCACTTGTTGCATCTCAAGGTGTGACTGAGAAACATGGAGCTCATCACTGCCCCTCTCTGGTCTTGTTCATTGTACTCTGAGACAATGGCACCTCCTTGAATTTGGCACTGTGTGTGTGTGTGTGTGTGTGAGGGAGAGTTTGTGAGTCTGTTTGTCAGCACATTGTCTACTGTGTGCAAACCCTTCAGATCCTGGAAGTTGGGGGTAGGCAATAGGATGTGAGAATTTACTGTCTCAAAATGTTCAGGGAACACTATTGCTGAAGCCAGGGAGCCACTCTTTGGGCAGCACAGCACTTGGCCCTTGTCCTCACCTTGGTGGAACATTGGAATCTCCTTGGGAGTTAATAAAGCCTCTTCCTTGGAAATATTTCTGATGTACTCTGGACATCTGTGTAGAAGTTGGAACCCAGCATTGAGAGTCCTTGCTATGAAAACAGAATAAATGTTGTCACAGGTTTCTAGAAGGGCAAGGTCTATGGCATGGACTTTTGGAATTTCTTAGAAAGCTGCTCTACTTCTTTAGGGCCAACAGGGAAGTTCATGCAGCCCAGGGTTTTCACTTTGATACCCTTGTCTCTGCTGGCCTGAGGCCAGGATCTTAAGTTTAATAAGCACCTGAAGGTCCTCGTAGTTAGGAATCAAAATGTAGCATCTCCAGGGCTGGGGTAATCCTGTATGCAGCTTAAATTCATGTGATAGTTGAGGCTTTTTTTCATGGGGTTGTTTACTCCCGGGGTCATACCTTAAAAGAGGTTCAATTTTGAATTCACATCACTCAATATGGAACATCAGAATATGATGTCAGACGTGAAGAAATTTCCCCAGGAGTTAAGTGAGGCCTTGGACAAGTACAAAGTGCTGACTAAGGAGACCAAATCCTGCAGGTGAGTGAGTGACTTGGATGGGACACCAGCACTTGGCAGGGACTGCATCTACTCTACTTTGTTTTCAGTCCAAAGTGAGGCCTCTGGTTCTAGCCTGTCTGTTTCTTTTTTTTTTAACTTTTATTAATTACACTTTATTCACTTTGTATCCCCCCATAAACCTCTCCATCCTCCCCTTCTAATACCACTTTCCCTCCCCGTTCTTCACACATGCCCCTCCCCAAGTCCATTGTTAGGGGAGAGCCTCCTCTCCTTCTTTCTGATCTTCCTCTATCTGATTTTATCAAGAGTAGTTGCACTGTCATCTTTGTGGCCTGGTAAGGCTGCTCCCCCCTCAGAGGGAGGTGATCAAAGAACAGGCCAGTCAGTTCATGTCAGACAGTCTCCTTCCCATTACTATGTAACCCACATGGACACAAAACTGACATAGCTCCATCTGGGATTATAGCTTATCTCCATGCATGGTACTTGGTTGGAGTATGAGACTGTGGAAAGACCCCTGTATTCAAATTTTCTGGTTCTGTTGCTCTCCTTGTGGAGTTTCTGTCCTCTCCAGATCTCACTATTTCCTACTTCTTTCATAAGATTCCATACACTCTGCCCAACAGCTGGCCATAAGTCTCAGCATCTGCTTTGATAGTCTGCAGGGCAGAGCCTTTCAGAGGCCCTCTGTAGCAGGTTCCTAGATGGTTTCCTGTTTTGTTTTTTTTTCTTCTTCTCTTCTTCTGATGTCCATCCTCTTTGCCTTTTGGGATGGGGATTGAGCATTTTAGTCAGGGTCCCCCCCTCTTGATTAGTTTCTTTAGATGTACAGATTTTACTAGGTTTATCCTATATTATAGGTATATATGAGTAAGAATTCTCTGTAGAGGAATATCAAATGGCAGAGAAACACTTAAAGAAATGCTCAACATCATTAGCCATTAGGGAAATGCAAATCAAAATGATCCTGAGATTTCACCTTACACCCATCAGAATGGCCAAGATGAAAAGCTTAACTGACAACAAATGTTGGAGAGGCTGTGGAGAAAGGGGAACCCTCCTCCATTGCTGGTGTGAATGTAAACTTGTACAACCACTCTGGAAAGGAATCTTGCACTTTCTCAGACAACTAGGAATAGTGCTTCCTCAAGATCCACTCCTAGGCATATATCCAAAAGAGGCTCAAGTACACAATAAAGACATTTGCTCAACCATGTTTGAAGCAGCTTTATTTGTAATAGCCCGAAGCTGGAAACAGCCTAGATACCCCTCAACTGAAGAATGGATGCAGAAATTGTGGTACATCTACACAATAGAATATTACTCAGCAATGAAAAATAAGGAAATTTTGAAATTTCATGTAAATGGTAGGAACTGGTAAGGATCATCCTAGTGAGCTGTCCCAGAAGCAGAAAGACACACATGTCATATATTCACTCATAAAGACATATAATATGGGATAAGCTGTCTGTTTCTTAGCAAGCAGCCTGCCTTGTGGTTCTTGGACTTGAACCTCTTTTTTATTTTTAATTTTTTATTAATTACACTTTATTCATTTTGTATCCCCCCATAAGCCCCTCCCTCCTCCCCTCCCAATCCCACCCTCCCTCCAATTTCTGCATGCATGCCACTCCCCAAGTCCACTGATAGGGGAGGTTCTCCTCTTCTTTCTGATCTTAGTCTATCAGTTCTCATCAAAAGTGGCTGCATTGTCCTCTACTGTGGCCTGGTAAGGCTGCTCCCCCCTCAGGGGGACTTGTAACTCTTATACTCAGGTTTTTTTTTTTTTTTCAGTGTGAAGAGACAGTGACCCCTCCCAACACTCTCCTGCCATGCTAAAGGGCTTCTAGATAGAAAAAAAATATATATTTGCATCATGAAAGGTTTGTCCTCTTGGGCTCTGGCAGTGGATTTAAAAAAGATGGTTTTCATGGGACCCTTAAATACCTTGTAATTCTGGAGGACCTTCAGTCTTACCTTAGAGATGGTTTGCTCTCTATGTGCTGATATTTTCCAAATATCATGGACTCAAAAACACTGATGGGGGCCACTTCCTTCTCTGGGGGGCTCCACGAATTATTTTTGGTGTCAGGGTTTTCAGAAGAACTTTAAGTCTTTCTAGAATGTGTCTTTCTCTGTATTTGGCATGCCTCTAGGTGATGCTAGAATAGCTACTACAGGTCCTAGTCTGGGGCTCTCTGGAGACCAGAGACCTTGCAGGGATGATGGTATTTGGATGTTGGGAGGCAGATACTGGCTGTCTGGGGCATATCGTATTTTGACTTTGGTTCAGGCTTCGTCACTGCCAGCTCATGATTGACTATACTAAGCTGACACTTTACATTAACACATTGAGAAACAAGAATATAAATCTGCCAAAGGAGCATTTTATGCTGTAAAATTCCTGTGAAGAGGCAAAGAGGCTCTGTGTGTAGGCCGTTGAGAAGATCTGTGGCCTCTGTGACAAGAAGCAGCAAATAGGCTGAGGCATCAGGGACAGGATGCCCACCTATCCATCCATAAACAGATATACCCATGTAACCATCCACCCACCCATCCATCTGTTCATCTATATCTCTTCCAGTTGTTCATTTCTGTGATCATTTACAAGTATCTGGGGAGTTAGCCTCTTTTGAGAAACTGGGAGATTGACAAGCAAACCATAATGCTCTCCTAGAAATTGCAGTCCACTGAAGGAGAAAGGTGGCTCACACCTCACAAACCTACTTACCATCATGACAGGAGTGTTGCTATGTGGATACTCACTTAGGTAGTTACACAGAGCTTTCAGTGATGACAGCAGGGTTCTGTAGTTCAGGACAGATTGCTCCTCATAGTTATTCAGAATGCTGCATTTAAGAAAAGCCCTGCAGGTGACTTCACTAGCTTCATACTGCTTGACCTGAGAGCTGTTTTCATATTACATGAACTGTAATATTTTGGAAAACTCCTGTTTAATGACCATGGGTCATCCTCTAGAGCTACCAAATTCATCTTTGCAGGAGCCAAGGTAGATTAGGTGAGGAGACTATGATGGGTCAACATGGAGCTAGTAGGAAGCTTATCTTGGAGACCTCCTTCTTGGAAACTTGGTCTCATGTGGTCCAACTTAGCTGTACCATTGCAGAGTTTTTAATTTCCTGTGATATCAGTGAGTCTCAGAATGCAAAAGGTTCCTGGAAGAGGATATAAGCACAGGCGAAGATTCCAAAACCTAGGTGAGACTAAGAGCCTTGTATATAGGAGATAGGTCCCACTAACTCCTTAAACACCAGAAAAGGTGCTGTAACAACAATTCTCTTCTTGGTGTATGTGTGTGTGTGTATGGGTGTGGGTATGTGTTGTGTTTCTGAGTGTGGTGAATTGGTGGCCATTTGTGTGAATGTTTGACTGCAAGTAAGCATATGTGCATGCCTGGTTTGTGTGTGTTTTTATGAATGTGTGTTTATAGTTGTGTACTTATGTATGTGTACTGACTTTTGTTTGCATAGTAGTATCCCTGTGTGTGTGTGTGTTTGTGTATTTTGGGTGATAATTTCTCAAGAAGCATCCTGGCGAACCACAAAATGGGTTCTAGGAACTATCCCACAATGACAAGCCCATGGCAAGAAGGGACTAACTCTTATTTGAGTGGGAAACTTCAGATAAAGTGATGTTCAAGAGCTATGTCATCTGTTGCTGGAGAATGTGAAATCAGCTAGGAACCATGTGTATAGAAGATGCCGTTTCAAAATTATCCAGAGGCAATGTGGTAACTTTCATCCAGCATAGAGATGTTGGCTTCCAGCCCCATAGATTCTGATCACATCCAGCTGATTGTAAAGGAAAGCCAAATGGGTTTCCACACAGATATTGGGATACTCCTCTTGTTGAATATTCACCTGGGAGGGTTTCAGAGAAGTGCTGAGGCGCATCAAGTGTTGGTGGTCATCCAGGAGGAGCCTGAACATGTAAATTGGGTCATATGGGTCATAAAGAATGGGTCATAAAGAGTACTTTAATGGAGATCACTTAGGAGAATTTGAAAGAAATTGAGCTAAAGCCTGTAACATGTCTCATCCTTTGCCTTGGGAGTGTGTGACATACAAAGCCTGCAAAGAAGCATGGCTCTACCCATCTTAAAAGGGTTATTGTAATCAGCGACTACCTTTCTACCATTTTCCAAGGCCAGACACTGGCTCTATGTTTGTGCTGCTAAACCTCTAGCAAGAGAATGCTGCTTAGCTTAATTGGTGGTTTGGTTTTTGGCTTTAGTTTTCTTTGGTTTGGGTTTTTTCTTTGCTTTGGTTTGAGGTTTTGTTATTTCATTTGATGTTTTAATTGACTTGTTAGTTTGCTAAGGATATACACTTTATATAATGAAAGCCCCTTTTAATTCCCTATTGAGTAAAATGAATGTGTTTATGAATAAAAATTAATATTCAACTGTTAATTCTTCAGACTCTTCTTTAAGAAAATGTGGTGTCAGAGTCTTATAACCAAGCACTCATAGGCACGGATGGATCTCTGCAAGTTAAGGGGCCTTGGACTACATACTGTGTTTCCATCTGTCTAAGGTTACACAGAGAGAATGTTCTTTCAAAGTGGATAGTGTGTTCAACACTATGGATACCCACTTTATTGTGGAAATATGATCCATACTGTATCCTTGGGTCATATATTTAGCTGCCCCTAAAATATGGTACCCTGTGGTTGATCACATGAACCAAATTATTGAGAAACACAGCAGCGTGGCTCTATTGTTTCTTAGGAAATTTAAATATTTACTAAGGGACTATGAAAGAAATCAGACAACCCAGAGCTATCTGGCTATCTGTCTCTGATTTCCTTGAAATACAGCTTCAGAGAGAACTACACAGCAGAGACAGTGAATTCCAAGACATGTTGAGATATGTTTCTGTTTTGTTTTTGTTTTTGTTTTTGTTTTTTTTAACTTTTTGTTGTCATTGTACAGTTTTGTGCTCTTGTCTTCTACAAGGTATTTGCCTCCTCTTTGGTTTGTTTGTTTTATTGATTCATTCCTTGTATATGTATGTTTTTTCTGTTTTTTTGCCTGCTGAAGGACGGCACACCCTTTCCATACAGTTTTCCTAGAGGCCACAACAGGGCACTGGATTCTATCTGGAAATGAAATTACAGAGAATTGTTAGCTGCCTTTGAGTCCTGTGAGAAACAAATGCTCAAAATGGATGAGCCATCTCTCCAGTCAGTACACTTGACTTTTATCCTTCCACCTATGTGCTTTATTAGATGGACTGGATCACACCCAACCAAAGAGAAAAAATTCTGGAGACCTGTAGTGATACATACATGAGGTAGGCATGCTGATTGTCATAGGCTGCCAGATATCCATGCAGGGCATTCTTGGGTTCAGTATCATGCCTAAGCATCTTTTATTTTCAGGGCTGGTGCAGATCTCTCATATCTCTTCCTATATGGCAATGCAGATTAAGCTCATCTGATCAAAGGAACAATGTAGAGAACCCTCTGGAGGTGAAAGTGTGTTAAGGACTCCCTCTTGATGCTCAAGCTAAGCAGTTTTGTGAAGAAGCATTCTACTCTTAAACATGGATGGAGACTGCAGCAGAGGTCACATGTGTCTGGTGGAAAGCATGTTTGTGCAAGGCTATGAAGGCAGGGGGATTGTTCATGCTGTTCTCTCACCACAGCAGACATCAGAGTATATTAAGAAATGTGTTTTTTCCAGATGAGTAACTGCTTTCCTTGTGAAGCTTCCCTGGAATGGATCTGACTTCTGAGACTGCCCTTGAGTGAGAGAGTTAATGTGTGGAGTACATAATCCTATGGGTCCTCAAACTTGTGCTGTCAAACCAAGGGTAAAAAGAAACTAAGCTTTGTACATGAAGCAAAGACATATACACAGAACATCCATATAGATGCAGAGCTTATTCAATTCCATGGCTTAGATGATCAGTTGATGAGGTGGCTCAGTGGTAAAGGTTCTTGTTGCTCAGATTACAAATCTGATTTCTTTCCCTGGGACACACATGTTTGATGGAGAGTACAGTCTCCCACAAATTGTTCTCAGATTTTCATGTAGTTGGGATAGTAAGTCTTTGCCCACAGAAGCTGAGACATCTGTTTTCTCATTCCTTTCCCATGATAGAATCTCCCCATCTAATGTGCGCATGTAAATATATTACGATGAGAGATTTCTTTTAAGAGATTTCTTTTGTTTTTCTTTTAATTTTGTTTTCAAGAAGTTATAGAAACCAAAAACACAAGCTAAAAAGCATCACCTGATAAACAGGTTATATGGACCTTAAATACTTGCTGTTTTTATGGTGGAAATCAAAATTGTGGTACTTTAAATCCTATTCAGCAATTTAAAACAAGAAAATCGTGAACTTTGCAGGCAAATGGTTGTACCTAGAAAAGTTCATCATGAGTGAGGTATTCCAAAAACAGAAAGACACACATATATACTCACTTATATGTGGTTACTAGACCTATAAGATAGGATAAACATACTAAAATCGTACACCTAAAGGAGAGATTCAAGAAAGAGGACCCTGGGTAAGATGATCAGTGCTCACTTAGAAAGACAAATGGAATGGACATTGGAAATAAGAGAAAACAAGTGACAGGAGAGAAGCCTACCACAGAGGGTTCCTGAAAGACTTTTCCTAGCAGTGTATCAAAACCGATGCTGCAACTCATAACCGAACATTGGGTAGAGTGCAGGGAATCATATGAATGTATGGGGAGTTAGTATGACCTGGAGAGGACAGGAGATCCACAAGGACCAAATATATCTGGGCCCAGGGGTCTTTTCTGAGACTGTTTTTCCAAATAAGGACCATGAATGGATATACCCTAGAAAACCTGCCCAGATATGGCCCATCGTAGCTCAGTATCCAAGTGGGTTCCATAGTTAAGGGAACAGGGACTGTCTTAGACATGAACTCAATGGCTGGCTGTTTGACCTGCATTGCCCCCCGAGCGAGGAGAAGTCTTGCTAGGCCACTAAAGAGGATATTGTAGCCAGCCCTGAAGAGATCTGATAAGTTAGAATCAAATAGAAGGGTAGGAGGACCTCCTGCATCAATGGACATAGAGAGGGGCAGAAAAGAGATGAGGGAGGGATGGTGGGGTTGGGAAGACTACAGCTGAGATACAAAATAAATAAACTGTAATTAATATAAATATAGTAAATAAATAAAATAACAATTTGGTGCATGTGATCATATACAGTTTACCATACTTTAGCGGGGCCTAAATATATGACCACAGAGATACAGTATGGATATTATTTCCACAATGAAGTGAGTATCCATAGTGTTAGACACACCATCCACTTTGAAAGAACATTCCTTCTGTGTAACCTTGCCTGGATGGCAATTCACTATATAGCCCAAGGCCTCATCAACTAGCAGAAATTCACTTCTCTCTCTGAGTTCTGGGGATTCAGGACTGTGACACCACATCTTTAAAAGAAGAGTTCAAAGAATTAACAGTTGAAGATTAATTTTTACTCAAAATATGCAATCATTTTACTCAATAAATGGGACAGACTTTAATGATAGAGTATAGCCTCAGCAAACCAGCAATTCAATCACAACATCAAATGAAATAACAAAAGAATAACAATAATTCAAACCAAAGAACACACAAAACAGAACAAAACACATACAAAAACACTCAAAACAAAATTCAAACAAAAAATTAAGCTAAGCAAAATTCTCTTGCTAGAGATTTAGTAGCATGCACTTAGAGTCAGATGATACTGGAAACACAGGTGAGTTCACATTTCAATGGGGTGTAGTTTTTTTTTTTTTTTTTTTTGAGGTGCCCTTAATCATAGAGTAGAAAATGCTGTGTGAAAGTTGTCTGTCATTTTCTTTCTTTCTTTCTTTCTTTCTTTCTTTCTTTCTTTCTTTCTTTCTTT
>NW_026590533.1:22958-26089 GCF_907164565.1 Psammomys obesus
TTTCTTTCTTTCTTTCTTTCTTTCTTTCTTTCTTTCTTTCTTTCTTTTTTTCTTTCTTTACTCCCTCCTCAGTTCTCAAGGGAGCTCTAAGAGAAGAAGGAAAAACAATCATTCAGACCCAGTGGACCCATGCTAGGCCTGAGGCAAGACAAAAATCAAGGCCAATTTACACACAGAAAACCAAAGTCAAGGAAGAAAAGCCACTTCTGGATTACCAGAGTTGCTGAGGATAGAACGGGATAGATGGGATGTTTGCTCAATTGCCTGGAAAACTCAGTTGTTCTGCTACAGAAGCTTTGTCTGCAGGGAGCTCTCTTCCTGAGCTGTGGCTCCTTCCAGGTCAGACTGGAGTATTTCAAACCTATGGAAGGAAGGAACAGAGGCCTAGGGAAGGCAAGCCATGTTAGTTGTTGACTCTACACCAGCTCTATTCAGCTGGACAATCCTGCATGACCTTTCAGCTGAGGTCATTCCCTGCATTTCCCAAAGAAAAATGGTTTGAGAGTACATGTGCCTGGATATTATTTTCTCACATATTTAAACACTGCTGGAAGATGAACTGAACCACATACTGCATTCAGGTAGAAAAATAACAGCACATTTCTCCAATAGTCCAGATGATTGATTAATTAATTAATTAATTAATGTCTGAGTCACACTTCAGAAAAGATGTGAGCAACCTAGTAACCTATGTGGAGTCCCTCTTTAGGGCCTACTCACTGCAGTGAATGCCTTGATTTTTCCTACAGTGCAGAAACCTGCCTGAGTAACCTTGTCAACTACTTACCCTGTTTATAACCAAAGAACCATCTCACAGGAATGTCCTGTCACTGCAGGAAGCCTGGATTTAATAGAACTGTGCTGCATGAAAATGTGCCCAAGGGTTAGAGCTGACATCTAAAGGTGATGTTCCTGAAGGAAAATAATATGTCAGGGGCAACACTATCTTCTACAAGTGATGCTCCCCTTGCTAGGTTTAGTACTAGGAGGATTTGTGGGGAAACCAAGGGACAAGTTACTCAGTTCATACTAGAGAGGCCAGAAGGGAAGATGGGGTACACCATCCCCAAAAATACTAAGGAACACATGTTGTTTCCAGGACAGAAGTTCTTGGTGACTGGACCAGCTAATACTATGAGGTGTTCTTTCCATGGCTGTGGCTGAGAGCCATGCAGACTGCCAGAAACCCAAAAGGACAAGACACAAAGCCACAGGGTACCCACTTGGCTCCACCCTCCAATCGATCCCTGGGTTCCTACCTCATCTCAATGACATCAGTGTGATGCTGCATCTTCTCTGCCAAGTCCCTTTCCTGGGTGCCAAGCATTTTCTGCTCCGGTAGGTCCTGGATTATTTTCTCTATGGCTTTTAGTTCCTGTTTTTTAGAAGATTGTGTTCAGAGGTGCTGTGAACACGATTTTGCAAAAGCACGTGTGCATATTGACACACATGCACACACAAAAAAACTTAACACACAGAAATACATGTGTGCTCACATACAACTATACTACATTGCAGTAACATGATTACTTTACCGTTGATGGTAATGTAATAGATCACCAGGGATCCTATATAGATCAATGTTAGCTTTCCTTAGAAGGGATAAGAAAACAGCGGGCACGGGATATAGAGAGTTCGGTGGATAAAGTACTTTTCCTAAACCTACTGGGTAGACATGTGGATACACTGGGATCTTGGCCTCTTAGCCAAGCCTACATAGCAAGTTCCGAAGGCTGTGAAATATTGCCTTTTTCCCCAGCCCAGGACCAAATGGATGGTGGTGAACAAAATTCTTGTTCTGTCCCACTCTTTCCCAGATGTTCTAAAGTGAGCAGCTTCCTCCTAATGGAGCTCCCTTATCCATAGCCTGCATCAGTTTGAACCCAAAGCAGTGGGCCTATGAAATGAGAAAATCTCTACAACCAAGACAAAAGAAAAATGTTCCTCCCTCTAAGATAATTCGATCAGGGATCTTTTTAAGTAACAGAAGGCTGACTAACTCAAGATCAAATGACCTTGAGTGAATTTATTTCTTGATGTACAATATTTCCTTGAAGCGTGGACCATATGGTTCACAAATACTCATACGCTAATGGACACCTGGAAAGTTTCAACTTGTGGCTACTATGAAGAAGACTATTACAGCCCTGATGCCTTCTGTTTTATCTGTGATCACTTACTTCTAGTTCTGCAATTGCTGGGTCACCTTGTGACTACAGTTCAGGATGTTGAAAAATTATACATGGCCTCTCACAAGAATACCTCATTTTATACCACCAGCAACGTCTGGGGGCCCTCACTTTTCCCCGCCCACTTGAGGTACATTTTTAAATTAGATTTGAGTGATTTAGAATAAAAGCAGTTAGTGAGTGCTGTAGACACGGCACAGGATGAATGCTTTAGACTTTCATGAGGTTAAGGGGGCTGCACTGACACAGCCCTGTATGCAAACTTCAGCATGGCTGTAGGATTTCTGCTGGACTGAGGTGCAACCACAAGCAACTCAAAATCTCTCAATGCATAAAACCAGGCCAAACTCCAAGGCCTTAGTATACAGAGCCACGTTTGGAGAAGGAGGAAAGAAAATGGTTGCAAGCAATGATGACAATAAAACAGGAAACAAGACACAGTAAGCTACACAAGTGTCTAGTGAACAGCAGCTATTCACCGAAAGCACAGAAGGGACACAGACCCTTCTCCAGCCTTCCCTGACTCTCAAGCACCTTGTTTTCCAAAGCAGCCTTCTCCTCACCTCCAGATACCTCTTTCCTTTGTTTAACTTTAAAGGATTTCTTTGCAGATAAGTATTCTTGCCTCTACAAACACCTGAAAGTCTATGGGTTACAGCAGATTTTGTGTCCTTTGTTCTAGGCAGCTAGGTGGGAACAAAGAATGACAGGCAGCAACATGTGTTGTTTGATGTCTGCAGGGCCAGTCAACATGATACTTTCTCATTGAAGAAGGTCTCTATCATAAGTTATGATGTTCCATATGCAGAAACACACACACAAATTCAAACATGCACACACAAGCATATATACTTGCACATACAAGTTCCCAGCACAAACACCTAAACAAGTACTCACTCCTACACATACATGCAACACAGCAGCAAGCACTGACCCATATCT
>NW_026590534.1:0-3421 GCF_907164565.1 Psammomys obesus
GAGTTTTTGGGGTCACTCATATATACTATAATATCATCTGCAAATAGTGATAATTTGACTTCTTCCTTTCCCATCTGTATGGTCTTGATCTCCTTCAACTCTCTTATTGCTCTAGCAAGGACTTCCAGCACTATGTTGAAGAGATATGGAGAGAGTGGGCAGCCTTGTCTTTTCCCTGATTTCAGTGGGATTGCTTTAAGTTTCTCTCCATTCAGTTTGATGTTGGCTATAGGCTTGCTGTATATCACGTTTACTATGTTTAGATATGTGCCTTGTATCCCTGATCTCTCCAGTACTTTAAACATGAATGGATGTTGGATTTTGTCAAATGCTTTTTCAGCATTAAGGGAGATTATCACGTGGTTTTTTTCTTTCAGTGTGTTAATACGGTGGATGACATTGATGGATTTCCGTATACTGAACCACTCCTGCATACCTGGGATGAAGCCTGCAAATCCAGCATTACAGAAGACACTGGAAGGGAAAATACAACCCAAGAAAATTAGCTTCTGTCAAGAAAACACAGGAAATAATTAACCTTACTACAGCAAGACAAAAAGCAACCAAGCACACAACCTTATGAACACAGCCAACATCAAAGTCAAAGGATCTAACAGCCACTGGTCATTAATCTCTCTCAACATCAATGGACTCAACGCTCCAGTAAAAAGACACAGATTAACAGAATGGGTACGTAAACAAAACCCAGCCATCTGTTGCATAAAAGAAACACACCTAAGACACAAAGATAGACATTACTTGAGGGTAAAAGGTTAGAAGACGACTTTCCAAGCAAATGGACCCAAGAAACAAGCAGGAGTAGCCATTCTAATATCTGATAAAATAGACTTTCAACCAAAATTAATAAAAAGAGATGAGGAAGGACACTTCATACTCATCAAGGGAAAATTCCATCAGGAAGACATCACAATCCTGAACATCTATGCCCCAAATACAAGAGCACCCACATTTGTAAAAGACACATTGATAAAATTTAAACCACATATAGATCCCCACACATTAATAGTGGGAGACTTCAACACCCACTCTCAACAAAGGACAGGTCAACAAAACAGAAATTAAACAAAGAAACAATATCTCTGACAGAGGTCATGAATCAAATGGACCTCACATACATTTACAGAACTTTACACCCAAACACAAAAGAATTTACCTACTTCTCAGCACCTCATGGAACCTTCTCCAAAATAGACCATATAGTTGGTCACAAAGCAAGCCTCCACAGATATAAGAAGACTGAAATAATCCCTTGTATCCTGTCTGATCACCATGGAATAAAGCTGGACTTCAACAACAACAGAAATAACAAAAAGCCTACACACACATGGAAACTGAACAACTTGTTACAAAATGACAGCTGGGTCAGGGAAGAAATAAAGAAAGAAATTAAAGCCTTTCTAGAACTCAATGAAAATGAAGACACAACATACCCAAACTTGTGGGACACAATGAAAGCAGTGCTAAGAGGAAAGTTCATAGCACTAAGTGCCTTCAAGAAGAAATTCGAGACAGCTCATTCAAGCAACTTAATGGCCCACTTAAAAACCCTAGAAAAAGAAGAAGCAGACACACCAAAAAGGAGTAGACGGCTGGAAATAATCCAACTCAGGGCTGAAATCAATCAATTAGAAACAAATAAATCAATTCAAAGAATCAATGAAACCAAGAGCTGGTTCTTTGAGAAAATCAACAAGATCGACAAACCCTTAGCCAAGCTAACTAAAAGGCAGAGAGACACCACGCAAATCAACAAAATCAGAAATGAAAAGGGGGACATAACTACAGACACTGAGGAAATCCAAACAATCATTAGGACTTACTTCAAAAGTCTATACTCAACCAAATTTGAAAACCTAAATGAAATGTACAATTTTCTTGATCGATTTGACTTACCAAAGCTGAATCAGGACCAGGTAAATCAATTAAATAGTCCTATATCCCCCAAAGAAATAGAAGCAGTCATCAAAAGTCTCCCATCCAAAAAAAAGCCCAGGACCAGATGGCTTCAGCGCAGAATTCTACCAGATCTTCAAAGAAGAGCTAACTCCAATTCTCTTCAAACTATTCCACAAAATAGAAACAGAAGGAACATTATCAAAATCATTCTATGAAGCCACAATCACCTTGGTACCTAAACCTCACAAAGACTCAACAAAGAAAGAGAATTTCAGGCCAATGTCCCTTATGAACATTGATGCAAAAATACTTAACAAAATACTTGCAAACCGAATGTAAGAACACATCAAAGATATTATCCACCTTTAGATCTTTTAGTGAGATTTCCAAATACTTCTGTATTGCATGAGACCATATCACGTCAATATCTACCAGAACAGCTATTAGGCAGCCTCTGGGGCCTGGGTGGATGTTAACCTGACACCTTCTGATAGGCCAGTGAATGTTGTGACAATCCAGTAGGTTGACATACAGGCCTAGGAAAGGAAGACATACCACTGTTAGAACTGTCTCTAAGGGTTTACTGGATGCACACTCACAACTCTAAGGCCAGTAGTATTTTCTGAATGGTCTAGATCCTGACTTTGTTGTATCTCAGGGTAAATCTCTGCTCTTCAAATATAAGATCACAGAATGTTACACAACACCAGAATTTCAGGAACATCCACTGTTTTATTTTCATTTCACCCACTGTCAAAATTTCTCACCTCTTCTCCTACCAAGTACTCACATTGGTAGTACGTGTTTGTCCACTTTCCAGAACAGTGATCTACAATGGCAGGTCACTTCTGCTTGCTATAGGAGCACATCTGTGAATAGAAATCAGAAAATGAGCGGTTGAGCAAGAGTCCCCTTGTCTCCTTTCAGAAACTGAGACATGTGGGGAAATACTGACAGTCCTCCAGTCTCTTGGAGCCACACCTCCCCTTATTCTTGGAATGTCCACCTTGTGTGAGCATAAAGACTTGGGGAACAAATTTGAATCCTGCACGTGCCATAGCATTGTAGTGACAGGCCACATAGTAGCAGAAGGTGTGAAGGTTCACAATGGAGGTAAAACCTCCTGACTGCATATCCACAGGACATGGCACACAGCTTCACTTGTGTGGTGATGCTGACATAAGCAAGCTGCCAGTCACACAATAGTGTGGCATGTATAACTACACTCAGTTTATGACCTTGAATTGAGCAACCCTGCTTTGGCCTACACTGCTTATGGTTTGGGGTATGTTTCTTCTATTTCCAAATTGACCTGAGGAAGGTAGGTCACAGGAGATGCAGAAGAAAACAGTTATCACAGGAACTGACCATTCTGAACATGATATTGCCCCGGAACACTCTCCCACAAAACAAGACAGTGATATTGGTGATGTTGAAACTCTGTAGGCTTGGGAAGTTATGTGTGTCTTAGTGTTTACCAAAGATTTCAAACGTTAAAAAAAAA
>NW_026590535.1:0-2649 GCF_907164565.1 Psammomys obesus
ACTGTGCACATTCTTGATTGTTGAAGTTTGTGGTAAGTACTAAAAGCACATACTGCCAGAAGATTTTGAGATTAGTGGCAATGGAATCTTAACCTTTTTTGTTTGTTTGTTTTCCTCTGTTTCTTACCAGGTGGCTCATCTGATGTGAGATAGAGATTTAAGATTCTCCATTAACAAGCACATAAAGACCATTTGCACTTATGTCTGTGGAAGGCAGAAGAGACAAAATGAAGGTGAGTGATTCCACTTGACCAGTTTACTCCTTTTCTTTGGGCATATTCTTTGGTGATCTGTCCTTTTTCTTCAGAAGTTTCATTTGTCCAGTGGTCTCCATATTCCTTAGTTGGATGTATTTATTCTCCTGCACAGAGAAAATAAAAACCCTGCCCCATCACTAATTCTGGGGTGGGGGTAGTTCCTTTTTAGGCAAGTTATATCTTTCATAGTACAAAATGTTTTTTAGAAATAGAAAAAGTATAATATCTCAAAGTTAAAACAATCTTCAAAAGTTTACAATTAAATAT
This sequence comes from Psammomys obesus, assembly GCF_907164565.1. Lineage (NCBI taxonomy): Eukaryota > Metazoa > Chordata > Mammalia > Rodentia > Muridae > Psammomys > Psammomys obesus. The sequence goes on from NW_026590535.1 coordinate 525, forward strand.
ATCTTCAAGTGTATTTATTTTGAGATACCAAAGGACATTCACTTTGATTTTCAGCCTGCCTTTTACAAGTAGCTTTTAAAAGAAATCACTGTAAATCCTATGTGTCTGCCTCTGCCTCACAGGTGGTATGTAAAAGGCATGTTCCTCCCAAATGCTGGGAATAAGGCTATGAACCACCCACACCCTGTCATTGTAACTCCTGAATTTAGAAAACAACTAATTAATGGAGAACTACTTGTCTCTGCTGGGATGAAAGGCATGGACTACCACCTCACTGTTCAAAAATTTTATTTTTCACTCCAAATTATTCCAACTCAAACAACTTTGTATCCTTTGAATTTACTTAAAACATTTTAAATCTCTTAACTGTTTTTAATATGAAACAACAAAAATATACTTTTTATTTAAGAAGAAAACATTAGTCTTTATAAGTTAGTTTGGACTAAATGACCAAGCTGTCTGATGAACAGTTACCTCTGCTTTTTCAGGAGATTTCTACTATTCAAACCTAATCATTATAAATTTTGATGGGATCCACCTTTTTTTTCCTGTTGTAACAAAGGCAAAACATCTTCCCCAATGTAACACATATCCTTCTTTCAATTCTGAATTCAGAACATCTTTAAAATATACAAGCTGATTTAATTCAGTAGTTTCCCCGCTGTCATTCCCTGCAATGTCTCTTCACAGCTGTTGTATCCTGAACATTCTGTGACTATTCTTGGTGATACCTTTTAACATTCTCCTCAGAAGTATTCTTTATGTTATGGTTTGTTTCTGAGTTTGCAGGAATATTAATCTGTGTTTTCCATTGCTGCAAAAAAATTATGTCCCCATTAATTCATTGCTGTATTAGCTACATATGTCTTTAATTTTTCTGTTTGTCTGTCTGTCCCTATACACTTGACCCATCTTGCACTTTGTTTTATCTGAGATAAAGTTCCAATCCCTAGAAGCTGAAATGTTTATCTCTTGAAGATGCCAATCTGGATGTCAAGAGTTTGGTGAAATTATAATTATTTATTTTCCTTTGTCTACTCAACCTTCTATTTTAATGCCATTTATTTGTAATTTCAGTTTTGGTCTCAGGACATTTTCAGCAGTTTGCCAGAATACTAGTTTAGTGATCTCTCCTGAATTTTTTGTTCTGTTTACTGAAGCATTTCTATGTGTGTTTACATACAGAGAAATGTTTTTGTTTGTTTTTTATTTTATTTATCTATATATTTATTTACTTATTACAGTTTATTCACCTTTTATCCCCCTGCAATCCCCTTCCTTATCTCCTCCCAGTACTCCTACCCTCCCTCTTGTCCCTCTATGCCTTTTCCCTATTGCCCTAATAGGGGAGTACTTCCTCTCCTTCTATCTGACCCTAGCATATCAGATCTCATCAAGGCTCACTGCATCATCTTCCTCTGTGCCCTGGCCAGTTGTGGTGGCAATATTGTTTTTAAAAACAGACCTAGATCATTTAATCACTCTATGGATGAGTTTCTCAGAAGATTACAGAAAATGATTGAATTGTATTTAATACTGGAGACTGTGGGAGGCCCCCTAGATAATTTCTGGATTACAATGTGTTGCCTTGCCTATTTCTTGCTGATCTACATTCATTAGTTCACACCTGGCCTTTGCCAGACTTTCTGCATACTCCAGTAGTCTGAGGCCTTCTTTTTGGATCATTTCTAGAAAAAACATTGGTTCACATTGACAACAATCCCTTTTCAAATGATCTTCTTTACTACAATTAAAACATCTGCCACTTCATTTTTCTTAAGATTCTTAGAAATTATTTCACCTTTCAGATTAGCATCATAAATGTGACTTCCAATATCCACTGCATCTGTAATCCATTCCTCTCTTGGTGCTGATCTTGCCTTTTAAGATTGAATCAACATTTTGCATTTTAAATTAGCATTTTCAAAAGCTAAAATTTCAATCAGTATTTTTCCGAATTCTGAACCTGATCCTATATTATTTACAGCTAAGTCAATCTTTGTAAAAAAAAAAAAAAATCAGTGAAGACTTTTTTTTGGGGGGGTTGTAATTTTAGTAAATGATGCAGAGCTCTTTTCTGATTATTTAACCTTATCCCAAACATTTAGAGCTGTTAACAACATCA
>NW_026590536.1:0-2774 GCF_907164565.1 Psammomys obesus
TTGGGTAGGCTCTTCAAATGGCCAGTGCTTCTCAGGGAATTGCTGCATCTCTCCACAGGTGCATGACTGGGCTAACTGAGCCCAGGGCCTCTTCTCTCACCAGGAGAAGTCCTGGAGACAGCTGCCATTTCAAGGCTTTCATGCTCTGAATTTAATGAGCTGCAGCTGCTCAGACACTGTGTTTACTGGGTGCAGCCCTCCTGAAGAACCAGAGATTTGATCTTTCTCATGTGGCAGACAGTTGAGCTTTTGAGCAGCATTGGGGGCTGTTCTTATGGCTCCCAGGCATCCAAAGGTCTGAGGTTGGTGTTCTGGGCCTCAGTACCCAAAAGGTAATCACTGGCCAGTGAGCACAGCACACAGGCATGTGGCTGGAGACTAGAGTCCCTGAACCTGCAGGAACCCAGCAACTTTTCCTGGAGTTAGTTCAGTGACCAAAAGTCAGACCTGCTGCTTTCCTCACTGTACGGTTTCCTCTCACCTGGGGAACATGATCACTGGTGTTTTGGGGACCACCTTTTGTCTGTTGGTCACTGTGCCGTCACTGCTGGCCTACTGAGCAGACACAGTGTGCTATAGGCCCCGCCATCTTGGATCTTCAGGTTATTGGCTTTTTGTAAGGGAGGGGAGGAATGCAGTGACATGATTGTGATGTACAAGGGTTAGAGCATTTTTGTGAGTTTTTAGGGTCTGGTGGGCAGGGTTCTTAATTCCAGTAGTCATGTTGAAATCTGGAACTAGTAGCTGGCTTTTCCCCCATGTTGTGGGTGGGCTTTTGTGAGGATAGGAGCCTGGTCTTAAGAGAAGGGCAGGGAACTCTTTGCCCATGCCATTCTGGCTTTGTAACAAAACATCCTCCCTAACAGTAACAGAAGCATATAATAGAAAAATGTTTGAAATACAATTGTATTAAAAATAACCACAAAAAATTACGTACACATCAAATTATATTCTTAAGTAAATTAAATTCAATATATAAATGGGAAATCACGTAAGTGTAAAGGTTTTTCTTTCTCTGATACTCAAGTTATTTTGGTAACTAATTTTTGAAAAATGCAAGCATTCCAGTAAAAATGAGCAGAGGATGTAAATGAATTTTCACAAAACAAGAGAGACAAACTGCTCAAGTAACCCTTAGGTTGCTATAGTTTAAAAATAAATGGGAACCTAACAGCAAAGATGAGAAAAAATAGAGGCTTCAAATATGGCTCCAGCCTATGTAAATGCCAATGTAAAATTCTTTGCTAAATTCAGACTATGTCATAGTTCCTCAAAACATTAACAAAATAACCATGTAGATATGCTATTCTTAAAATTTTATAAACAATTGTAAGATTGTTTAAGAAATGATAAGAAGTATTAAAATCAATTTTACTCTAATTGTATAATAGACTGCTGTGGCTAGGACCAAATTACCTGAAAGAACAAACTAAAGTAAAAACATTTTATTTTACCTTCAGGTTGCTCAGCTTTAATTTCATGGCTGCTCATTGTCAAGTATGTTGCCAGAGCACCACAGGTGGAGGAGAAAGGAACAAGGAAATAGGAAGAAGTACAGCAAGGACACACTACTCCTGACCTAATTCCTCACAGTCGGCCCTGCCTCCTGTTTATCTTTCTCCTCATGACATTGTCACATTATGAATTCATAAATGAATCAACAAACTGATTGTGCCTGAACCTTTAGGATCCATTCAGTTCTAAAAGTTGTATCAGCTGATAATCAAAATTCCAACATTTGAGCCTAAACTTAATTTAATATAATATATATATATAACAATTATATATATAACAATATATAGAGCAATGATATGTATGTATATCTATCTATCTATCTATATATGTATATATATATATATATATATATACAATTATAACATTCATTCAAAGAAAATACTTGCATGCTCATAATCTTAACAACAACACTCAAAATACTTAAGGACCAAAATGACTGTTGTAAATAACGATAGGATACTTGATGCTTGCTTGAAACAGAAATAATTTGGCTGTGAGGTGTTACAAAGGATAATCTCCAGAATATTATGCGGGATATAATATTATTATATTATATTATATATATTATATATATATTATATAATATCCAGAATATTATTACTGGATACTAAGGGCTAAAGGAAGGAAAATGGACATTTGCTAGTGTAACAGTGTTAAACCTTCTCCATCTTGACTCAGAAAAAGCCATCTTTGGATTTTACACACAGATCTGAAATGTCCCCTGTGAAATCACCCAGTTCTGTTCTAGAAACTCAGAGCAGAAATGTTCCAGCTAACTGCATGTTCTTGGTTCTTATTAAAATGCTCGCTTGCTTTCTCCTGCAACAGCCAACCGGGATATAATTTTTCTGTGTTGTCTATAATGATTTTTTGTAACATACATTCCGAAATGTTTGTAAGAGGTTTTTTTTTTTTTACCAGGCTCTGGCCGGCTTACTACAGACTCTCAATTCGAACTTTGGTCCTACTGAGTGATCTCTGTATTTTTACCTTTTGTTTGCATTTGAGAGTGACACAGATAATGATTAGAAAGAAGGGAATGAATCTCACGTACGTCCACGTAGTTCATGCCAGTAAGTTGCTTGTATGAGATGTCTCAAAATCACCTCCCCCTGGGGGGTGCAGCCTTGCCAGACCACGAAGGAAGACAATGCAACCAGTCCTGATGAGAGCTGATAGGCTAGGGTCAAATAGAAGGGGAGGAGGACCTCCCCATCAGGGGACTAGGGGAGGGGCACAGGAGGAGACGAGGAAGGGGG
>NW_026590537.1:0-6086 GCF_907164565.1 Psammomys obesus
CATGAGAATAAAGCCAGCAGCCTACACTTTCACAGAGTTTGCCCTGTGCAGGGAACACCATGCTTGGTATGTAGACTTCATCTTCTTACACATCTCCTTGACACAGACACACAGATGTCATATGCTCTAACGCTGTAGCTCAGCCCCAGGCTGCTCAGGGTCACACACAGGATATGGCAGGAGTGGGTATAATGGGAAGGAGTCTGCATTCAGAGTTTCCACTCCTAATGCTCCCTGCAGAACCACATGAAGAGCACAAGGTCTGAAGCAAATGAGCAGGACAAAGAGATTGGAATAAAATGACTCTGGGCCTGTTTAAGACAAGGGCACAGCTTCATCTGAGGATCTTATTTCTACTTTCTTGCAATCTTCATTGAACTTCACCAAAGTCTGCAGAGCTTCTCTGTGTCTGGCAAGCAACATGATGCAGATGAAAGACAAGTAAGACATTGATTTGCCTCAGGAAACCTCAAATAGGAAACAGTAGGAAAAGAAATATTTTCATGACACATGACAACTGTAATGTGGGAGAAAGCTTCTATCTGGATGTGGCACATAAGTGTCAGAACAATGGAGAGAGTGGGCATCGCTTCTGGGCACTTTGAGATGAAGGCAATCTTAAGGGGAATAAGGCAGAGCTGCGATATAAGCATCTTTCTAAGGAGAGTGGAGCTGCCATTGTCTGCAGCTGATGAGCAAGGCTAGATTGGAGATAAGGAATCTTCTTGCTGTTCTTTCCTCACAGTTCCTACCTGCTTTCAGCCTTAAAATGAACAAAATCAACAAACTGTCAGGTAACACCAAGGTAAGAAACACCATTTATGCTGGAGCTGGGATTGGGCTCTCAGGCAACGGCTTCCTTCTTCTCTTCCACATCCTCATGTTTATTCGTGGGCAGGGGCCCAGACTCACTGATCTGCCCATCAGTCTCTTGGCCCTAATCCACATACTGATGCTGGTAGTCGTGAGTTTAGTAGCTACAGACATTTTTCTGCCAGGGAAGAGATGGAGTGACTCCACGTGCAAATTTGTTATGTTCTTGTATAGGTCTTTTAGGAGCCTCTCTCTTTGTGCTTCTAGCCTGCTTAGCATCCTCCAGGCCATCACCCTTAGTCCCAGAAGTTCCCGTCTAGCAAAATTCAAATGTAAATCTCCACACCACATGCTAGGTTGCCTTCTTTTCCTGAGTATCTTTTATTCATCCATTAGCAGTCCCCTTATAACATACATAACTGTGACGCCTAATCTGACCTCACCTGGTTATACATACATCACTCAGTCTTGCTGTGCTGTGCCTATGAGCTACTCTGTCCATCACACATTTTTTATATTGTTGACCTCCAGGGATTTCATCTTTGTAGGTCTTATGACCCTCTCCAGTGGGTACATGGTGATTTTCCTATGCAGACATAAGAACCAGTCCCAGCTTCTCCACAGTGCCAGCCTTTCCCTCAGACCATCTGCAGAACAAAGAGCCACACGGACCATCCTGTGTCTCATGAGTTTCTTTATGCTGATGTACACCTTGGACAGCGTCATCTCCTACCTAAGAAGTATGGATGATGATCTGCCTTTGTTTTGTGTCCATATTCTCACAGCCCGTGGCTATGCCATAGCCAGCCCTTTTTTGGTTCTCAGTACTGAAAAGCACATAACTAACATTTTTAGATCCATGTATGGAAGGATGGTAAACATCATATTACTCGGGTATAGGAAAGATTCCTTAGGATGAGCCGGTACACTGCCATTAGGGCTATGAATTTTAATGTAGTTTACATGAGCTTCAGGTTAAATAAAATAATAAAGTTGTCTTTTTGTTGTTGTTAAGCCTATTTCTTATGAGATGTGTGGATGCTATACATAAAAGACAAACCACATGCCAGATATATAAGTCTTTTGTACTTCCCAGTGTGTCTTTTGGGGAGACGTAAAGTAACTGTCTTGTTATGGTCTGGATTATCCATAGCAATTTAAAATACATGACAGATTATGATAGTCTTCATTTATTCAAATCCCTCGGCTATCTCTGTTTTACCAAAGAGGTTTGTGAACACTTATTATTATAATTATCAAGTAACCAGAATGTTCATATCCTTTAACACACACACACACACACACACACACTCAGAGTGAGAGACAGAGACACAGAAAGAAAGAGACAAAGACAGACATAGAATCTATGTATAAAACGCAGTCCTGATGATGGATAAACAGAGTTCAGCCTCTCTGCACTGGACTGTTACTCCAGCTTTAAAAGAGAAGGGGCTTCTGCACATGGTCCCACACAGATTGGCATGAAGCCACTGTGCTGACTGCAATGAGAGTCTAGGCAGAACCAATTCTGTGTGGACTACTGGGAGCAGGAAGAGCTTGGAAACTTTCAGGAGTTGAAATAAAAGCAGACTCCCATCATCAGCTCAGGAGGGAAGGCCATGGGCATCTTCCTGGGTGGAGGCAGATTGCAAAAATGTAATCAATGCCAAGAAGTATGCTGAAGATGGTTGTGTTGTGTGTGCTTTACCAAAATAAAAATGTGTTCAGTTACCTTAACCAAGCAGTGAAATATATTTTCCCTGAAATAATAAAGTGAAAAATGGGGATAGAGAGATGGTAAAGGAGTTAAGAGCACTGGCTGCCCTTGCAGAGGACCAAATTTCAATTCCCAGCCTCTATAAGAAGGCTCACAACTGTTAGTATCTCCAGTCCAAGGGGATCTCATAGTTTCTGGTCCTGCAGGCACCAGGCATGCATTCATGCACACAAAATAAAAATAAATAAAACTACTAAAGTAAAATACAATTTTAAAAATGAAAACAAAATTGTCAAAATAGGATTTTTCAAGTTTTAAAACATGACAGATTTTTTTGAACAATGAGGGTTTTCTCATAGTCCTCATCTTTTTAAAAATTCTTTATTCATTGCACTTTATTTATTTTGTATCCCTCCATGTGGTTCCCTCCCTCCTCCTTTCCCAATCCCCATTGTCCTCATCTTAATCTCAGGTCCTCAGAGCAAGCAGAGAAGTTGACTTGTAAGACCTGGAGTCTCACTGCTCAGGAGCTCAGGATCGCGCCCTTCCTAGGAACTCTCACAGACCACAGCTCGATGCAAAAGCAAGAGGTTTTATTGCTATCACAATAGGGTCGCCCCTCCAAAGACAGGAGACAACCCTGAACATGCAAAGCACAGGGTTTTTATACCTGAAAATCAGATCACTCTGCTCCATAGTTTACAGCTGGTTGTAGATAGTTTACAGCTGGTTGCTTCTCAGAACAGTTCACCCTGCCCTTCAAGAGCTCTCTGGAAGTGGCTTCAATTCAAATAATCACAGTTGTTTCTCATTCCCAGGTGGCCCTTCACACCTTTGAGATCCAGGTTGCATCACAGCCTGTGCTCAGCCTTTGAGCAATCTTCAGGCCTGCCAGCCTTGACTACAGTGAAGTAAGGCCAGCCTGGGTATATTATAACCTTCCTCAAAAGCAACAGAATTTAATTTTAAAAGGCTCTCAGCCTCCTCTCATCTCCAGTGCTACTGTAATGCCAAGTTCATGGGAACCTCAGAGACCCCCAGCAGATGAAACAATGCAATAGCAAGAGAGCTTTATTACGAGAACATTCAAACTCGGGAAGCAAGTCTCACTGATGCAGCAGTAGAGAAGTGGGACCTTGAGACCTGAGTGAGCAGGGTTTTTAAAGGGAAAGTCTGTGAACAGGGTGTTTCCATGACAACAAACAGGGGGGCACATTTTTCTATGACAGCAAATGGGGCTCATATGCCTTGACATTACAGGATTAGGTAAAAGTTAGAGGGCTGAGGTGACCTTCTCCGAATCACAATTGCCTAAGACATATGATCACAATGGCTATTCTTTTAATCTATATCTGAAATATAGGAAGAATTTTCCCACATGATTCTCAACCAATTCTCATTGATTATTGCCAGGGAGAGTGTCTCTATTTTCTATGAAGTATTTATTCTGTGGTATTTCCTGGAGGCTGTTGCTAAGAGAGTTAACTTTGTTTTCTGCCAGGTGCACATTTTGTAATATTTCCTGCTTCCCGAATTCAGCTCCCAGTCAAGATGGCTCTTTATTTCAAAAAGGGAGTTATACTCAGGCTAACTATACCCAGGCTAACTTAAACTCTTTATTTTCCCCTTTCCATGTACCTGAAGAGGCCAATCTTGGGCTCTTACAGTTCAAGGTCATCTCCAAGCTGGCAGTACTCGGTTCTCATTATCATCAACTGTATAGTCCCTAGTCTTTGCCTAATATATCCTAACAACTTAGTAAGTAAGCATAATCCAAAAATGACCAAAAGCAAAATATTCGGCTTTTGAACTGTTATAATTCTGGCTTTGTACATCTAGTATTGCAACACTAATTTCTGCTCCAGCTAAACCGGTCCCCAAGATAATAGCTAATGTCAAGGAGCTCCCTTTGACCTAGCATTTCAGCCTGTTGGTGCAATTTTGGGCCGGTGGTCTCGTCTTCTGAAACTGCTTTAATGATGACAATAGCACTGTTGGCATCAGGGGCTAGGAAGACTGAAATGCCAGCCAAAGGCTGCTCAGTGGGACAGTCCTCAGAATCATCTGGTTAGGTGATCCATCCAAGGAGGCAGTGAGCAATCATGTCAGCTTCCAGCAAGTTCAGATCTCAGCTTGCAGTCTCAACCAGGTGAAAATCTGCTGAGACAAATTCAAACTAGAAACAGAAGTTAAAATTTGTCTAATAAATGGGAAAAATGAGGAATCCCAAGACCAGGGAAAAACTCATCTGGGGTCTGTTTGAGCTGTGTCAGATTCAGGTCTCATGACCTTTTGATTTCCTGAAACAGTTTGTGAGTAACAGGTAAAACTGCATCCAATGGAATGAGTATCAATTTTTCTTAGCTGTTTGTTTTGCGACCTTTATAAACAAGTTAAGTGTGTCCATGGTCTGAAACTCTAACATTTTAACTGTGGTCCCTGTTGTTGGTAATCAGCCATCAAAGAGCATGGCTATATTTTGTCAGATTTTTTTTAGGATTTACTTTAATCCCCATCTCCATGTTACATTGGAAAGTTAGGCAGAAATACATTAATGGCTTTAGTATTAAACTCTGAATGCTTAGACTTTCCTTAACAAAGCAACTAGAAGAAACAGATTTAAAATATTCTTAAATCCTCTATCAAAGTCTACCTCAGAAATGGCAGATATTAAAAATATCATTGTAAAAGTTCAGATATACACATTGTATAGATGTGTTTAGCATGATGAAATACACTTCTAAATCTACCTCCAGAAGACAACCAAAAGGTAATTAAATTCTCAAGCTTGTGACTGGGTTATAAGCAATCAGTGTTTCATCAACTTATCAGAACTCTATTTGTCAATGTCAAAACTCTGGACTTCTGAAACCTTATAACAACATAGGCACAGCAATAGCAGAGAGAGGAGAGAAATCTGAAATATCTCCCATTTTTAATATGCCTCAAATCACTTTTCTGTATCATTACACTTCACATTCATATACCTTAAAACACCTACTTACACCCTCCAATCTTTCTTGCATTCGTCAACTCTGAAACATTCTTCCAGACCAAACAACATTCTCTGGATTCTCAAAACCTAAACTCCTATATCCTCAAACCCTACATAAACTCCATTCTCTTTCTATCCAGCCATTCATCATAAGACATAAATAATTAAGATGGAGCCTGTAGGCAAGGCAACCCTGCTTGCCATTTTAAATAGAAAACCTAGTACCTGATAATTTTAACTAAGTAATAAATTAACCAATGAACTAACACTGGATCTAACTATCTGCTCTTTAGCAGCAAGGCTACCATTAGCTTAGCTTAGCCATCAATGATAATCAGAGACCTGAGTAGGATCAATATGTACCAATCCATGTACCAATCCAAATGACAGTGACAGCTAGTCAGTCCATCACTCTAGGCAGTTGTTCTTGGCTCCTGTGGTCTCATGGCATCATGAGCAGGGCAGTCCAGCAACCAGGCCTGAAGATGAGAGATGATAGAATGGCCTCATCTCACCCTTAGAATGTGAAATATTGACTCTCTAGGTGTCCACATTTTTGTC
>NW_026590538.1:0-14096 GCF_907164565.1 Psammomys obesus
CCCTATCAGTGGACTAGGGGAGGTGCATAGGGAGAGATGAAGGAGGGATGGTAAGATTGGGAGGGGCTGAAAGAGAGGGCTATAGCCAGGATACAAATTGAATAAGTTTTAAGAAATAATAAATACAATTTTAAAAAAGAACAGTTCTAAATGGTATTGAATATCAATTTTTTTTCAGAAAAACCAATGTATTTATTTATTTATTTATTTATTTATTTATTTATTTATTTATTCTTTTTTTAATTTTTTTTAATTTTTTATTTCACTTTTATTAATTACACTTTATTCATTTTGTATCCCCCCATAAGCTTCTCCCTCCTCTCCTCCCTGTCCCACCCTCCCCTCCTTTCTGCATGCATGCCCCTCCCCAAGTCCACTGATAGGGATGTCCTCCTCTCCTTCTTTCTGATCTTAGTCTATCAGTTCTCATCAGAAGCGGCTGCATTGTCAAGGTTCTAGGTTATCTCCATGGATAGTCCTTGGTTGGAGTATGAGTCTCTGGGAAGTTCCCTGTATTCAAATTTTCTTGTTCTGTTGCTCTCCTTGAAGAGTTCCTGTCCTCTCCAGCTCTTACTATTTCCCACTTCTTACATAAAATTCTATTCACTCTGCCCGTCAGTTGGCCATCAGGCTCAGCATTTGCTTTGATAGTCTGTAGGGCAGAGGCTTTCAGAGGCCCTCTGTGGCAGGTTCCTAGGTTGTTTCCTGATTTCTTCTTCTGGCTTTCAGAGGCCCTCTGTAGCAGGTTCCTAGGTTGTTTCCTGTTTTCTTTTTCTTCTGATGTCCATCCTCTTTGCCTTTCAGGATGGGGATTGAACATTTTAGTTAGGGTCCTCTCTCTTGCTTAGTTTGTTTAGATGTACAGATTTTAGTGGGTTTATTCTATGTTGTATGTTTATATGAGTGAGAATATACCATGTGTGTCTTTTTGCTTCTGGGACAACTCACTCAGGATGATCCTTTCCAGGTCCCACCATTTACCTGCAAATTTCATGATTTCCTTATTTTTCATTGCTGAGTAAATTGAATATCAATTTTAAAAAAGGTTGCTTTTTCTCAGTACCCCTTGAGAAATAAGACAGAGAAAGTTCTGCTTTCACTGTGCCCACATTGAAGCATGAAAGACCAACTAAGAGATACCAGTGCAGGATCTTGCCACAATGAGTGTTAAATAGTTCCACTTTCTGTCAATATTTTCTGTGACAGCCATTAGAAATAGTTTGTAAACACTTTACTCAATCCACAATTTACCAGTATATGGATGATATCTTACTGGCTCAGTCAGATACAAATGCTTTAGGAAAAATGTTTGATGAAGTAAAAAGAATTTTGCCTTGCTGGGGACTACAAACAGCTCCTGAAAAATGCAAATAAGAAATTTTATTAATTATCCACTATATCAGATGAGTACAAAAAATCAATCACAGAAGGTACAAATCAGGAAAAACCAGTTAAGAGCTCTTAATGAATTTCAGAAATTGTTGGCAGACATTAATCGGCTAAGGTCCACAATTAAATTAATTAATCAAGAGCCAAGTAACTTATTTCAAACCATACAAGACGATAAAGATTTAAATAGTCCAAGAAGATTATCAGCTGAGGCTGAAAAGGAATTTACTCTAGTAGAAACAAAACTACAAGATGCACCTATAGAATGTTTGAATCCAAAGATGGCTGGTTTTTAGTTATCTTGCCTTCAACTCATTCTCCCACAGGAATTCTTATGCAGAGAGAAGATGATATGTTAGCATGGATTTTGTTTTACACACAGAGTAAAACATTAAAAATCTATACAGAAAAGTTTCTGAATCGATTCTAAAAGGGAAAATGAGACTTCATCAATTAGTAGGAATGGATCCAGCAAAGACTGTAGTACCGTTTATTAATACTGAGATTGTATCATTATGGGCAGGAAATGAACATTAGCAAAGAGCATGCAGGAATTTTTTGGGAAAAATTAACAACAAATACCCCAAAATCAAGTGACTTCAATTTATAAAATGAACTAACTGCATTTGCCCTCATAGAGTAAAATGGACACTAATTTCTGAAGCTCCTGCATTCTAAACTGGTGCCAGTAATGTAAGTCAGCAAAAGCAGGTTATGAGTCAGAAAAACAAAGTAAGGTGGCTCAGATCCTTTATAATTCAGTTAAAAAAATCAGAGCTGTATGCCATTCTTATGATATTATTAGATTTTCCAGAAATTTTTAATATAGTGATTCTCAATATGCAGCAAGGTTTGTTTTCCTATACAAACTGCTGCACTTATTCAGGATGATTCAGAGTTAATGTCACTGTTTATTCAACTACAACAAGTGGTAAGAAATAGAAATCACCTATTGTATATAACACATATCAGATTCCATACAGGTCTACCAGGCCTCTAGAACTAGGTAATGATGAAACTGATCAGCTATTAGGAGGAAATGTGCTAGAAGTTTCAGAATTATTTCACAAAAACTGCATGTTAGCAGCAAAGCATTAAAAGAAGATTTTTCTATTACTTGGCAACAAGCCAAGAAAATTATAAGGAAATTTCCTATTTGTACCAAATTCCATTACTTGTAAGGAGGAACCCTAAAGGTATCCCTCCTCTCCAAAATAAAATTTGGCAAATAGATGTATTTCACTTTTCAGAATTTGGAAAATTAAAATAAGTATACCATACCATAGACACATATTCAAAATTTCAACGGGCAACTGCTTTCAGTTCTTATTAGATGTTACAGCAATCATGGAAACATCTGTAGAAATTAAGACTGACAGCGCTTCAGCATATGTCTCTAGCAAAATAAAACAATTTTGCATATTATAATATAAAGCATATTATGTGTATACCAAAAATCCTACAGAACAAACAATAATAAAGAAATCTAATAGTACTTTAAAGAAAATACTTAACAAATAAAAGGGGTAACAAAGACCCACAAAAATATATTACATAGTGCTTTATTAACTTTACGTTTTTAAAATTCTAACAAGCAAAAAACTCTAGGTGCTGAGAGATATTGGTTTATGGAAAACATGCTGGACTAAAGCAAACTGTGTACATTAGGGGTGCCTTATCTTCTGAATGAAGGGAAGAAAATGTGCTATCCTGGAGGAGAGGTTTTGCCTAGGTAGTGCCTACAGCAAAAGAGATACTGTGGTTTCCTTGGAAATTGATAAAAATAGAAATTGAAGATTTTAGCTACAGGCAGAAAGAAAGAAATCCAGAAGACCAACAAAACAGGTAACATATATTTCTGATCCCTCTACATGGGAACAGCTCTCAGACTGGCTGAAACATAGAAATGTCTCCATCCAGGACTTCAGCTACCTAAAGCAAGCAAATCTTGTTGGCTACAGTGTTCTCAGGACTTCTTATGCCTTTCTTTTACATGGCACAGATCAAAATTTGTATTACAGTTTGGATATACTGTCCGGACTGGCTTATTAAGAAAGAAAGATACTTTTTGTCTGCTCAAAGAGCAGAAAATCATAAATTGTGCACATGCACATTCCATACATGTGTCAATGCAGAATGTATATTATCTGTGAAAGTTTATATGTTTACAGAATTGAGCAACAATCAATAAATGGGACCTCATAAAATTGAAAAGCTTCTGTAAAGCAAAGGACACCATCATCAAAACAAAGCGACTGCCTACAGATTGGGAAAGAATCATCACCAACCCTTTATCTGACAGAAGACTCATATCCAATATATATAAAGAACTAAACAAGCTGAAAAGCAATAAACCAAGTAATCCACTGAAAAAATGGGGAACAGACCTAAAGAGAGAATTCTCTGTAGAGGAATATCGAATGGCAGAGAAGCACTTAAAGAAATCTCAACCTCATTAGCCATTAGGGAAATGCAAATCAAAACAACCCTGAGATTTCACCTTACACCCATCAGAATGGCCAAGATGAGAAACTCAAGGGACAACACATGCTGGAGAGGTTGTGGAGAAAGGGGAACCCTTCTCCACTGCTGGTGGGAATGTAAACTGGTACAACCACTCTGGAAATCAATCTGGCGCTTTCTCAGACAACTAGGAATAGCGCTTCCTCAAGATCCAGCCATACCACTCCTAGGCATATACCCAAAAGAGGTGCAAGTACACAAAAAGGACATTTGCTCAACCATGTTTGTAGCAGCTTTATTTGTAATAGCCAGAAGCTGGAAACAACACAGATGCCCCTCAACTGAAGAATGGATGCAGAAACTGTGGCACATCTATACAATGGAGTATTACTCAGCAATGAAAAATAAGGAAATCATGAAATTGGCAGGTAAATGGTGGGACCTGGAAAGGATCATCCTGAGTGAGTTGTCCCAGAAGCAAAAAGACACGCATGGTATATACTCACTCATATAAACATACAACATAGAATAAACCCACTAAAATCGGTACATCTAAACAAACTAAGCAAAAGAGAGGACCCTAACTAAAATGTTCAATCCCCATCCTGAAAGGCAAAGAGGATGGACATCAGAAGAAAAAGAAAATAGGAAACAACCTCGGAACCTGTTACAGAGGGCCTCTTAAAGCCAGAAGAAAACAGGAAACAACCTTTAAACCTGCCACAGAGGGCCTCTGAAAGCTTCTGCAGTATAGACTGTCAAAGCAGATGCTGAGCCTGATGGCCAACTGATGGGCAGAGTGAATGGAATTCTATGTAAGAAGTGGGAAATAGAAAGAGCTGGAGGGGACGGGAACTCCACAAGGAGAGCAACAGAACAAGAAAATTTGAACACAGGGAACTTCCCAGAGACTCATACTCCAACCAAGGACTATTCGTGGAGATGACCTGGAACCCCTGCACAGGTGTATCCCATGGCAGTTCAGTGTCCAAGTGGGTTACATAGTAATGGGAAGAGGGACTGCCTCTGACATAATCTGATTGGCCTGCTCATTGATCACTTCCCCCTGAGTGGGGAGCAGCCTTACCAGGCCACAGTAGAGGACAATGCAGCCACTTTTGATGAGAACTGATAGACTAAGATCAGAAAGAAGAGGAGAACCTCCCCTATCAGTGGACTTGGGGAGTGGCATGCATGCAGAAAGGGGAGGGAGGGTGGGATCGGGAGGGGAGGAGGGAGGGGCTTATGGGGGATACAAAATGAATAAAGTGTAATTAATAAAAAATTTAAAAATATAATTCAAAATAATTATATAGAAGAAACTCCAAACAAGATAGTGATGTTGATAAGATGGCAGAGAAGGAGATGCTATCCCTCCTTGTCAGCCTCTCAGAAACAGTATCTAAACACCTGCCCAAAGCTGGGTGTATCTCTGGAGATCTCCAAAGTACAATAAAAACATGCCCTGTTTAGTTTGTTGACAACTTAATATAGGCTAGATTCATCTGGGAAGAGGGGGTCTTAACTGAAAAAGACTGCCATCAGATGTATAAAACCCTGTAGGCACTTTATCAAAAAAAAAAGAAAGAAAGATACTTTTCATCTGCTCAAAGAGCAGAAAATCATAAATTGTGCACATGCACATTCCATACATGTGTTAATGCAGAATGTATATTATCTGTGAAAGTTTATATGTTTACAGAATTAAAGGACCAGAGACCATGAAGTGAAAGTGGCCCTGACACACAAGGATGCTGAGAAGGGTGCCGAGTTATTCCAGCATCACGCTCGATCCTATCACAGACTTTCTCAGTAGCTGTTATCTCAAAAATCTACATCCAGAACAACTTAAAATGGCTAGCTAGATCATCCAGCATCACAAACTGTTCCAATCAGGACTTCGTTTAAGCCCTACATTTTCACAGAACTCAGAGACAGGATACTAAGTGTTACACATAGACTTCCCTTCTTTTTTTTTTTTCATCTTACTGTTTATTTTTAATTTAATTTTTATTTATTACAGTTAATTCACTTTGTATCCCAGTCATAGCCCCCTCTCCCAGCCCTTCCCAATCCCACCCTCCCTCCCTCTTCTTCTTCTGTGCCACTCCCTCAGTCCAATGATAGGGTAGGTCCTCTTCCCCTTCCATCTGACCCTGGTCTATCAGGTCTCATCATAACTGGCTTCTTCGTCTTTCTCTGTGGACTTATAAGGCTGCTTCCCTCTCAGGTGGAGATGACCAAAGAGCCAGCCATGAGTATTATTGGGGAACCCTCTAGGACACTGAGCTGCCATGGGCTACTTCTGTGCAGGGGTTCTAAGTAATCCCCATGCATGGTCCTTGTTTGGAGAATCAGTCTCAGAAGCTCCCTGTGCCCAATTTTTCGCTTCTGTTGCTCTCCTTGTGGAGCTCCTGTTACCTCTAGGTCTTTCTTTCTCCCCCTACTTTCCTAAGATTCCCTGCACTCTGCAAAAAGTTTGGCTATGTATCACAGCATATATTTTGATACCCTGCTGGAAACCATGTTCATAGCAGCTTTATTTGTAATAGCCAGAAGCAGGAAACAACCCAGATGTCCCTCACTTGAGGAATGGATACATAAATTGTGGTACATTTACACAATGGAATACTACTCAGCAATTAAAAACAAGGAAATCATGAAATTTGCAGGCAAAACGTGGGATCTAGAAAAAATCATCTTGAGTGAGGTATCCCAGAAGCAGAAAGACACACATGGTATATACTCACTTATAGGTGGATATTAGACCTCAAATATGGGATAATAATAATAAAACCTGTACATCTAAGGAAACTAATCAAGATGGAGGACCCTGGTAGGAAGCCTAAACTTCATTCAGGAAGGCAAAAGAGATGGACATCTAAAGAGGGAGAAAACAGGAAACAGGACAGGAGCCTATCGCACAGGGCCTCTGACAGCTAGCCTTCTTAAGACTGGGCAATATCCAAATTTTCTGAGGGCCTTGTTGGTATAATATACTTGTGGAATGTATACATTTTATCATTGTTCCTTCAATGCTGATTTCTCTACCCCGCTATGTGGTTCCAATCCTGACATTGTTCTCTGTATTGTCAATAAAACAACCAGCTAATGTTGAGCAATGGAGAGAATAAGGTGGAACATCCTGATCCAGAGGGAGGAGAAAGAAGCGAGTGGGAGGAGAGTAGGAGGAGAAAGATCTGAGAGCAGAGGAAATGGAACAATCAGGAGAGATGAACCCAGACTTATGAAATGACTAAAAGCAAGTATAATATGGGAAATCTGAATGAGAGAAAGCTATGAGGTCTTGGAGGTTTAGAATAGAGTAATTACTGCCCAGCATTGTGCTCTAGGTTAATTAAATAAATCCTAGTCTCTGTGTGGTGATTTGAGTATACAAATCAGTGGTTTAGGAACCAGTGATGCTTAAATAAAAGATAAATCAATAATTTTGATTAATGATTAACAAATAGTGCCCAATGTGTGGCAGAATTTATAGTAGACTAGCAAGAACTAATATAGAAAGTAAAACTATACAGCAGTTTTCAGTTCTGTTCCTTAAAAACAAAGTAAAGTTCCTAAACCAGGAACTCACAGATTCCTGATTAGACAGACCCCCACATCCCTACAGAATAGCAAGGCCTCCAGCAGGCTGCAGAAAAACAGAAACTGTTACATACAGACCACACAGAGGCAGTTTCTTTAGGGAGAGAAAAAAAGTGGCTCTTTAACAAGGAAACTTCTCAAACCCAGACTTTGCTAGCCAAGGCAGAAAGCAAAATCCTTTTGAGAAGGGGAACTCACCAGTCTGAGGAGCAAATATTTATGGACCTTAACTTTCCAGAGTGAGGAAGGGGTCAGGATCCAGTGAGGGAGGCAGAAAAAAATACCTCTCCCTGGAAGCAGGAGCGAGAGACAGACTGAGAAGCCTCAAACATCTGAACTGGTAAGGTCTGAAAGGGAAGCTGGGAATAAGAAAGTAAAGTCTTTAAGAAATGGATTAGAGATTCAAAAAGATATTTTTCCATGTTGAAAATGGAGGAAGACACAATGACAAGGTGCTTCTGGATACCATTTGAGTTTGGTTCTTTGCATACAAATAATTTTTTCACTGATGATTTCAGTTTTGTATATCCTCTTTGGAAAAGATCAGGATAAGACAGACTTGTTGAAAGAAGAGACTGAATAAACAATTGATAAATTATAGAGCTGAGGTTGGGGGAATCTTTGAATCATATTAGAGAGCCTTCAGAGATATCCAATCTGGTATTTACAATAACATCAAAAAGGGTGCTTCCAGATGAGAAAACTCCACAGAGGTTTGAAGATATTGCAAAATGGCAGCCCACTGAGATGCTGAAGAGAAAGTCTTCAGCTATAGGCCAACTTGGTCAGACTGTATGTGTATTCATGAAGTTCAATTACTAGATGAACTTTTATATGCTAAAATAGAAATGCAGATCCTGGAAGATCCAAGATGGCAGCGGCCAGTGCGCAATATATCTGAGGGGCACAGGATCTGAAACTCTGAAATTGGCGAGTGGAGGGGCAGTTAAAGCCAGAACTTCGACATTGAGGCTTCCTGAGCAAGAGGGGACAACGCATGCACTGAGACCTTTTGGATCCAGGTCATCTGTGGAGATCTCTGGGGACTGAGTGTGGTTAATATTCAACCCCCCTGCACTTCCCTTTGACCGGCCTCCCTCCTCCGTCTTCACTGGAGGTGACCAGCAGTGCCCTCTTCTCCAAGCCTGTCTCAGTGAGAGAGCAGAGGCATGCAGAGGTGGGAAGCTGTACAGGCTTCCCAGCAGGTGTCTGTACCAGCTTCCCAATTCTTTGGTGGCAGCAGGCATCTCTGTGGGTCCCTGAGCAGGCTGTTGTACCTGCTTCCAGTGTTTTGGGCCACTGTAGAAGCTTTCCAGGGCTTCCCAGTGAGCAACTGTACAGACCTCCAAGGTCTACAGCAGTGGTGGGCAGGCTGTACACACCTCCGGGGCTTCCCAGTGGGCAGCTATACCAGCCTCCCACATCTATGGTTGTGGAAGCTGGGTGGCAGCCAGCCCTAACAGGAGCCTCCATGCTCTGTGACTGAGACAACAGTAGTGGCCACCCCTAGTAAGGGTCTCCCTGCCCATCAGAGAAACAGTGGACTCCACCGGGTTGGTGGATCTCCTACACTCTCATTTGCCCTTGCAAGCACAAATCTGTGATTAGAGAACAAGACATACTCCCGTGCTTTCCGATTAGGCCTGATAGCTAGTGAGTGCCCCTTCAAGTGAATGCATGCGGAACCCCAGATCCAGGGTCCTCTATGCTAGCAGCCAGACATCATATCCTCCCACCCACACACACAAGGTGGGCAACAAGGGATTCTTGGGACAGCATTCTCAACATAGAAGCCCCTGTTCTATGGATCTACCAGTGGAGTCCAGTTAAACAGTTCTGGAGCCCAGGCAGATCTGAATACCAGGAGGATAGTATGACAGGTCTGTAGGCCACTGAGGTATTCAGGGAACCTACACATGTGCATTGTGGATGTGAACAGTGCCAGCACCGCACCTCCTCTTACACTTACACCCCACATTCCAGGCATCTACACACTCTAGCACTCTGTCCTTCAAGGCACACTTTCATACACAGGCTTTTGCTTGCTCGCCTGCACTTGTACACTGGTGTCTGCAACTTTCATCCCTTACCTACAGCTGAAACACCAACACACACTCTCAAACAGGTGGATATCTCTTATCTTCCTGAAGAATACTCAAGACACCAGAGACAGATGGACCCAGTCTGAAGTACAGATTTCAGGAACAAACAGCAAAGGTTACAGATAAGCAGATGGCTAGAGGTTGCTTTAAGAACACATCCAACAAAAATCAGGACATGGCTTCACTAACAATCCCCAAAATCAATGGGTATTTTCATTCATCGAAAACACAGGAAAAATGATTTTAAACGTATGCTTATCCAGTCATTAGAAACATAAAGAGGGAACGGACAAATCTCTCAAATAAATAGCCACACAAATGGAGGCATGTAAAGAGGAAATGAACAAAGCTCTCAAAGAAATACAGGCAAAAGACCCAAACAAATAGAGGCACAAGTAGAGGCACAAATGGTGGCATACAGAGAGGAAATGAACAAAAAATTGAAGTCATCATGTAAAGACAGTAATACACATTCCAACAAAAGAAGGAAATGGTGCAAAGCATGAAAACAGAATTAGAAACAATTAAAAAAAAACATAAACAGAGAAAACCATGGAGCTGGAGAGCTTTGAGAAAAGATCAGGAACCACAAAGATAAGCATCACCTATAGAATACAAGAGATGGAAGAGACAATCTCAGGTGCTGAAGATATAATTGTAGAAATTGAAACATCTCTCAAAAAAAGGTAAAAGCAGAGAAGTTCTAAACACATAACATCCAAGAAATCAAGGATGCCATGAAAGAAAAAATCTAAGAATAATAGGAATAGACAAAAAGGAAGATTCCAGCTTCCAAGGTCCAGAAAATATTTTTTTAAAAAATCATAGAAGAAAAATTTTCCCAATGTAAAGAGATGTCCTTAAATACACAAGAACCCTACAGAACACCAAAAAGACTAGGTGAGAAAAGAAAGTCTTCATGTCACATAATAGTAAAAACACTAAATCTACAGAACAAAGAAAAAATATTAAAGCAGCAAGGGAAAAAATCCAACTAAAATTTAAAGGTAGACCATTAAAGGTAGATCAGAATCACACCAGATTCCTCAACAGAAAATATGAAAGCCAAAAGGGCCTGGGCAGATGTCATGCAGACTCTAATGCACCACAGATGCCAACCCAGACTACTATACCCAGCAAAAAGTTCTATGAACATAGATGGAGAAAACAAAATATTCCATGACAAAACTAAACTTAAACAATATCTACATAGCAACCCAGTCCTACAGAATATACTAGAAAGAAAACTCCAATCCAACAAAAACAACGACACCCAAGAAAACACAGGTTACAGTTAACATCACAACAAAAATTAAAAGGAAACAAACATTGAAACACAGTAACACCGCCAACTCCACAAAAAAAGAAACTAACATTCATTAGCCACTATCATCTCTCAACATCAATAGACTCAACTATCCAATAAAAAGACCCACACTAAAGGACTAAAAGAATGGTTGCAGAAACAGGATCCAACATTCTGCTGCATCCAAGAAATAAACCCCTATAACGAAGATAAATGGCTCAGAGTAAAGGACTGGAAAATTGTTTTTCAAGGAAATGGACCCAGAAAACAGGCTGGGGTAGCTATCCTAATATCTAATAAAATAGACTTTCAACCAAAATTAATCAAAAAAAATGAGGAAAGGAACTTCATAATCATCAAAGGAAAAATCCACCATGAAATCATCACAATCCTGACTATCTATGCCCCCAATACAAGAGCACCTACATTTGTAAAGGAAACATTATTAAAACTTAAATCACACATCGGTCCAAACACCTTAATAGTGGGAGACTTTGACACTCCACTCTCATCAAGGGACAGATTATCTAGACAGAAGCTATTATATAGGGAAATAATGTCACTTCTAAAGGTCCTAAATCAAATGGACCTAATAGATGACTACAGAACTTTTTACCCAAACTCAAAAGAGTATACCTTCTTTTCAGCACCCCATGGAATCTTCTCCAAAATGTAGTTGGTCACAAAACAAGCCTCAACAGATACAAGAAGATTGAAATAATTCCTTGTATCCTGTCTGACCACTATGGATGAAACCTGGACCTCAACAACAACAGAAATAGCATAAAGCCTACACACACATATGGAAACTGAACAACTCGCTACTCAATGATAGCTGGGTCAGGGAGGAAATAAAGAAATTAGAGACTTCCTAGAACTCAGTGAAAATGAAGGCACATCATACCCAAAAGTGCAGTGCTAAGAAAAAAATTATAGCACTAAGTGCTTTCAAGAAGAAATTAGAAACATCTCAGACAACAGCATAATGGCTCACCTGAAAGCCCTAGGAAGAAATACGTAGACACATTCAAGAGGCATAGACAGCTGGAAATAATCAAACTGAAATTAATCATTAATCAAGGGCTGAAATCAATCCATTAGAAACAAATAAAATAAATCAAAGAATCAATGAGATCAAGAGCTGTATCTTTGAGAAAATCAACAAGATAGACAAACCCTTACCAGAACTAACTAAATGGCAGAAAGAAACTATCCAAATCAGCAAAATCATAAATGAAAAAAGGGACATAGCCACAGACACTGAGGAAATCCAGACAATCATTAGTTCTTACTACAAAAGCCTAAATGTCATAAAATTTGAAAGATCTAAATGAAATGGACATTTTCCTTGATAGATTCCATTGACCAAAATTAAATCAGGATCAGGTAGAAAGATTGAATAATCCTATATCCCCTGAGGAAATAGAAGCAGTCATCAAAAGTCTCCCTTCAAAAAAAAAAAAAAGCCCAGGGTCAGATGGTTTCAGCCCAGAATCCTTACCGGACCTTCAGAGATGAGCCAACTCCAATTCTGTTCAAACTATTCCACAAAAGAGAAACAGGAAGAAAATTACCAAGCTCATTCTATAAAGCCACAGTCACCTAATAACTAAACCACAAAAAGACCCAACAAAAAAGAGAACTTCAGATCTATCCCTCTTATGAACATTAATGCAAAAATACTCAATAAAATACATGCAAACCTCTTCCTTTCTGATTTGTATCTCCTTGATCTCCTTTAGTTGTTTTATTGCTCTGGCTAGTACTTCAAGAACTATGTTGAAGAAGTATGGAGAGAGTGGACAGCCTTGTCTTGTCCCTGATTTCAGTGGGATTGATTAAAGTTTCTCTCCATTGAGTTTGATGTTGGCTATAGGCTTGCTGTATATTGCCTTTACTATGTTTAGATATGTGCCTTGTATTCCTGATCTCTCCAAGACTTTAAAAATGAATGGGTGTTGGACCTTGTCAAATGCTTTTTCAGCATCTAAGGATATGATCATATGGTTTTTCTTCTTCAGTTTGTTTATGTGGTGGATTACATTGATGGATTTCCTATGTTGAACCACTCTTGCATGCCTGGGATGAAGCCTACTTGGTCATGATAGATGATATCTTTGATGTGTTCTTGGATTCAGTTTGCAAGTATTTTATTGAGTATTTTTGTGTCAATGTTCATAAGAGAGATAGGTTTGAAGTTTTCTTTTTTTGTTGGGTCTTTGTGTGGTTTAGGTATCAGGGTGACTGTCACTTCATAGAATGAGTTTGGTAATGTACCTTCTGTTTCTATTTTGTGGAATAGTTTGAGGCGAATTGGTGTTAGCAAAGTGTCACTATTTGTAGATGATATGATAGTATACAAGAGGACCCCAAAAATTCAACCAGAGAACTCCTCCAGCTGATAAACACTTTCAGCAAAGTGGCAGGATACAAAATCAACTCAAAAAAATCAGAAGCCCTCCTCTATACCAAAGACAAAAGGGCCGAGAAAGAAATTAGGGAAACAACACCCTTCAAAACAGCCACTAATAACATAAAGTACCTTGGGGTGACACTAACCAAGCAAGTGAAAGACCTGTTTGAGAAAAACTTCAAGTCTCTGAAGAAAGAAATTGAAGAAGATCTCAGAAGGTGGAAAGATCTCCTGTGCTCATGGATTGGTAGGATTAACATTATGAAAATGACCATCCTGCCAAAAGCAATCTACAGATTCAATGCAATCCCCATCAAAATACCAACTCAATTCTTTACAGACCTTGAAAAAAAGATTCTCAGCTTCATATGGAGAAAAAAAATACCCAGAATCTCCAAAATGATCCTGTACAACAACAGATCATCTGGAGGTACCTCCATCCCCGATCTCAAGTTGTACTACAGAGCAATAGTAATAAAAACTGCATGGTATTGGCATAGAAACAGAAAGGAGGATAAATGGAACTGCATAGAAGACCCAGAAATAAACCCACACACCTATGAATACTTGGTATTTGACAAAGAAGCCAAATCCATTCAGTGGAAAAAAGACAGCATCTTCAACAAATGGTGCTGGGCCAACTGGATGTCTACATGCAGAAAAATGAAAATAGATCCATGTTTATCACCCTGCACAAAACTAAAGTCCAAGTGGATCAAAAACCTTAACATAAAACCAGATACTCTAAAGCTGTTAGAAGAAAAAGTGGAGAACAGCCTAGAACTCATTGGCACAGGAGACAACTTCCTGAACAGAA
>NW_026590539.1:0-3776 GCF_907164565.1 Psammomys obesus
GTGAGCTTGGGGCATCTTAAAATAGGGCTGACAGCAGGCGGCTCAGAGGTCAGAGGAGGTGGCCTTTATAGGAGTTGCATATGAGAGCTCGAGGTGCCTGCAGGATCTGATCCAGCACCAAGTCCCAGGAGTGTTCCAGTTTGGACAGCCGGGGCTTCCGTCCAAATGTGGGAATGTGGTGACTCTGTACCCCACTGAAAGCCCACACACTGAGGTTTTAAGGGAACAAGTCAGGCAGAGTGCTGGCACCATGCAGACCAGTCAGCAGGGGTGCACTGCTTTCATGTGGCAAGTGGGGTGTGGGGAGAGCAAGGTGCGCAGCACAGCTCCCTCCCTGAGTCTGAGAAGACCACAAAACTTGTGAGTGCCACTCCAAGGCTCCTGTAGCCTGGGAGCTTGCTTTTCCCAGCATAGCAGTTGCTATGTGAGCCTTCTCCAGCTTTCCAGCCCTCGGTCTCCACATCTCAAGAGCCTGGAGGTGCGTCTCCCCTGATTTGTCTCCCCTATTTGTACAAATAGGCACGTAACCTATGTCACTTCATCTTGGGGAAGTTTTGTTTCCCCCAGTGATACAGTAAGGCAGTGGAGACTCACTAGCCACCCAGCTTGCTCTTTCCTTTCTGGGCTGGGCCCCGCACATGAGCTCCAGCTCTGACTGTCTTGGCTTCCCAGTAGATTTCCAGCATTAATTCTTCCTTTCACAGGCCCCCTTCATTCTTAGCTGAATGGAACAAGTCTTGTAGTCTGAAAATTGGATTTGTGGTTTGATCCCATGTTCTAGGCTGACTGTGTGTTACAGTGAGCAGCTGTTCACTAAACTACTGCTGTGTGCCTGGCCGGATCTCGGGAACTTTAACACGATGTCCCCAAGGAGAACACACTCCGGCAGAGTCCAGGAAAGTCAGGAAGACAAAAATGGAGGGGTAAGTCCACAGGAAAATGGTGGAAACAGGGTAAAGGACCTGAGAGGATACATGGTGGTACAGGGAACTGCAAGAGACCCTTGGGTGAAGGCCACAGCAGGGCAGAGCTTGGGAGGAAAGAAAGGAAGAGACAGAGGGCCATGGCGCCATCCGTGTGACATGTGACAGCATGAATGCCTGCCTAGACATGGAGTCTTCCTGTGATAGTGCAGTGTTTGTGGACCCCCACGGGGAAACTTTTGCTAATTTCACTTGTGATGAAATGTTGTCCTAGAATTAATAGCCCTCAGGCCCCAACAGTGTCGACAGTGCATACATGCAGAAGACCTCAAGTGTGCACTCCCTGTGCGCTGATGACTGGAAAGCCAGAAGGTGAGGGAGTAGAACAGTGGGAGAGAAAAGAGGCCAGCCGTGAATGGGGGATCATGATGGAATCGCAGAGTCGAGAGGCCTTGTTTCCGCTGTGGGGCTCCACCCTCCTTCACTTACAGCTCTCTGTGTTTCAGAGCCAGTGCTGATTGCAGATAAACAAGTATTTGAAAACATGAGCTGTCAGCCACTAACCATGAGTCTTGAATCTCAGGGACAAGTGTGCAGAGGTCATGAGAGTGCAGGTGAGGGTAACTGACAGATGCCATGGGGCAAACACCAAGTGTCTTCCAATCTCTCCTTCCCCTCATCTTCTCATCTGTTCCAGCACTAAATGGGCAGTGGTTCTGAGAAAGACTAGAGACCTCTGCAGACCTGATGTGGAATGAGGGACTCCAGTGTGCCGTGCCCTATGCAGACACTTACAAAGCTGTATGGTGCCTCTGGGTTTGTAGCAATTGAGGAAACTTACTGGGATAACACAGTGAAGCCAAGAGCGCATAGCGTGGAGTGGCCGGATTCCTGAAAGCCTCCAGGCAGCACAAGACAAAGCACAAGAGCAAACTAGGTTCCAAAGTGCTCCGCGCCCTAGAGCACGTGGCCATTCATTAATATCTAAATAGTGTTCTTTGCTTTGTCTTTAACTGCTTTGGATTTCCTGAATGGCCCAAGTGCAGTCCTTGAGCAGTCAAGAACATGAGGTTACTGCCGTTTCTGCACTCACTCCAGGGTCCTTCCCTCCAGAGCAGAGTTGTCCGCTACATTGTTGTACATGTTCTCCAGGCCGCTCTCCAGTCTCCGTGAGAGTCTGAGGAAGTGTGGGGACGCCAGCGTCATGGTACTAGGTATGCACTCCCGCTCTCATCCAATGTCTTCACCCTCCTGCTTCACCTCTGCAGATGATGGTGCTGTCTGCAGAAGTGTTGCCTGGGGCTCCTGAGGGCCATGACCTCTGCCTGCAGGGACAGGTCTATCTGCTGTTACTCAGGCTCACACCTGAACATGACATGACTGGACTGGAGGCAGAGAGTAAAATTCTCTTACCTGAGGCACACGTGGAGAATGATGTGGAGCTTCATAGGAACACATGTCAGGATAGAAGTCTAACATGAAGGTCCACTGCCTGGCAGAGTGACTGCGGTCAAGGCTGAAAGGGACGACCCTAGTGTCCACCTGCAGTCCAGTTCATGTTTCCTGACATCACAGTGTGGGGCATCAGTCAGGGCTGCACACCAAGACCTGAGATGGGGGGGGGCAGGTCTGGATGTCCACCTATTTGCGTATTCTGCATGCCAGTCCTCAGGATACCATCCAACTCTGGAGCGAGGGGCACACAGTGCCCCTGCATTCTCCAGATGGACTTCCATTCTCAAGAGCACGGGCACACTGCGTGCCTCCATGGCATCTGACAAACAGGCAAGAAGAGCTGACAGAAAGATCTGTAGATCCACAGCCAAAGGCAAATGTCACAGGAATTCTTACAGGACACTTAAGCTGCTCCTGCTTAGCCCCCTTCCTGCATTCATTCTTATCACCCAGAAGACATTTCCTTCCCATGGTCACAGTAGAACTCAGTTCCTGGACATGAGGGCTCAGCTAGGAAGGAGATCTGGGCCTCTCTGCCCTGGCAAGTTCAGGCGGTGGGCAGTCTCTGGGAGACCCTGAGGCAGCAGCAGGATGGGCCGAGGGGCCCATCTTCAGCTGCCCAGAAACTGCTGATGCACAGGGTATGGGTGCCTCAAAGCGTCCCCCAAGCTGTCCTTGAAGAGACACTGGGGAGGGCTTAGACAGCCTTGGACCACTGCAGTCCTCCTGGCGGCTCCTCAAGGCTTGAGGCGTGTTGTCATGCTGGCAAGCAGGAGCTCTGTGCTCAAAGGAGGTGGACTCCCAGGGCGAGAGCTGAGGGACACTCCTGGTTCAGAGGCAGCAGCAAGTCGCACGAACCCACCAGCTTTGGATGGCAGATGCTTCTGTCCACAGTGGGAGAGCAGTAAGTCTCTGAGGTGCACTCAGGGAGCCCTCCCTGTGTGTAGGCTCACAGGTAGAAAGGGAGTCTTGCCTCCTTTGACATCAGGGCCCAAATGAGAAAAACAGCGTGCATGTGCTGCTTCATTCGGGGAGTGTGGGAGGAGGCCCAGAGCATGCACATGTCCTGACCATGTGAAGGTCACACCGATCCAGAGATTCCGCAAGGCCTGAGCCACTGTGAAACACACTCTCTGCAGGTACCAGAATCCTTCCTGACAGAATCCTTCTGGACTCCTAAACAACCAGAGCACAGCAGTAATAGTGAATAAGCTGACAGGTGTTCTGGGGAGCTGTGACGTCATCAGGAACCCCCGAGGCCGACCTCCTAACAGCATTCGACTCTCAACCCCTGGTTATTGCAGTTCACCACAGGGCAGCTGTCACTGTTCCACAGCTTCTACTGCAGGAAAGCTAAGGAGCCCTCCTCCTCCTCGCTGCCTTTGTCTTTACAGAAAC
>NW_026590540.1:0-6649 GCF_907164565.1 Psammomys obesus
AATTTTAACAAATCAAAGCAGGCCCAGCTGCTGTTTCTCCCAGCATCCTCTGTTTCTACTTGTCATAGGATAATGGTTGGCATACCCAGCCTTCTAACCCAGGGGCTGAGCTCCCCTTCCCTCAGATGCTCTTATATAATCCAACCATTTTGGTTACCTGGGCTTTTTCATCTATCATTTATTATCCTGGCATCTTGGTCTGGCTTTCCACTCTCCCCTCCTCCCTTTCCTCACAAGGCTTACAGTCATGTCCCTCTGGACTCTCCCAGATGTCCCTGTGTCTGACTATGCTGTCCCTTGTATCTGTAATAAAATTTCTTCCCTACCATACCTAGAATCATCCCTGTCCTTTCCTCTTTTTTTCTTTTTTTTTTTTTTAATTCATTTCCTATGTACCACTCCTTACTTTCAAATTCATGGCCACTTTTTACTTTAATTGTTACTGTTTGACTTTGACTGGTTTGGCTTCAGGACTCCTCAGCTATGAGGTAGAGATAGCTGCACTGAACATTTATTGTGTGTTGGAATGTGCACCCAAAAGACCCTGTGACTTGGAAGGGGAACTGTCTCCTTGTGTCTTGGAGACTGGAAAGTTGCGCTAAAATTCAGACTTCTTAGAGTAGTGCTCTGTCTGCCCCTACAATGGATGGGCCCATCTGGGAAGGACTCAGCATTCTGAGTCATTTGATCTGATCCCCCAACAGAGGAGCTGCTACTGTCCTGAATCCCAGCCAGTTGGTCAAAGGAAACAAGGGACTCTGGGCAAAACTACCAATCAGCAGCTCCAGTGGGACATAGCTCATAGTTTCTTTCCAGGATTCTTTTCTGATGCATCTGATGAGAACTGTGAGAGAGACCAAAAACCATTCTATGGTGAGTATGTGGGCCACTGTCCCAAAAACAGGTGGTTAGGTCTGCTAAGCTCTCAGAGTCTGATATGGTGGTGCTGAGACTGAAGGACAACTGTCATTCTGTTGATCTATGTGGTGACTTGGGGAGTCGTCTTTGGTCTCTGACTCTCCCTTGAGTGTGAATTCCTTGGGAGCGGTGGGTGGGGAGCTGGTAGAATTCCTCTGCAGCCCTGACCTTTTAAATCTGTGATGCTTAAAATATCACTGTTCAGTGTGAACACACACACATTGCTTTTGGTGTGAGATGGGAAGACAGATTGGAAAACTGATGGTCTGCTCTCTAGAAGTTCTTAACCTTGCATTCCACATTCAGTTTTGTGTGCCAAATTTTATAAGTAGTTTTGAAGCTAGTAGATAGGGGGCAAAGTGCATTCTTCAGCAATTTTTGTTTGGAATTTTTTTTTATCTTTTTGCTACTTTCAACCACAGTGGTGTGATTCAAGAAATTTTAATTTCAGGACACAAAAGGAATTTTTTGAGATGCTTAGGTTTTTAAGGTGTGCATGGTGTTGGGGAGGTTGATAAGTCAGATTCCATATCTTGTGGCACAAATCAATGTGAGAGTAAGCAAACATGAAAACACTCACCACATTGGTTTGTGTGTGGCTTTCAGTAGGGCTGGATTTACCTGAAACCACAAGAAGGCATGAGGGGCTGTAGAATCATAGCCCACTTTTTTGATCACTTTTTTTTCCAGAGAGAGCTCCAGAACATAGAGCATGTGGTCTCTACTTTTGGAAGATCGATGTACAGTATCTGGTGGATCAGAAATATACTTTAGGGGTCAGTTTGAGTTGCTTTTGTAGGAGTTTTGAAGTCTGTGTTTATTTAATTTCAATACACATATAACCAAAAGTAACCTTGGTCAAGTACACATTTTTTCTGGCAGAGTTTCCTTGGGTCTTTTGAGGAAAATTTGAATAAATTTTTAGGCTTATGATTTTGGCTTTTTCTCTTTATCTCCTAATTTTGTCACAACTGTTGTACACATTCTTGATAGTTGTAGCTCTGAGATACGTTTTGAGGTCACAGCTGCCCATATGTGCAATCTTACTTCATTATGGTATTTGGAATTCTGTGTTGTTTTTCATGGGGTATAGCTTTGGAATCAGCTTTCCACTTAGAAATTCATAAAAATTTTCTTTGGACTCTGGTGAATTCATATTGAAATAGAAAATAGCCAACATCTTTTTTTTAAATACATCATTCCATTGGTGTTGTTTACTCTACTATAAAAGGGTAAATGGTATCCTACATAATCATTTGTTTAGCAAACTACAGTTAGTATATAAAATTGAAAGTGATATGAAATAATTTACACAGCTATAGAAAGAAGACTTCTGTATAGAGTTTACTGGCACAAAATACATTGTTATGATCAGAAAATCTATCCCACCAAGTATAATTTTAAAAGACAAAAAGTGAAAATAAAACATGGTCCAGAATTGATCAATAAATTTGAATGTGATATGGGATCTTCTATTAGCATACAAAATAAACTCTTGAATTTGGGATTTCCCGTGTATACAAACTAAAATTAAGTAACATCAAGTTGTGTTGTTATAGTCAATGTAAAGCTGCAAGTATTTAGTGTATGTAATCTGATGTATTTGCAGATATTACCTACACCCACACCCCCTCATTTCCAAAAATACCACAATATACCATGTTTTCACACATTCTCATAGGATCCATGTTTATGTGTGCCTGCATTGCATAGAGCTCTCATAAAATGACAGAGTTGTGATTGATCCCAACAGTCTTCTCAGTAAATTTTCATGTATTTTGATTAGTTTTAAAGAAGTATCTGAATTCTCATGCTTACTGCTTTTATATTTCTGGTGGCATAACTTTTAAAATAATCTAATTCTTCATTTGTTGAGGCCAGGAGGACAGTATGGTAAATGAATGAAGACAATAGCAATGGTTAAAGGATTACACACTTATAAAAGACTCTCACAGTCAGTGCTATATTGGTCATGAAACAGCATATAATTACAGCATAAGCAGTGTCAAATCAACAAACTTCTCTCTCTCTCTCTGGTTTCAATCTTGCTACATTCCCATTTGTCCATTGGGTAGGAGAGCTTCAGTCATCTTGTCTACCTTATAGTTTGCAATAGAAAATGAAGTGCAGAAACAGCACAACCTAGGTGAAGCAATCACTTTCAAAGAATTTTTGTAACATACTTTTATTTGATATGTGGAGAGGGAAAAATAAAATATCAGGTTTTTTAGAGCAAGAGTTGTTATAAAAATAAAAAGCAAATGTGCTTTTATAGTATTCTATAAAAATGGAAAAAGTTGATTTATTTTGACAGTATGAGAGCTTTCTGCCAATGAGTCATGCTCCATGAAGTGAAAATGAGTTAAGAAACATACTGACTTGTTTTGATTGAATTAAAATGATGACAATAAATTACAGTTTAATAAAAATGTAATAGTCTTAGACAAGTGACACTTTTCTTAGTTTTGTTCTGGTCAGCTAACCTGCCTTAGATAGTAACACTTTTATTTTTATTGGGAAAACATGTTTAATCATTTAACATTTTAAAATATCAGTTTGTATGTACATAATGTATTATATGGTTAATGTGTAAATAGTGTATAATATTACGTACTTATTTCTATTTTTGTGAATATTATTCAAACTTTATTTTTTTTGTTTTTTTAAGATTTTATTTATTTTATTAATGTTCTGTCGGCATGTGCGCCTGCATGCCAGAAGAGGGCAACAGATCTCACTACAGATGGTTGTGAGCCACCTTGTGGTTGCCGGGAATTGAACTCAGGACCTCTGAAGGAAAAGAGAGTGTTTGTATCTGCTGAGCCACCTCTCCAGCTTCAAACTTTAGTTTTTATTATAGAGAAGAAAGAGTACTCTTTTGGAATTAAGTGAGCAGGGACCCCTGTAATTCAACATAACAGCAGAAAATTACAGTTGTTTTTTTTTTTCCTGCATGATATATATTTCACATTGGAGAGAGCAAAACTTCTGATTTCACAGATCTAGATGGGACTAAAGAATAAGCTTGTTAAACTCCTGAGTGATGTTTTCCCTCTATAGCTGTACATCATGATTGTGTTTTCCTTGTCTTCACTATTTCACTTCTCTTTGATTGCTTCCCTTCTTTCCATTTTTAGTTAGGAAAATTGAATTAATGTTTTTGGTTTTTTTTTTTAATTGAAAAGGATTCTTCCCTCATACAATATATTCTGACCACGGTTTCCTCTCCCTCCACTTCTCCCATGTCCAGCCTATCTCCCTTCTTCCCCAGTTCCACTCCCTCCCCCCTGTATCTTTTTCAGAAAAGAACAGGCCTCCAAGATAGGACTGCCAAACAAGACTAAACAAGATATAAAAAGATAAACAGACCTCACACAGAGGATTGACAAGGAACCCAACAGGGGAAAAAGAGTCTCAAGAGCAGGTGAGAGAGTCAAAGCTACACATGTTCTTAATGTTAGGAGTTCCACAAAAATACAGAGCTAACAGCCATGATATCTCAGCAGAGGACCTGGTATCGACACATGCACACACAATGCTTGTCATTTATGTCTCTGTGACATTCCTGGCCATCAACGGAGTGGATTCCATCTCATGGCTTGGGCTGCAAGTTAAAACAAACATTAGCTCACCACTCAACCAAGTTTGGGGCCATCACTCCCCCTTTACATCTTGCAAGCAGTAAGATTTTAGGTGGAGTGGTTTTATTCTGGGTTTGTGTCCAGGTTTCTCTTTCAGTAGCCTGTACAGTACTATCTCACCCCAAAGAGACTAGAACATAGGGACGAAGTCTTTCAGGCTGCATCTGGTCCACGTCTCCACCTTCAGTGCGCTGTGTGTAAGCATTCCTCCACAGTGTGGCCCTGCTATTTTTTTTCAGAGAGCAATGCTCTGTCTTAACATCAGCCTGGGCTTTTAGGCATCTCCATATAACACCTGGGACAACAACCCAGTTTTCTGAGAAAATGCAATATTGGCTGTATTGCCCTCCAACCAGCAATGGAGGAGTGCTCCCCTTCCCCAACACCTTCAGTATGAGTGAGCTGTCACTTGTCCTGTTAAACTTCACCATTCTGACATGTGTAAAATTAAAGCATAAAGTAGTTTCCATTTGTATTTCCTTCATTTGCATTTGCATTCAAGACTAAGGATGCTGAAAAGCGTTTCTCAGCCCTTTGACATTCTCCTGTTGAGAATTCTCAGTTGATATGGTCTTTGTTTTTTATTTTATTTATTTTTATTTTTAATGTTAGTTACAGTTTATTAACTTTGTATCCCAGCTGTAGCCTGCTCCCTCATTCTCTTCCAATGCCACACTCACTTCCTCGTTTCCTCCATGCCCCTTTCCAAGTCCACTGATAGGGGAGGTCCTCCTCCCCTTCATCTGACCTTAGCTTATCAGGTATCTTCAGGACTGGCTGCAATGTCCGCCTTTGTGGCCTAGCAAGGCTGCTCCTCCCTTGGGGGGTTAGTTCAAAGAGCCAGTCATTGAGTTCATGCCAGAAATAGTCCCTGTTCCCCTTACTAGGGTACCCACTTGGATACTATGCTACCATGGACTCCATCTGAGCTGGTGTTCTAGGTTATATCCAGGAATGGTCCTTGGTTGGAGATACAGTCTCATAAAAGACCCCTATGCCTAGATATATTTGGACCTTATGGGGCTCCTGTACTCTCCCGATGATACTAAGTCTCTCTTCTTTCATATGATTTCTTACCCTCAGAGGACCAGACCCACAGTGCAAGTGATACTCAGCAGAGAACTCGCTGCCTGGGGAGATGTTTTTGTAAAAAATAAAATAAAATTTCTTAAGCATAAGAATAAAAACTCATACTCCAACCAAGGACTATTCGTGGAGATAACCTAGAACTCCTGCACAGATGTAGCCCATGGCAGTTCAGTGTCCAAGTGGGTTACATAGTAATGGGAAGAGGGACTGCCTCTGACATAATCTGATTGGCCTGCTCTTTGATCACCTCCCCCTGAGGGGGGAGCAGCCTTACCAGGCCACGGTAGAGGACAATGCAGCCAATTTTGATGAGAACTGATAAACTAAGAACAGAAAGGAGAGGAGAACCTCCCCTATCAGTGGACTTGGGGAGTGGCATGCATGCAGAAAGGGGAGGGAGGGTGGGATCCGGAGGGGAGGAGGGAGGGGCTTATGGGGGGATACAAAATGAATAAAGTGTAATTAATAAAAAAATTTAAAAAAAGAATAAAAGCTCTGATCTAAGATCTGTGAAGATGGCAGCAATGTCTGATTTAATGTCTGTGCACACACAGACACACAGATAATAATAATCAGAGGTCCCCTCATCCACCCACTAAAAAAATCTTACAAAAATTTAGTTATATAAGAAACACTCCCTTAAACAAATCCTTGAAGTCTAAGGTCTTGCCAGACATGGTTGCACAAACTTTTAATCCAGGTACATGAAAGGCAGACACAGGCTGTTCTCTGTGAGTTCACTGTTGGCCTGGTTGACAAAGTGAGTCCAGCACAGACAGACCTACACAATGAAACCCGGTATTAAAAAACAAAACAAAATAAAATTAAAACAAAATCTGAGACAGATTTGGTGGCATGGGCCTTGGATCCCAGCCCCCTGGCAGGAAGAAGCTGGCCAGTCTCTCTGAGTTCAAGCTCAGCCTGGTCTACAGATCTAGTCCAAGACAGCCAGGGCTAAAACAAGGAGCCCTGTCTCACAATACCATATCATATATATATAT
>NW_026590541.1:0-1550 GCF_907164565.1 Psammomys obesus
CTTTTGGAGCTACTGTCCCCTCCAGGTCCTTAAACGTTATTGTACAGGTGGTTCCACTAGTCTAATACAGGTGGTCCCACTACCCTGCCCTTCATGACCCTAGCAACCTCTGACATCATCACCTGCTGCCAGGCCAGGCGTGCCACCGTGTGTGTGCAGGGTAAAAAGGATCCACTTCCCATCCCTGCACTCTCTTACACTCTTTGTCTTTCTTTCAGGCTCTCTTTGTGTGTGTGTCTTTCTCTGCCTCATCGGTGTCCTCCCCTCCCCATTTCCTACAACAAACCTCCCTTATACAAGGACTTTACATGCAATAATAATAATTCTTATAACGGGTGTGTCTGTGACACTTTTTCCTGCTCTTGGGACCCTTTTCTCCCCACTGGGCTTCCTTGTCCAGCCTCAACATGAGGGTTGTGCCTAGTCTTATTGCTTACCTTTGCTTCTGCTCCCAGCCTTCTTAGATTTCCTTCCAAAATATTTCTTTAAGGTCTTCCAAAGGCTCCAAGACTCTCCATCTCTGCCTGTTGGTCATTTTTAATTATAATTTTTTATATTAACTACAGTTTATTCAAATTTGTATCCCAGCTGTAGCCCCCTTCCTCGGTCCCTCCCAATCCCAACCTCCCTCCCTCATCACCTCTCATGTGCCTCTCCAAGTCCACTGATAGGGGAGGTCCTTCTCCCCTTCCATCTGACCCTATCCTATCAGGTCTCTTCAGGACTGGCTGCATTATCTTCTTCTGTGGCCTGGCAAGGCTGCTCCCCCCTCAGGGGGAGGTGATCAAAGAGCCAGCAGCTGAGTTCATTTCAGAGACAGTCCCTGTTCCCCTTACTAGGAAAGCCACTTGGATACTGAGCTGCCATGGGCTACATCTGTCCAGGGCTTCTAAGATATCTCCATGTATGGTCCTTGGTTGGAGCATCAGTCTCAGAAAAGCCTCTTGTCCCCAGATATTTTTGGGTTCTGTTGCTCTCCTTGTGGAGCTCCTGTCCCCTCCAGGTCCTGAAATGTTACTGTACAGCTTGTCCCACTACCCTGCCCTTCATGACCCTAGCAACCTCTGACATCATCACCTGCTGCCACTGCCAGGTGTGCCACTGTGTGTGTAAGTTAAAAATGACACGCTTGCCCCTCCACTGTCTCTTACTCTTTTCTCTTACTCTCTCTCAGTTTCTTTCATTCTGTCTGTCTCTTTCTCTCTCTGTCTCGGGTGCCCTCCTCTCTCCCCCTCCCCTTTTCCCACAATAATCCCTTTTTATAGCAAATATGTTGGGTGGTGGTCTTAATCATTATGGTAACACTGGTGCCAGGAAACAGGTTCTCATGTTGTCTTGACACATCAGGATTTCTTCTACACCATCGTAACAGATTTGCTTTCTCTCCTGGTGCTTCTTGTGGGTCTCAGCCACACCCTGGGACCCTGTTTCCAACTCTCCACCTCCTGCCACAAATCTGCCTCACTGATCTCTCACCATCCCAGCCACCAGGGACAGTTAGGTGAACTTCTCCTGTCTCCATCCCAGAATCCTAGCAGCTGCAACCTGCA
>NW_026590542.1:0-50166 GCF_907164565.1 Psammomys obesus
TAGTTGGTTAATTTTAAAAGTCCCCAGATAGGATGATTTGTTTAAAAATATTGTCCCTCCTTTATGTCTTTTTTTTGCTGGACCTTATAGAAGCTTTTGTAGCAGCAGCCTTTCTAGGTTTAATACTGGGGATGGGATTTCAGTGCATATAGATTCAAACCATTTCCTGTTCTTGGCGTCTATTCTGTTGTGGTTGAAACTGATTATTCAGCTTCCTTTTTGTGCTGTCATACCCTCACCATTATAGACTGTGTCCATAAATCACATAAGATACTATAGAAGCAGTTGCTATTCGGTTCTAAGCCAGAATTTTGCTAGCCAGAATTTTTTATATATTTAATTGTGTTGCTTTTGTTTTTGTTGTTTTTTGTTTTTTTTATATTTTTTGTTTTTTATATATTTTTATTTTAAATCTGTACATTTATTAGATTATTGCACAGGTTATAATTTCTTTTTTTAATTAATTGCAGTTTATTCACTTTGTATCCCAGCTGTAACTCCCACCTTCAGCCCCTCCCAATTCCATCCACCCTCTCTCCCTCATCTCATCCCATGCCCCTGCCCAAGTCCAGTGATAGGGGAGGTCCTCCACCCCTTCACTCTCTTTTCTTCTTCTTTTTTATCTGTATAGTCCTGGCTTTCCTCAAAGATGTTAGTAGTTCACGCGGGTCTCAAATTTAGAGATCCATCTAACTCCTGGCTCCAGACTGCTGAGATTAGATTTACATGGGTCAACATGA
Organism: Psammomys obesus; assembly: GCF_907164565.1. NCBI lineage: Eukaryota > Metazoa > Chordata > Mammalia > Rodentia > Muridae > Psammomys > Psammomys obesus. Next base: position 741 of record NW_026590542.1, read on the forward strand.
CCACCAGGAGTCAAGTCCATTGCAAAACACATGAGGAAATTTATTCGCATCTCGGGCTGGAACTTTCACACACATCAAGGCTTTGATATCCAGCAGAGAGCACTGAGCTCTGGTTTGTGGGTGATTTATAGGTCCCAGTCCCTCCCAGTGCACCCAAAGCAGGGGATTCTAGCCTGTCAAGCTTTTAGTGGTTAAAACAGAAAAGGGGATGCTACATTTCAGAAACGGTTCTGGCTTTCTTTGTTGCCAGGGGAATGGCGAGTCTTGGGTAGTGGGTGCTATTTTCAGGGACAAAGCTACGAGTTAGGGGCCATCCAGGCCAGTTTCCTGGCAATGATAGCACTAATGAGTAGCAGGGTCAGCTCTTCCCTGCAGTTGGCTGGATCTGTCTAGAAGCAGCTAGGTCAGCTGGCCTGATATGTTTTAAATTTTTTAGCTCAATAACCCAAAAACCTAATTTTTAAATCTCTGGCCTCTCATGTTCATGTTTAATTTTTTTGAATGAATATGAGTATTTTGACTCAATGCATGAATATTAACCTCACGTGTGCCTGATAGTCAGAAAATGGCCTGAGAACTCCTGAACTTGGAATGATGGGTAGTTGTGAACCCCCTGGTAAGTACTCAAAATTGAGTCCAATTATTTGCAAGACCAGAAAGAGCTCTTTCCTGCTAAGCCATCTCTCAGGCACTATGTTGCTTGTTTATGGTCAACATTTATATTGCTAATATTTTTATCTGCCTATTTGTAACTGTTTAAACATGTATTTTCTTTTAGTAAGATCTTTTTAATGTTTCATTTTAAACTGAGGCACTTCATGGTTTCTATAATATGAATACAGAATTAGAGTAAATGTATCATTCTTTGTAAGAACTTCAGTAAAGACCTCTGAGTTCACTTTATGTGCTGGGTAGGTTTGGAGGGCTTCCCTTTCCTGAGGAATAGGGGAGAGAGGAAAGAAGAAAGAGGGATGGAGGGTGGGACTGGAAGGAAAAGAGAGAGGGGGCTACAGTCAGGATGTAAATTGAATAAATAAAAATTTAATTAAAATAAATAAAACCTGAGCCTTTTTTTTTTCTTCATTTGACTGATTTTTGCAAAGGAGTCAGGTTATTAGTATGTACTTGTGGCTGAGCTGGAAGTGGTCACATCCATACTTGCATCCAACTCAATGAGATACACCTGCCTCTGCCTCCTGATTGCTGGGATTAAAGGTGTGAGCCAATACACCTAGCTTTCCCATTATTTTTTTGTTGTTAGTAATTGGCATATGATTTTTCTGATGTTTTCTCAATACTGTTGATCTGTTTGCTTTTCTCTTTATGTCTGTTAATTGGCATTTCTCTTGCAAGGCTATATCCTTTTCAAGAGGCACAGAAATGACAGAGGTGAACCTCATTCAGTTTCCTTTTAAAATGACTTGATGATTACATTAGAACTTCTGTTTCAGTGAATAAGACTGGGAAGCAACAGAATTAAATTACCATATTGTCAATGAAGTATACATTTATGGTGTTGTCAGTATTGTGATTTCTGTTCTGCATATGTATGGCATATTTTAGGATGCAGTGACCTGTGAAGATGTGCGTGTGACCTTCACTCAGGAAGAGTGGGCATTGCTGAATCCTACTCAGAAAATTCTCTACATAGATGTGATGCTAGAGACCTACAGCAACCTCACTGCTATAGGTAAGCCTGAATTTTCCTTTGTGCTTTAAAATAAGAATACAACTGGTTATTGATTTCTTGGTTATTGATGCTCTTCTATAATTTCAACTGAGAATGAGGAAGAATGATGGGAATAAATCATGCATGGTTCTAAGGTCCACTGAAGATAGTAACTTAAATTTTGCCTAATTGTATTACTCATACATACATACATAATCTAAATGTATTAACCATCTATTTTCTTGTACTATATTCTAGGCTACAATTGGGAAGACCATAATATTGAAGTACATTTTCAAAGTTCTAGAAGACATGGAAGGTAATTTTCATGTGTGTACTGATACAAATATGCCTTTGAAAAATTTTTACTGTGTCCTGGAAGTTTTAAAGAAAAGCAGCAGGGTAAAAATAATCATTGCTTTAAGTGTATTGATGATTATTAAATCCTTATAAAATCATTTTCCTCAATGTCAGGTGTCTGATTTTTGGTTATAAGGCATTCCTCTAAGAAAGAAGACCAGGAAACAGTGCCTTAACAGATATCTCTGCCCCATTAGAGCTATGCTGTAGAACTGCCAATCTTGTAGTCTAATACCACTCAGAAACTGTAAGAGGTATAAACCTTGAATATACTTCATAAGTATATGTCCAAAGCCTTCTAATAAACAAATACTTAATAGTAAAGCTGGTGTTACTCATATACTTGTAGTAATGTTACTAAGTTTAGGAAGGGGGTGGTTTATGAGAATCAAGAATGTTGTGGAGAAACCTTAATTCCTATATCACATGTTTATAACAAACAAAAAAAATATTTGAATGCAATGTGGAACCCTTTCATTTGTTATGGTTCTTTTAATAGGTATATCATATATTACAATTGATACAAACCATGTGAGTATAGGGACATTGGAAGAAGAAACATACCTCTCTCTCCCAGAACAATTAAAAGATATATAGAAGCCCCCACTTTGTATAGACTTTCTGAATGGGACATAAGTTACAATTGATTTTCTAACTTTATTGGGAATATACCCACAAATTTACACTGAAGAAAATTCCTGAGTACAAAGAATATGGAAATTCTTCTGTTTGTCCTGGTTTATTTTGCAAGTATAGTATGATTCACAGTACAGGAATATTTATGCATACAATCAGTGTGGTAAATCGCTTAGTTCTTTTAGTTCTCTTAGTTCTTCTAGTCCTTTTAGTTCTCTACAAAAAGTCTCATGTAGAAAAGAGTACAATAAATATGAGCCATGTAATAAATGATTTTACAACCCATAATGAAGGAGAACACCATGAATACAAACAAAGTGATAAAACCTTAAGATGTGCTTCCTCTTTACAACTAGACCAAATTAAATAATAAAAGATAAAAAGGTTCATTAGTTAAATGAATGTGATAAAATTTTCACATGTGCCAATTATCTTTGCAGACATGAAATAAGTCATACTGGAGAGAGACCCTATGGATGTAACCAATGTGATAAAGCCTTTGTGTGTCACAGTAGTCTCCAAATACATAAAAGAACACATACTGGAGAGAAACCGTATGAATGTAGTCAGTGTGGTAAAGCCTTTTCTCAACACAGTCGTCTTCAAAGACATAGAAGAACACATACTGGAGAAAAACCTTATGAATGTAAGCAATGTGGTAAAGCCTTTGGACATCCAGGTAGTCTTCAAAGACATGAAAAAATTCATACTGGAGAGAAACCTTACAAATGTAATCAATGTGATAAAACATTTTTACAACACCATAGTCTCCAAATACATAAAAGAACACATACTGGAGAAAAACCCTATGAATGTAACCAATGTGGTAAAGCCTTTGTGTGTCACACTAGTCTCCAGATACATAAAAGAACACATACTGGAGAGAAACCATATGAATGTAATCAATGTGATAAAGCCTTTTCACAATACAGTCATCTCCAAAGACATAAAAGAACACATACTGGAGAGAAACCCTATGAATGTAACCAATGTGGTAAACCCTTTGGATGTGTCAGTCATCTTCAAAGGCATGAAAGAATTCATACTAAAGAGAAACCCTCTGAAGGTATTCGATATGATGAAGCCTTTGCATGTCACAGTCATCTCCGAATACATGAAAGAACACATACAGGAGAGAAACCCTTTGAATGTGACCAGTGTGGTAAAGCCTTTGCATATCATAGTCTTCTTCGAATACATAAAAGAACACATACTGGAGAGAAACCTTATGGATGTAAACAATGTGGTAAAGCCTTTTCACAACTTGGTACTCTCCAAATACATGAAAGAACACATACTGGAGAGAAACCCTATGAATGTAAGCAGTGTGGCAAAGCCTTTGCACAACATAGTCATCTTAAATGGCATGAAAGATATCATACTTGAGAGAAGCCTTATGTTTTTATTTAATGTGGTGAAGCCTTTGCACATTTCTATAGTCTTCATCATCATGAAAGTAGTCACACTGGATAGAAACCCTATGAATGTAAGCAATGTGGTAAAGCCTTCACCACAGTTATCTCTGAATGCAGATGAAAGGACGTGCTAACAAATGTAATTAGTTTTATGGGGTCAGCTTAAATCCAACCCAACTCAAACACTGGGTCAATGCAGTTGACAAGGATTTATTGTAACTCCTTACTCATCTGTCAGGGACACAAAACAGACTTGGGAGCTGAACTGCAACTCCCCTGCCCACTCCCCACCCTCTACCTCCAAGAGAGAATGTTACAGAGCTTTTAAACTTGAAAACCACAAACATCTGTGCCAAGTTATAATTACATTTTTCCACCAATCAGGATTTAGGGAGAGGGACTTTCCTTATGTGGTTGATTTGTGTCAACTGATAGAGACTGTAGGTTATACAGTATACCCAATCTAATCCATTTGTTCTTTTGTGATTAAGAAGTCATTAGGTTCTGTTAAATAAATAAATAAAGGATCAATAACAAGAAGCTTTTATTGAGAGCAGTCATGTTTTGGGGAACAGAAGCCGTGTTTAAGCTAGTCATGTTTTGGGGAGCAAAAGATGAATAACAAGCTTGTCAGATATTGGGAAGTCCCCAGGTCTTCTGGGGCCTGAGAAATTGAACTTAGTTTCATCCTATGATTAAATAGAGTCTGAAAACAAAAAGGCAATACTTAGGGCAATTTTCTTTTGCATGTTCCTAACATTTGTGTATTATAGTCATCAAATAAATAACACACATTGTCATATAACCCTGCAAATGTAATCAATGTGATAAAGCTGTTATTGAAAATAAATGGTATCAGCCAAATAATGTTTTTTATTAACCCTATAATTATGGCAATATCATTTAACCCGCTATCACAATAAGACACAGACACCAGTTAGATTTTATAATTGCTTTATTACACCTTGGCTGGGCATATAATTCCACCTACATTATCTCAATAACCTTCCTGTCTACCTCCCTGCCCCCGTCCAATGCCATCCACCTTAACCATTCCTATTTGGCCTATTTCCCATCCATAATTTTATAAATACTTGTTTATATTTCATCTGGTTTGCTTCCTCTATCCACACCATTCTTGGAGTCCTTCCTCCTGGCCCAGGTGGTTCTCTCTTCACATAACCCATGGTGGCTTCCTCCTCATCTCTTCCGGTTTTTCTGTTTCCTTCCCATGATTCTCCTTTTCCCCAAAGCCTGGGAGCCTTAGCCACCCCCATCTCCTTTCGCCCTGCCCAGGTACATGTCTTTTTTTATTAACCAATCAGGAATAAATTCTTAGGCAATGTTAAAAACAGCAATACTTGGAGTACATGACAGTTTGCTCATTAACAGTAAGAATCTTGGGGGGGCAAGCAACAAATACAAAGCACCAGACCATACTAAAAAAAAAAGCCTTTTTACAACACAGTTATCTATGAATACATAAAAGAACACATGTTGGCGAGAAACCCAATGAATGTAAGCAATATGGTAAAGTCTCTTCATGTAACAGTAGTCTTTGACATAATAAAAAGTCATACTTCAGAGAAGCCCCATAAATATAGCCAGTGTGATAAAGTTTTGCACATAACGATATCTTTATATAAGATAAAACCTTTAATATGATGTAATCAATCTGTTAAGGCCTTTGCATACAATGATAGTTTTTGAGGACCTGAAAGAATTTATACTATAAGGAATCTGTGACTATAAAGAATTTGATAGGATCTTTAGCCAGTACACATTCAGCTACAAAAGATTATTGATTCTGGAGAAAATATCAGTCAAGTGTCAGCAATATATTCAAGCTTTATGCTGTCCCTGTTTATTTTGTTTATACCTGAAAACTCATATGGACAAAGCTCTATGAATTTAAGCTATAGGTTTCATAATTCTCTTCAGTTACATGAAATAGCTCATCCAGGTATAAAACTTTATGGGTGTGCATTAGTGCCTTTTCTGTTACTGTGATAAAACACAATGTCTAAGGCAACTTATGAAAGGGTTTAATTTGGCTGATAGTTCCACACAATGAAAGTGGCAACACAAAAAATTGTCACACATGGCAGCTAAAGCATGAGGCTCAGAGCTTACATCCTCAACCTGAAGCATAAAATAGAGTGGAAACTAGGAATGGTGTGTGGATATAAACTCTCAAGTCCACCCCAAGTGACGTATTTCCTACAGCAGAGCAGGATTTCCTAAATCTTCCCAAATGATAACACCAACTGAGAAGGATAGATTTCTCTGAATTAAAGACTAAATTCTCACTTTCTGTTGAGTGAACCAATTTTTTTTAAATTTATGATTGTGAGCTTAGACTTTAATGGCTGACCTATCTCTAGCCCAGCAGTTAAGAGCTCTGGCAGCATATGGTATATACTCACTTATAAGTGGATATTAACCATATAGTATAAACATACTAAAATCTATAGTCCTACAGAAGCTAAACAAGGCTTACTCCTCATTCAGAAGGGTAAACAGGATAGACATCGGAAGTGGGAGAAAACAGGGAACAGTACAGGAGCCTTCCACAGAGGCCCTCTGAAAGACTCTACCCATGAGGGTATTGAGTCAGATGCTGAGACTCATAGCCAAACTTTGGGCAAAGTGCAGGGAATCTTATGGAAGAAGGGGGAGATAGAAAGACCTGGAGGAGACAGGAGCTCCACAAGGAGACCAACAGAGTAAAAAAAAAATCTGGGCTCACGGGGTCCTGCAGAGACTGATGAATCAACCAAGGACCATGCATGGAGAGGAACTGCTTAAATGTAGCCCATGAGCAGCTCAGTCTCCATGTGGGTACCCTAGTAAAGGGAGCAGGGACTGTCTCTGACGTAAACTCAGTGGCTGGCTCTTTGATCATCTCCCCCTGGGGTGGGGTGCAGCCTTGTCAGACCACAGAGGAAGACAATGCATACAGTCCTGATGAGACCTGATAGGCTAGGGTCAGATAGTAGAGTAGGATGACCTCTCCTATCAGTAGACTAGGGGAGGGACACAGTGGGAGGAGCATAGAGGGAAGGGAGGATGGGACTGGGAGGAGGGAGCTACAGCTGAGATACAAAGTGAATACATTGTAATAAATAATACCAATAAAGAAAAAAAATTTAAAAAGTGCTGGCTTCTGATCCAGAGGTTCTGAGTTCAATTCCAAGCAGTGTGTTGGTGCCCAAGAAGATTAGATCTTTGGATCTTCTTGTAGCAGGAATTACAGGAAGTTGTCCAAAACCTTATCTTAGTCCTAGGAATGAACTTGTCTTAACCTCTTGGCCATGTCTCTAGCCTTTCAGATGTTTTTAAAGCCTTTATATATCACCCTGATGTCAGGAAGTAGGAAAGAACTCATACAAGAGAAACACTCTAGTCATGTAAATGATTTAACACAGACTTTAGACATCATAGTTGCCTTTGGTTTCAAGAAGAAAACTCTTGTTTCATCTTTTTGTTTCCATCATAGCCTTGAATGAAGTAAATTATTTACCATGTGCACTTAAGTGTAATGGTGGAGACCAACAATTGTGGTTGTAGTTTATATTTTGAAACATTTGGATTAGATACTAAAGTTTGTTATATGTGTGGCATATCCATTTACAGAAGTTTATTAGGCTTTACTGATATTCCTTCTGTGGCTTCTGTTCATCTTCTATTGCACTTTCACTTGTTGATAGGCATTTTTATGCTGCAATGTATAGAATGGGATCCCTGTCACCTAAGTGGTCCATTGTTCATTCATGTATCGGGCAGTGTGTGGCCACACTTTTCAAGTAAGATTGTCTGTGAATGGGGAGTGGGTAGTTAATTTTTTTTTTTAGACTTTCACAAGATCCCATGAAGTGTTGTTTTGTTATCCAGCTTTGCTTGGGTGTAATTAGTCTAGGCTACATTTGACCTCTTGACTTCACATGTCAGCCACCTGAGTACAAGTCTAGTTGTAGAAGCTATACCCCCAATGTGTCCTGTTTTGTCAACACATTTTAACAATGTTAATGTTAAAATTCTTGATAGAAGATAATATAGGAAATATTAAATACCTCATATGTTTATCCAAAGCAACATTTTCATCATTCTGGTAGAGATGCAATGAAGTAGTATAATCAGCAATCAACTGCATATCACACAATACAGTTTGATTGCTCTGCTTCTTCTTGTTCTTATTGGTTACTATTTGGTACTTCATCTTGAAATACTGCCTTCTATGGGAATTACCTGGAGATAGTTGATACTATAACAGCACTGAGATTTATTTTAAAAGAAACATTTCTGTTGTGTGTATGTAATGTTATTATAGGGTTTTAAGCCATGACAGATATGGCTTGGAAGACAACTTTGTGGGGTTTATTCAAAGTTATTTATTTTATGTATATGAGTGTACTATCTTCATGTATACCTGTGTGTCAGATCATATCAGGTCACATTATAGATGGTTGTGAGCCACCATTTGATTGCTTGGAATTGAACTCAGGACCTCTGGAAGATCAGCCAGTGCTCTTAACTGCTGGGCCATCTCTCCAGCCCTACCTTGGCTATTTTTATATGATGATCAAGGTCACATTGCCAGCTTTGCACACCACAGACAACTCCCACTGAGTCATCTCACTGATGATAAAAAGATTAGTTGAAACATTATATAAGTAAAATAGTGTCTTCTTTTTAAATTGTGAACATATTTGTTTCTAAGATTGTGGAAACCAGGACAGTTTGAATAATAAATCTTATTTGAAAATGGAAATTATATACTGATATTCTTTTTATTGGAATGTATTAGTTTATATATAGGAGTTAAACACTTGTTCATATCACTCTTTTAGAATGACAAATGAATTCCAGAGAACTGTCTCAGTGGTTAAAGTTGGTTGCCGCTAAGTCTGATCACCTGAGTTCAGTGTCTGGGAGACCCACATTATTCCTATAATTTTTTTTTCTTTTATTTCTACAGTTGGGTTGTGCCATATGTACACTCACACACCAGTATATACATAAATAGTAAGTGCCATTGAGGTCACTTAAACCAAATTACTCCCTGGGTTTTATTGCTAGAACTCAAATAGGGTAAGTAAATAATAGATAATTTGTCCACTCACTGCCACATACACATGATGGCATAGGCATATACACCCAAATACAGTTCAAACATTCTGAAATGGATGAAACTAACACATCAAAGAAAATAAGCCAATTATTGAGAACATATAAATTGAATTGCCAGTTTAAATTTTATTGTTGTAGAATTTCAAGGAGTATTACTATTAATCAAAACAATGAAGGTTGCTTTGTAAATCTTATTTTGTGCTTTCTCTGATTAAAAGATGGGTCCTTTAAAAAAATGTATCTCAGCTGGGCTTAGAGGTACATCCCTGTAAACCAGCTCCTGTGAACCATTCTTTGAGTTTGTGGCCAGTTTGGTTCACATAGTGAGTTCTTAGACAGTCATGGCTTTGTAGATATATCCTGTCTCAAAAAGGTTCCAAAATGAGAGTATGTCTCAAATTATGGAATTGTTCCTAATATAATCTGGCTTCTGATTGGTTTCAACAAAACCTTTTGTTATCTGTTGTAGTAAATAAAAATAAATGAGTATTAAGCTATATAATGTTTATTATTAGCCCTATGATTATTATGGTGGTAATATCTAACCCACTATCAAAAATAATAAGACACAGACACCTGTTAGATTTATAATTGCCTTATTTACCTTGGACTGGGCAGATATTTTCCTTACACAGTCTCAATAGCCTCACCATCCATCTTCCAGTCCCCATCCAATGCCATCCACCTTAATCCTCCTCACCTGGTCTACCTTCCATACATAATCCCATGGTACTTGCTTATATTCTTCATCTGAAACTTTTCACACCATTATTGGAGTCCTTTCTCTCAGGCCACGTGGATTTTTTTTCCACACTAACTCATTGTGGCATCCCTCTTCTTCCTCTCTTCCCATCCTTCTGTTTCCCATAATTCTCTCTTGAACCTCAAAAGCCTGGGAACCTTAGCCACACCTACTCCAGTCTGCCCTGCCCAGGTATAGACTGTTCAATAAACAAATCAGATATGTCTTAGGAAGGTTTACAAAACAAAATTAGGTGTAACCAGATCTTAAGGGCCAGTAATACGTATCAGACCAACCTCTTTACTCACATTAAGAGAACTGTGTAAACAATAAAAATCAGAAACAATGAGGAACGGCCATTCACTGAGGGATAGAAATTCATTGAATCCTTCAACAATCACCTATCAGGGACTTCATCACCTAAGGAGTAATGGAGCACCTTCATCCTCTGCATCATAATGATATACATGCCTTATAGGTGGGCATGTCACAGATAACTCCATTCTTTTAATTGGCTTAATAAGGGTGAGTAGCTGAGCCTGCCTGGTTAGGCTCTGATCCTAATTTCAGTAACAGAAGAAGGCTCCCATCAAATACAGCCCTCCTGCCTTAAACTACACTATCTTTCAACTATGAGAATTGTTAGAATTTTTTCATCATTGAATCTGTTATAACACATCAGAGAACTTTGGCAGAATTCCTTCTGTATTCTACAGATGGTGAAACCCAGGCTTTTAGAATAACGTGGTTTTGCAATATAGTTAAATGTAACTGCCCGTCTCACTCTTCCCATCATTGTAATGACTCACTAAATGAAGTTGAAGCCATCTAAGCCAGGCATGGTGATACAGCCCTGTAGTCATAGTGCTTAGAAAGTAGAGGCAGAAACTTCAGGATTTCAAAGTTATTCAAGGTGAGAATGGTCAATGGTATGGTGGGATGCCATACGGAACAAAGGTTGTCTGATTAGTTCAGGCCAATGTCCACAGTCTTCTCTGTAGCTCCAGAACTTCAGGGCAATGGCACCAGCAAGTGGTAGCTGACATGTTCACCACCCAGTGTAATATTTCCTGCCCAAGGCAGCCTACGTCGCTTCAGGGTCAGATTCCTATTAGTCATCTAAAGAGGGGAACTCTCCTACAAGTCAGAGAAATAACATCACACAGGAATGGGCTCCCTTATTGCATATCCAATGGAAAGTGTTCAACCCTAAAACCCCATACACACAACCAACAGAAATAGACTTAGCAAGTTTTATCCATATATTTGCACCTACTTAGTCACACATACATTAAAGGAAGAAATTGGAAGGGAAGACTTTGGGAAGGGATGGAAAAAAAAGACAAGAATCACTTAAAGAAATGTTCGACATCCTTAGTTATTATGGAAATGCAAATCAAAATGACTGAGATTCCATCTTACACTCAGAATGGCTAAGATTAAAAACTCAAGTGACAGCACACGCTGGCAAGGGTGCAGAGCAAGAGGAACAGTCCTCCATTGCGGTTGGGATTGAAACCATATACAACCATTTTGTAATTCAATCTGGCAGTTTTTCAGAAAATTGGTAATAGATCTATAGTAGATATATTAGTATATATAGTAGTATAGTTCCCAGCTATACTACTCCTGGGCATGTACCCAAAAGATGCTCCACCATACGACAAGGACACTTGCATAACTGTTCATAGGAGCTTTGGTCATAATAGTGAGAAGCTGGAAACAACCTAGATGTACCTCAACCAATGAATGCATAAAGAAAATGTACATTTGCACAGTAAATAAGGAAATCTTGAAATTTGCAAGCAAATGGACAGAGCTAGTAACTATCATCCTGAGTGAGGTAACCCAGACTCAGCAAGACACACATAATAAGTACTTACTTATAACTGGATATTATCCATAAAGTAAAGGGTAATCAGACTACAATCCACAGACCAAAAGATGCCAAGTAACAAAGAGGTTCCAAGGGAGGATGCTTGAAACTCAGAAGGGGAAATAAAATAGATATCTGGAAGTAGATGGAAGAAGGGAACTTGGTGGGATCAGGATAAGGAGAGTAACAGGGGAGCGAGCAGATCATAAAAGGAGGGAAGGCTTCTGAGAGTCTGTGGAGGTGACCTTAGCTGAAACTTCTGCCTTCGGGGGAAACAGAACCTGCAGAGGCCACCTCCGGTATCCAGGCAGGACTTCTGGTGGAGGGAAGGGGACACCAACCCACAAACCTTCGACCTAGCTGACTTATGCATGTACTGTGTGAGGCTCATGCCTATAATCCCACACTAATGGTACATGTGCTGTGTGATGTCTGTCCCTATAACACTGCAATCGTTGCGAGTGAACTATGCAAGTTTCTAACCAGTAACTCAGCACTCACTGTGCATGTAATGTAGGAGTTTCATGCCTATAAGCTAACATTCATAGTGCACGTACTATGGTAGGCTCTTTGTTGTAACTGAAGACTCATGGTGTGTGTTCAGTGGTTGTTTGACAATCTGTAATTCTAGCAAGCATGGAATCTCTTGTGATAATATATCGCTTCAAAATAGGGATGAATTCACTTTTTTTGCTATTTGTTTTCCTGTAATTTTATTATATTGTCTTATTGTTTAGTGAGTTTCCACTCTATTGGAAACAAGTGGGGATAGTGGATGGCACTGTCTCATTCATGATTTTAATGGAACTGCTTAGAGGTTTTTTTCCTTGTATGAAGATACACCTTTTATTATGATGTGTTACATGCCTTCTGCTACTGTACTTCCCAGAATTTTTGTCATCCACATATGTTGGATATTGTCAAAGGCCTTTATACACCTAATGGGCAATCATGTGATTTTTCTTTTTATAGTTATTTGTATGTTTTAGTACATTTGTTGACTTACATATGGTAAATAGTCTCCATATCTCTGGGACAAATCCAACTTTATTCTGATGGATGACACATTTTTCATTGTCTTTTACAATACTAAGCCTTTATTTTTGTCTTTGCTTTAAAACAACATGTATTTGAAATGAAAATAGAATTATGTTGCTTCCACTATTAGTTTTCCTCCTACCAAGTCCTAGACTCCAATTACTCAATATAATGCTTTCAAACAGTATGCAGGCATGTGTCAAAAAGACTCTCTACAATGACAAAGTAGATATCAAGTAGACTTTATCCCTAAAATGCAGGGTTTTTTTTTTTTTTCAATTTAAGCAAGCCAATAAATGGACTAAAAGACAAACATCACACGATCATTTCAATAGATGAAGGAAAAACTTTTGAGGACATCCAGTGTGGCTTAATGAAAATGCCCTAGGCAATGTATAGATAGGGGAAAAATACCTCAGCAATAAAGGTATATATAAGAAACATAATCAACATCATCCTAAACAGAGATTGAAGCAATCCAGCTGAAGTCAGAAAGGTGACACGGATGTCCATTATATCCACTAACTTATAATACTGTAGGCTCTAAATACCAGCTGGGGGAATAAGGAAAGGGAAGGAAATTAAAGGAATGCCAATATGGAAATAAAAAGTCAAACTGCCTCTATTTGAAGATAACATGGAAATCCTGAAACTTCCACAGGAAACTTCTAGAAACAATAAGCTAATTCAGTAATGTGGTAGGATACAGAATAATCTTGAGCAAATTAATAGTTTTCCATACACAAAAACAAACGTACAAAAGAGAGGATGAATACAATACCATTTACAATACCCTCAAATAAAATTAAATAAACCTAATCAAGGAAGCGAAAGACATCTATGATAGATCATCTAATGCTCACACACTGGTGGAGTAGGTAATGTAAAAAATTGCCATTATATATAAAGGTAAATACAGACATAAAAACAAATAGAGGTAAATTGAATACCCAAACACAAGTACATGTAACCTCATATCTGATAAAGATGTCAAAAACACATGCTTGAGAGAAAACAAAACCAAAACCAAAACCAAAACCAAACCAAAACAAAACAAAAAACCTTCAACAAATGGTCCTGGGAAAACTGGATGTCCACATGCATGACAATAAACATGTTTTTAAAATGTTAATGTTAAAATGCCAGATAGAAGATTGTCATAGACATTAAATGCCTTGTGTGTGTATAGAAAGGAGTATTTCCATCTATTTAGTAGGTATGTATGAAGTGGGATACTCAGTAATCAACTGTATATCTCATGACATAACTTGAATGTTATGAATACGTATATATTAGTCAATGCTGCTTCTTCATGTTCCAATTACACATGCATTTAGCAGTTCATCTTGAAGTACTGCATCCTAAGGGAATTATCTACAGATGCCAGATAATGTAAACACAATGAGATATATTTTTTAAAAACAATTCTAGTGAATGTGTGTGCATATGTGTGTAATGTGATTATGGTCATGTAAGTGATGCCATATGAAGAAGAAAACTTTGTGGGGATTGTTTTGCCCATCAGTATATTGTGATCAAGGCCAGATTGCCAGCCTTGTACACCACAGTCATTTTTTTCCCAATGAGGTGTCTCATTGGTGCTCAAATGAGATCATTAGAAACATTACATCAGTAGCATATTGTCCCCTAGTCATACAGTAAACATATTGTCACCGAAGGATAGAAGAACACAGGACAATTAGTATGATAAATCCTATTTGCAAGTGAAAATGATATTTATATTGCCATATTTTTTATTTTTATTTTGTTATAGTAGCAATGTTACTCTGTATGGGTGAACATTAAGGTAGAATGGTAAGAGGAATGGTAAAGAGAAAGTTATATGGACCTCAAGAACAGGTTACTTACAGTGCCCACCCTGAAATTCAGGGTGCTTTTTTTTTTTTCCGTTGCTCATTTACAAATTGAAAGGTCTTGCTAGTGGATCAAAAAGTTCTATATGAGTGACACCTGAACCAATTCTCTCCTCTTTTAGAAAGAGATTCTAAGTTTAATATGATTTTGTAACTAGGGTACCATTAAGTATTTGTCCACTTTATATGGTGACCTGAATGTTTTGTAAAAGAGAAAAGCACTTTCTCTTTGGTTGAGGTCAAATTGTCTTCAGTGGTTAAGATCACAGATTACAGAGATTTAGGCAAGACTAAAAGGGGTGTTTCCCTTTGAGTAATATAAGAAACATTTCAAATTATGAGGAGGATGGGGGGTACAAAGTCTCTTTTTGGGTATCCCACACAATTCTATCCAGTCTGCTATATGCCCATTGTGGCATTTCATTCACTATTGACATTGTGTTCCATGATATCCCCAGCATTATTAAGATCTGCTGACAGTTCATATGGAGCAACCTCTTCTGGTTACCTCCTATCACCAGCATTGAGAGTCTCACTTTTGCCTTGTCTGACCTTGCAAGCCTCAACATTTCCCCAGTTCCCATATGTGTGATGTCAGTTCAGAATTTGTAAAGTGAGTGGATTAACATTCTTCCTTGCTGCAGTCAACGTTGCATTTATTTCTTTATTTTTTTCTTTACATAGTTAGTTTGGAAAAGACAGTATAACAGCCCCCTCCTTTTTTATTTTATACACACAGCAATCTTACATGCATTCTGGATGGTAGTACAAGCATTTACTGCATCTTTAGTAATTTTCTCTTTGGAAAAGAAATTTAACCCAAATATTCTGATAATCACACAACTTTACCTGCATATATGATGTACTCTTAGGGGAATAAATCTTGATCATTGTCTTCTATTAAGAACACCTCAAGGGAAGAGAATTCATAGGTAGGGACATCTCTGACAAGGTGCATACCTAGGACAGGGTAGGCTTCTGGGAGGATATGGGATGACTCTAGCTGAGACTCCAGTAGCATTGGTCATGGAGACTGAAGAGGACAACCTCTAACTGGACAGGACTCATAGTGGAGAGAGGGGAACACCAACACACCCACAAAAATTTCAACCCAAAATTTACCCTGCCTATAAAACGTACAGGGATACAGACAGAGCAGAGATTGAGGCAATGTCCAACCAATGCCTGGCCAAACCCGTGACCCACACCCCCTTGGGAGATAGCCAATCCTTGACACTATTAAGGATATTCTGCTATGCTCACAGATAGGAGCCTAGCATACCTGTCCTCTGAGGGGCTCCACCCAGCAGCAGCAGACCGAAACAGATGCTGAGACTCACTGCAAAACATTGGGCAAAATGCAGAGAGTTTTGTGGAAAAGTGGGGGAAAGGATAGAAGGACCTGGAGGTGACAGGAGCTCCATTAGACCAACAGCGCCAGCTAACCAGGGCCCAGTGGGGCTTGTGGAGACTGAAGCATCAACCAAGGACCATGCATGGACTGGACCTAGGATACATACTGAGAGACCAAAGAATTAAAGATTAGTTTTTTGAGCTATTGTTTTAAAGTTTAAAGCATAAGCCTGAACAAAGGCCAGACAGGTGAAGACATGTCCAGCCACCTTCGAGGAGGAACCAGCCTTACTGTATTCCTTTCCTGCCCACTAGAGATACAGTTGCTAGGAAATTGGCCTAGATTGCCCCTCTCCATTAGGACAAACAAGGGAAGCCAGACAGTTAATGATTTGGGGGCCTTCCTATAGCAAATCAGTTCAAAATGCAACCTCCCCTTTTGTGTTTCAACGGAATTCCCCTGCTTTGGGATTGATGGGAGGGACCTGACTCTTTAAATCAACCACCTACACTTAGCAGGAGGCTCTCTGCTCTCAACTGCTGTGGTGGTGTGTGAGCCCAAGCCAAAGCTCGTAATAAAAAGATCCTCCTGTATTTTGCAACAGACTCGACTTCTGGTGGTCTTTTGGGGTCTCAAGAATCCAGCACAACATTACACAGATGTGGCCAATGGCAGCTCAGTCTTCATGCATGTTCCCTAGTGAGGGTAGAGGGTCTGTCTCTGACAGGGACTTTGTTACCTGCTTTTTGATTACTTCCCCCTGGTGGAGTTGCCTCACCAGGCCACTCCAAGAGGTTGTGCTCAGTTCTGATGTGACTTGAAGTATTCCCCTTTCCTGAAGAGTAATGGGCTTGATTCCAGGAGAAAGAAGGGCAAGCGCCTACTGAGTGGCTGGGAGGGGAGCTCAGGCAAGCTCTGAAGTCCTGACTCTAAGAGCACAGGGTCACTGCCCACAAAGGGGAGGAGCAGGCGGCTGAGCATCAGAGCTGAAGTGGTGTGTCTTCTCGCGGCTGGGTGAGAAGACAGACCGGTACATTATAGAGGACAGGCACAAGTGCTACTGAAATGCAAATCTCCGCATATGTGGAAAAGGGCTGGCCCTGAACTGGAAGCCTAGGTCAACAGCTACTAAGCTGTATCTCTTCAGCACACTCTAACCCTAAGGGAGGAGCTCACGTCACTCAAGACTCTCTGACCAATCAGAGCCTCCAGGAGGACCTCACAGTTGGAGGAGTGTTCTTTCTGGGCGCCAAGCTGCAGGCTCAGCTCCATTGTTAGGCAGGTTTGAACGCTTCAGTGTGATGCGGTCTGAGCACTACTGCTGGGTGCTGTGAGGGGAGCTCAGGCAAGTTCGGAAAAGGAGACCTGGTAAGCGCAGGGTCACTGCCCACAAAGGGGAGGAGCAGGGGCCTGAGCAGCGGGAGCTGGAGTGGTGTGTTCTCCCTGGGGGCTGGGTAGGAAGACAGATCGGTAGGCTATTGATGACAAGCTCAAGTGCTACAGAAATGTGGATATCTGCACATCTGGAAAAGGTCTGGTCCTGGACTGGAAAGCCTAGGCCAGGAAACACTAAGCTGTGCCCCTTCATTATTACACTCTAACCTAAGGGAGGTGCTCATGTCACTCAAGAATGCCTGGCCAATCAGGTACTCCAGGTGGACCGCCAGTCAAAAAAGGGGGTGGTTCTTCCGGGTAATACGCTGCCTTTTCAGCTCCGTGGCTTAGCAGGCTAGACTGGCTCCGAGTGACGTCATCTGAACGCTGCTGCTGGGTGATGTGAGAGGAATCCAGGCAAGCTCCGAAGCGGCAAAATGGTGAGCACAGGGTCGCTGCACACAATGGGGTGGAGCATGCGGTTGAGCAGCGGGAGATGGAGTGGTGGGTCGTTCCTGGGGCTAGGTGGTAAGCAGCGGCTAGATGTGGCCATCTGTGGGGTCTCTTTTAGTCTTACTCAGTTCC
This sequence comes from Psammomys obesus, assembly GCF_907164565.1. NCBI lineage: Eukaryota > Metazoa > Chordata > Mammalia > Rodentia > Muridae > Psammomys > Psammomys obesus. The sequence continues at coordinate 18,794 of NW_026590542.1, forward strand.
TGGACCTGGTGCAGGGCCCTGCGCAACTTCACTATGGAGGCTGCATCTGCGCAAAGCATTTGCAGCGTGTGTAGAAACATCTTGGTAGGATACAAAATTCTAAGAGCCCTAGTTTCTTCTAGTATTTTCTACAAGTTTTGCCTTTAGCATTTAACATTTAAGTATATGATCCATTTGAAGTTTGTTCAGGCTGTAAAAGGCATCTCATGTGTTAGGTAGCACTCCAATATAAAGCTGTGATGGAGAAGAGTAAGATTGATGATATGAAAAATGATTAGGAAATGGCAAGTGACACCAAGTAGAATGTAGATGCCTCTAAAAGACCCCATAAGTAAGTGGTATGCTAACCAGACCTGTTAGAGATTAGGATGCATGAATATACATGTTTGTTCCTCAGGATTGTCCAGACATTTGGCTCCAAACCATAACAAAGGAGACAACTCTAATTTACAAAGGGCCATTAGGCCCCTCCTCATTATCAAGAACAGGCCTCTAACAAACTGTTCAGTGTGCATTACAGAGTCACAACCAACATTAAAGCCTGGTGTGCCATAAAAACCCAGTTTTCTTCTTGAAAAGAGCATAGTTCTGCCACAAGGGCAAGACTACACCAGGTGACAATTTGAAAAGGAAAAACACTTGTGGTGAGGGCTGACTCCATCAAGCAAGGCTTTCCATGAGGTCCTCATGTATGGAGAATGACACTAGCTCTCCTCTCTGAGCTAGCAGGCTTTCACCCCAACATCTTGCTCCTGAGTCTTTATTAGTAAAATAGAATGACAAAGATTTTGTTAAAAACAGCAGGTCACCTGATCCCGGTCATTTGCTCCCTTTGATTAAACTTCCTAAATTATTTAGTTAAAGGGCTGTACCACAGCAGAGTTTTAAACTCATCCATTTGAATCATGTAGTGAACTGTCCATTGCAGTTCACTAACAAGAAAAGGATTTGCAAGTGGCACAGGGCTTCTGCCTTCAGAACAGGAAAACAGTTTCCTTTGTACACCGCAGGGTGAAATAAGTATATCACAGACTAAAGTTTAAGGGAGTCAGCTGTAGGGGTCAGCATTGTGAAGAACTTGATTCAGGGTGAGTGGTTTTGCAATTTTGTAGCTTGTATTAATTCATGCATGTGAATGAAAACAGACCAGATTGGTTAGAATACAATTTGGGTAAGTTAGCTTGAGCCAGTGAATACTGTATTTCCAATTAAGGGACTGTCTTATACAGATAGGTACAACCCTCATTGTCATAGTTAAGTCAGCTCAGAAATTAGAGACACAGGCCATTTGTCTGTATTTCTGTGTGTGTCAGAGTACAGATCTCAGCCACTAACTGTGCACATAAGGGCAAACACTATCTTGTTAATGCCATTCTCTCTACCAGGGAAGGGCCTGCTCTTTTTCAGAGTCGGTATAGTTTTCTTTATCTTTTTGAAAAGTCAGTTGTTGGTATTACTTTTTAAATTTCCTTTTCTTTATGTATCCCTGCTCTAATCTCGTTTCTATTCTCCAATGTTCCCCAGAGATAAGAATTTAATTCCTTTTTCTCAAGTGCTTTGATATTTGCTTCTGTTTATAGCAATGCCTCATATAGCTCAACCTTTAAGACTTGCTTTGAACCCCTAATCCTGACTTTGCTGTCCAGTGTCTGGAAAATAGTGCTGCTGCCAGGGACCTTCCCCAGCATGGAGAGGAGAGTTGGAGGGTCTTTGCTGACATGGCTGCCTTTAGAGGGGATAAAGCATCATCCAGGAGAGAGTGAGTCAGACTTGATGATCAGGGAAATCACACAGCCCTGACTGACTAGTAACAAGGCCACTTCTGTTATGGATGAGGAATTGTATGCCACACAGCAGGTCTGATATCAGGAGGTTTATTTGATGGAAGGGAGAGGAGTTAGAGCCTGGGTGAGCCATGTGGGCAGAGAGATAGAGAAAAAAAGAGGGGAAAAAACAGAGATAGACCAAGAGAAGCAGGCAGAGACAGAGACACAGAACAAAATGGAGAGTAAGAGAACATGGGATGGCAGGTGGGTCCTATTTACTGGCAGTACACAACTGTTGGTGGCCATGGGTAATGACATTGCCAGGTCCCTGAAGACCCCTGAAGGCAGGCCAGCAGGACCACCTGTAGGCTAACAGCTTCTGCTGCTCTGACTGACTAGCAAACAGATGCTTCTTTATTTATACGGATATCGTAGAGCAAAGACAGACTAATGATTATCCAAGAAGTACAGACCATAAGTTTGAGTTTTCATTACATATCCAAGGTTACACGTTCAGTCACATTAGAAAATACAAACAGAACAGATTTTATTAGTATTAGCCCTATAACTCTAATTTAAAGAGTTATGTCTTTAAATGTCTCCTTCAGGGGCTGGAGAGATGGCTCAGTGGTTAAGAGCACCTCCAAAGGACCTGAGTTCCATTCCCAGCACCCACAAGGCAGCTCAAAACTGTCTGTAATACCAATTCCAAGAGATCTCACACTTCACAGTAATGCACATAAAATTAAATAATCAATTTAAAAAAGAAAAAGAATGTCTCCTCCAAAGCAAACACGTTTATTATATGACAGCCTGCTTGTAGGCTGGCAGTGTTTGTAATTTGAGAGCACTCCAGGTAATATCTGAACAGATCTTTTTATGAATAACAAATACTAATTAATACCTAACTTACTATATGTATCATCATCTACACAATAAAATAGGAAAGATTTATTTTAGGCCATCTATCTTCTTTACTGAGTTATATTCCTCTATGGGTGTACTTTCTTTAAACTATGTTTTCAGAGAGCTCTAAGGCTATAATAAAAAGAGGCTTTCAATCTGTAATCTTTTCTCCTGGCCAGTCAGAGCTTGTCAGTTGTCTCAGTTTACCCTGAACCAATTATGATGTTTGAGTTTGCTCAGAGGCAGATACCACAAGAAGATTCCTAGAATAATGGCTTCATATAGCTATATGCTTATCTGTGCTTATGATTTCCAGGGCATAAGGAAGACTTCTAAAAGTAGTGGCCTAAGGTTAATTTGAGTACTTTCCTAAAAAAAAAAAAAAAAAAAAAAAAAACTCAGACATGATTTTTCTCAGGAAAGACATAAATTGAATCGTAATGCAGAAAGTCCCTAATAATGTAACACAAAGAGACCAAAACCCAAAAATTACAGATAGAAGGATGGTGAGGATAATCACCATCCTTCTCAGTTTTGCTGGCACTGTATCAAGCAGCTATGCTGGCTACATGACTATGTTTCCAGTGAATTTGCCTGTGCCATCCTTCAGCTCCTCTCAGGCTGGTTCTTGCCTGGTTAGTGCAAAGGGAAAGAGACCAGTGAATGAGTGTCCGCTGAGCTCCCTGGCTTTTAGAGCGGGGAGGGAGGGAGAATTACAAATAAGAATTGAGTTCACTGATCAACTTTGAGCATGTAGTCACAGGACAGAAAGGGATAGGGAGGAAGGAAAGTGAGAACTTTCTTGCTATGACAGTAGTTGGCATTAGTAATGTGTATTAAGGTCATCAATTTTAGACGATGAGTAAACGTCCAAACTGGCCATTTTGGGAGAAGGGGCAGCTTTCAACAGACTAAGGCCATCAAGATTCTGGATGAGGAACTGAACTTATTTCTAGAAACCAAATTTCTGTAGTTATACTAGTTCAGCAAACACAGAAAACCTGGAGAAACTTGTGTGTCTGTGCCTAATAGGATATTATTTTTCTTGTCTGAAAATGCACAACCTGAGAGAAAAGGTATAAATAATACTTGGTGGGCTCTAATACGTATGTTTAGTCTATGAAGAATATTGGACCATAAAATCTTTTTTAACTTTTAAAAATAATTTTTGAAATGACAATTAAGTCATTTCATCCTTCTCATTCCTCCCTACTGTTAAGTTATCAAACCCAGGGACAAAGGGCTGAGGAGCCTATTTAACAAATCAAAGCAGACCTGGCTGCCAGCATCCCTCAGTCCCTGCCTGTTAACTGGGTAATGGTTGGCATACCTAGCCCTCTAGCCCAGAGCTTGGGCTGCCCTTCTCCTAGCTGCCCTTTCTTGTGTAATCCAATCATTTTGGTTGCCTGGTCGTCATCTGTCATTTACAATCCTAGCCTCTTGGTCTGGCTCTCCCCTTCCCCCTCCATCCTCCCCTCACATGACTCAGGGCCATGTCCATTCTGGACTCTCCCAGATGTCCCTGCATCTGCCTATGCTCTCTCCTTTTAACTGTAATAAACTTTCTACTCCCACCATACCTTTTCTTTTTATTTATTTTTTTTTCATTCACCTCCCATTTACCTCTCCTTGCTTTCAAATCATGGCCACTTTTTGCTTTAATTGTTGTTACTGTTCTATTTGACTGAAGTTTGGCTATAAGACTTCCCAGCTATGAAGTAGAGATGGCTGTACTGGACATTGAGTGTATAATGGAATGTACATTCTGTGCCTTGGAAGAGGGACAGGAAATGTTCTAGGAGACTGAAAAACTCCACTAAAATACAGATTACTCAGACCATGGCTCTGTCTTTCCCTAGGGTAGAAAGGTAGAGCTGGGAAGGTGTCAGCTGTTAACAGGTGTCATTTGATCTCTGACTCCCCCGGCAGAGAAGCTGCTACTGTCCTAAGGCCCAGCTTCGTTGTTCAAACTAATGAGGGACTATGGGCAGGCCTAGCAATTAGGAAGCACCAGTAGCTTTTAGGTTTTTCCAGGATTCTCCTCTGATGCAGCTATAGGGAGTTGTCAGGGAGACCATAAGCCATTCCATGCTAAGTGTGGGGCCACTGTCCCCAGGCCAGGTCTGGTGAGCTATCAGAGTCTGATCTGCTGGGACTGAGATGGATTGTAGTTCTGTTGATCCATGTGGTAACCTGGGAAGAGACCCTTGGCCTTAGACCTTTCCCTGAGGGGAGGGGAGAGGTTCTGCAGCCTTGGCAGTTTAAAGCTGTGGTGCTTATAATATTGCTACCCAGTGTGCAAACACAGGCATTGCTTTTGGTGTGCATTGCAATGGGAAGACTGAAAACCTGAAGGTCTGGTTTCTAAAAGTTCTGAAACTTGCATTCCACATTCATTTTGTGAGATAAATTTTATAAATAGTTTAGTAACTGATAGAAAGGAGGTGCAGAGGATCATCCCTTAGCAATACTTGATCAGAATCGTTTTACCTTTTCATTCCCACCAGGCACAGTGACATGATTCAGGGAAATTCAATTCCAGGGTACAAAAAGGAGTTTATGGGATGCTGAGGTTTTATCAGGTGTGCATGGTGTTGGGTAAATAGATCAAATTCCACATCCTGTGATATAATCGATATGCCAGGAAGCAGATGTTAAAATTAGTCTTCAACATTGTTTTGTGTATAGGCTTGAGTGGGGCTGGGTTTGCCTGAAGCCATAAGGGGGCACGAGAAACTGCAGAGCCATAGCCCACTTTTCTGACTATCTCCATTTCCAGAGAGAGCTCTAGAGCATGGGGCCTCTTAGTTTAGAAGACAGATTAGTGGTAACTGGTGTGTCAGAAATACAACAGTTCAGGGGTCACTTTGAGTTATTTCCATAGAAGTTGTGAAGCTTGTGTTTAATTTCTATAATCATACAATCAGAGGGAGCATTGATCATATTCATATTTTTCTTGTCAGAGTTTCCTTAGGTCTTTTGATGAAAACTTGAATATACTTTTTAGGCTTATGTTTTTAACTTTTTCTCTGCATCCACTCATTCTTTTACAAATACTGTACACAGTCTTGATTGTTGTAGCTTTGTGGTAGGTACAGAAGTCACATTGTGCCAGTATGTATCCTGTTCTTCATAATCCTGTTGAGAATTCTGTTAGCTTTGGAAGTGGCCTTCCTATTATAAGTTGTTAAGAACTTTATTTTATTTATTTGTCTAATAAATAATTTATTCATTCACATCCGGACTGCGACCCCTCTCTCCTCTCCTCCTGGTCCCACCTTCCTACCCTTTTCCCCCTTTCCCCTCTCACCTTTTCAGAGAAGGGGAGCTCCCTCACCCCCATATCACCCCACCCCAGCACATCAAGTCTGAATACATCCCCTTCCACTGAGTCCAGGCAAGGTAGCCCCACTAAAGAGAAGTGATCTAAAAGCAGGCAACAGAGTTCATGTCAGAAACAGCTCCCCCTTCACTTGCTAAGCCATGTAGGGGGCTAGGTCCAGACCATGCATGCTCTTTGGTTGGTGATTCAGTCTGTGTAAGCCCCCGTGGGCTTAATTAAGTTTGTTGGTCTTTTTGTGGAATTCTTGTCCCCTCTGGATCCTTTTATCCTTCCTTAACACTTCCACAAGGCTCCCCAAGCTCTATCCCATGTTTGGCTATGAGTCTCAGTATCTGTTTTGATCCCCTGCAGAGAACAGTTTTGCTAGGCTCCTGTCTCCAAACATAGGAGAGTATCATTAATAGTGTCAAGGGTTGGCTCTCTACCTTGGGGTAGGTCTCAGGTTGGATTAGTCATTGTTGGACATTACCTCAATCTCTGCTCCTTCTTTATCCTTGCACTTCTTGTAGGCAGGGTAAATTTTGGGTCAAAGGTTTTGTGGGTGGGTTGGTATTCTCCTCCCTCCACTGGAAGTCCTGCCTAGCTAGAAGGTGGCCACTTCAGTCTTCATGTTGCCTGCTGCTAGGAGTCTCATCTAAGATTACTGTTATTTCCTCCCAGGAGCCTACCCTGTCAGAGGTCTCCAGCTTGTCTCAAGATTCCCCTTTGCTGTTGGCAATAAAATAGTGTTGGCCTAAATAATATTTATTATTTACTCTATAATTATTATGGCAGTATTGTCTAACCCACTATCACAATCAATAAGACAAAGACACCTCTAAGATTTTATAATTGTCTTGTAACACCCTGGGCTGGGCAGATATTCCACTTACTCTATCTCAATAACCTTCCTATCCACCTCCCAGCTCCTAGCCAATGTGATCCACCTTAACCATTTCTGTCTGGACTACCTTCCATCCTCAGTCATATGGATAATTGCTTATATTTTTCACCCACACCATCCTCAGAGTCTTTTCTCTGGGCACACATGGTTCCTTCTCTGTGCTAACCCAGCTAACCCATGGTGGTGTCTTCCTTCCTCTTCTCTTCCTGACTGTACTGTCTCTTTCATGTAATTCTCCTGTCCCCAGAGCCTGGGAACCTTAGTCACACCTACCTCCTTATGCATGGGAGAGGACAGTAACCAGATCTTGATAGCCAGTTAATTAGCATAAAAAATACAAGTATCAGACCAACCCCCGACAGCCCCTCTTTGGTTTCTCTTCTTTCTCCCAGCCCTCTCACTTCCTGCTCCTCCTCCCCACAACTGATCCTCACGCTGCTTCCCTCCCCATACTGTCTCCTACCCAATTTCTTCTCTTCATCCACTTTCGCTATCTATTTTATTTCCCCTTCTAAGTGAGATTCGAGCAACCTTCTTTGGACCTTCCTTGTTCCCTAGCTTTTTTGGGTCTGTGGATTGTGGTATGGTTCTCTTGTACTATATGCCTAAAATCTGCTAAGTGAATATATACCATGTGTTTCTTTCTGGGTCTGGGTTATCTCACTCAGGATGGTCTTCTAGTTCTATCCACTTGTCTGAAGAATTCATGATTTCTTTGTTTTTAATAGCCGAGTAGTGTGTCAATGTACCACCGTTTCTTCTTCAGGTGCAGGACATTGAGGTTGTTTCCAGTTTCTGGCTATTATGAATAAAGTTCCTATGAACATAGTTGAGCAAATGTCCTTTTGTATGGTGGAGCATGTTTTAGGTGCCCAGGAGTGGTAAAGCTGAGTCTTGAGGTAGAACTATTCCCAATTTTCTGAGAAAGCACCAGAAGTGGTGTACAAGTGTGCACTCCCATCAACAGTGGAGGAGCATTCCTCTTCCATGTCCTTGCCAGCATGCAAGAATGACCTTAGTCATTCTGATGGGTGTAATGTGGGATCTCAGAGTATTTTGATTTTTATTTTCCTGATGACACAGCATTTCATTAAGTGTTTCTTGGCCATTAGAGAGTTCTCTGTTGAGAATTTTTGGTTTAGCTCTGTACTCCATTTTTAATTGGATTATTTGGTTTTTTGGTGTTTAATTTCTTAAGTTCTTTATATATTTTGGGTATTAGCCCTCTGTTTGATGTAGGGTTGGTGAAGATCTTTTCACAATTTGTAGGCTGTCATTTTGTTCTGTTGACAGTGTCCTTTGCCTTACAGAAGCTTTTCAGTTTTATGAGATCCCTTTTATTAATTGTTGATCTTAGTGCCTGAGCTCTTGCTGTTCTCTTAAGGAAGTTGTCTCTTAAGCCAGTGAGTTCCCACTTTTTCTTGGTCTTTGATCCACTTGGACTTGAGGTTTGTGCAGGGTTATTTGTTGAAGATGGTGTCTTTTTTTTTTTTTTTCTATTGTATGATTTTGGCTTTTTGTCAAAAATCAAGTGTCCATAGGTGTGTGGGTTTATTTCTAGGGCTTCATTTTGGTTCCACTGATCAACCTGTCTGTTTCTATACTAATACCACACAGTTTTTATTACTATTGCTCTGTAGTACAGCTTGAGATCAGGGATGGTGATACCTTCAAAAAGTTTTTTTTTGTGTGTGTATAGAATTGTTTTAGCTATTTGGGGTCTTTTTTTTTCATATGAAGTTGATAGTTGCTCTTTTAAGGTCTGTAAAGAATTGTGTTGGTATTTTGATAAAATTGCATTAAATCTTTAGATGACTTTTGGGAAGATGGCCGTTTTTACGTTAATCCTACTGATCCATGAGCATGAAAGATCTTTCCATCTTCTGATATATTTGATTTTTCTTCAAAGACTTGAAATTTTTTTCAAACAGGCTTTTCACGTGCGTGGTTAGAGTCACACCAAGATAATTGATATTATTTGTGGCTATTGTGAAGGATGTTGTTTCCATAATTTCTTTCTCAGCCCTTTTGTCATTTGTGTAAAAGAGGGCTACTAATTTTTTTAGTTATTTTTGTATCCAGCCCCTTGGCTAAAGGAGTTTATTAGCTGTATGATTTGTCTGGTAGAAATTTGGAGTTCGTTTCTGTATACTATTATATCATCTATGAATAGATGTCAAGAATTTTCTTTGGATTGTATTGAATTTATGCTGTAGATTGAACATAGGCAACATCCTCCCCCTCCTCCTCCTCCTCCTTTTTGAAAATACGTAATTTTAGTGATATTATCCTACATAACCATTCATTTAGCAAACTACACTAAGTGTGAGAAACTGACTGCTGTGAAATACTATACAAGGCCATGAAAAAAAGGAATTCAGTATAGAGTTTAATCACACAGAATACATTGTTATGATTACATAAAAGCTATCCCATCAAGTATAATTTAATTAAGAAGACGAGAATGAAAAGAAAACATGGTCCAGAATTGAACACAGGATTTTGTATTAGCATGCAAAATAAATTCTGATAGCAATAGGTTGGGATTTTCTACAGATATCAAGTAAAATTAGTTAAAACCATGTTGCATTGTTATGGTTGATGTAAAATTGCACATATTTACTTTATGTATTCTGATTCATTTGGACACATTACCTGCAGCCATACAACCTTATTACAACAAACAACACAGCAAACTATTTTCCACACATTCTCATTCTATCTATGTTTATGTGTGTCTGCGTTACATAAAGTTCTCATAAAATGACAGACTTTCTGTGGATCCCAATCTTCTCAGTATATTTTCCATGTACTTGAATTAGTATTAAGAAGTATCAGAATTCTCATGTTCATAGCAGTCATATTCACGGTGGCCTAAATTTTAAAATAACCTATCATTTGTTGAGGACAAGCTGGATGCCTCAGGAGGACTTTGTGCTAAATGGATGAAGACAGTAGCAATGATTAAAGGATTATCACTTTAGGATAGTGATAGGAGAGTCACACTTATAAGTGACTCTCACAGTCAGTGCTGTATTAGTTACAAAGCAGAATGTAGTTAAAGCTTAGGCAGTGTCCATCAACTCACTTCTTTCTCACATCTGGTTTTAATCTTTGATGTGCTCTCATTCATAAGATGGGTGTGAGAGCTTCAGCCATTTCATATAAACCACAGGTACCAGTAGAAAATAAAGAGCAGAAAGCATAGAGTCCAACTGAAGCAATCACCTTCAAAGGATTTTTCTAACATTTTTATACTTGGTATGTGGGGAAGAAAAAATGAAATATCAAGCTTTCTGTATCAGGATTGTTATAGAGATGAGCATCAAATGTGCTATTATACTATACTGTAAATTGCAGTAAGTTGCTTTATTTGAATGGTACGAGAACTTTCTGCCAGTGAGTCATTCTGTATGAAAAAGTGAAAAATTAGATTAAGAAACAGTCTGACTTGTTTTGTTTGAATTTAAGTAATGACAATAAATTATAGTTTAACAAAAATGTAATGCTCTTAGAAAAGTGATTATATCTTTGTTTTCTTCTGATCAAATAACCTTCCTTAGATTGTAACACTTTTATTTTTGGATAACATACTTAAACACTTAACATTTTTATGTATCAAGTTATATATATTTAAATGTATGTTTAATTATTGTAGCTGTATAACCTTACATATATATTTCTATTTTTGAATAGTTATTCAAACATTAGTTTTCCTTAAAGAGACTACTCTTTTGGAATTAAATGACCAGAAACCTCTGTAATTCCACAATCCAACCTAGTAAAAGATAACATGAGAAAATGACCTGTGTTTGTTTCCTGCATGATATATATTTCACATTGGTGAGAGAAAAACTTCTGATTTCACAGATCTCGACAGGGCCCAGGAATGAGCTTGTCATAAACTCCTGTGTGATGCTCACCCTCTACATACACAGAGCGAGACTGTATCTGTCAAAAATCATGTTTTCCCTGTCTTCACTATTTCACTTCACTTCCTCATTATTGCTTCCCTTCTTTGCATTTTCATTTAGGAACTGTGAATTAATGTTTTTAATTGAAATAGATTTTTCTCTCATATAGTATATTCTGACCACTGTTTCTCGTCCCTCCACTCCTCCGAGCTACCTGCCACCTCTCCTGTTCTCCTTTTCCGCAGATCTATTCCCCTTCCTCTGTTTCCTCTTCAGAAAAGAGCAAGCCCCCAAGAGAGGATAGCCAAACAAGACCAAACAGGATACAAAATGACAAGGCAATAGACTTGAGAATGGACAAGGCAACCTAATAGGAGGAAAAGAATCTCAAGAGCAGGTGAGAGAGTCAAAGCTACACCTGCTCTCACTATTAGGAGTCCTACCCAAGCACCAAGCTAACAGCCATAACGTATCAGCCGAGGACCTGGTGCAGATCCATACATGCCTCATGCTTACTTTTTAAACATCTGTGAGATTCTCAACCATTGAGGTAGTGTAAGGCATGGGTTCCCTCTCATGGCCTTGGGCCTCAAGTTAAAGCAAACATTGGTTTGCCCCTTAAACAAGTTTGTTGCCACCATGCCCCTGCACATCTTGCAGGCAGGACAGATTTTTAGGGAGAGGGTTTTTTAACTGGGTTGGTTTGTAAGTTTCTCTTTCTGTAGCCTGTAGAGTACCATCTCACCCCAAAGAAGCTAGAACATATGTGTGAAGTCTCCAAGCCATCCCCTGCTCTACCTTTCTACATTCATTGTGCTGTGTGGAAGTTCTCCTCAGCAATGGAGCCCTGCTATCAGTTTTCAGAGAGCAACCTTCTGTCAGCATCGGCCTGAATTGTTTAGAGATCTCCGTGAGACCTCTTCTTCCAACAACTCAATTGAATGTAACCTAGTCCCACCACGAAGCTGTGCCTGTCAACGAAGGATGGCCAGTTCAGACTCCATTTTCTCCATTACTAGGAGTCCTCACTCAGGTCACCCTCATAGATTCCAGGAAGTTACCAGTGCACCAAGTTTCTACACTAACCTCCAAACACCCCCTAATTCCAACTCTTCCTCCCTGCACTGTGCTTTCTCCACCTTCCCAACTGATCCCTCCCACTCCTGTCCCTAATCACCCCCAGTCTACCCACAGAATCTTTAATTTCCTCTTTCCAGAGAGATCCATGCTTCGTCTATATCCCTTCACTTTACCTGTTCTCTCTGGGTCTGTGAGTTGTACCTCAATTATCATTTACCTAATCACTAATGTCCCTTTTTAAGTGACCAATTCCCAGTTTTCAGAGGAAACATAATATTGATTTCTATAACGCCTGTATTAGTTTGCCCTCCTACCAAAAATGGACGAGTGTTCTTTCTTCACATCCTTGCGAGCCTGAGCTGTCACTTGTATTATTGACCTTAGCCATTCTGACATGTGTAAGATAGAATCTCAAAGTAGTTTTCATTTGCGTTTCCATGATAGCTAAAGATAAGGATGTTGAACATTAAATGTTTCTTAGCCACTTGGGATTCCCCTTTTGAGAATTCTCTGTTTAGATCCTACCTTGTTCTTTAATTGAATTTTTGTTCTTTGAACATCTAATTTCTTGAGTTCTTTATACATTTTGTATAGTATATCTATCTGTTGTGGAGTTGGTAAAACTATTTTACCATTCCTTAGGCTGTCTTGTCTTTCTGTCCAACTGACTTTTGTTTCCCCTTTATAGATGCTTTTAAGTTTCATGAGGTCTCATTTAATAATTGTTGATTTTAGTGCCTACACTATTGGTGTACTGTTCAGAACACCTGTGCCAGTGCATTCAGGGCAGTTTTCCACTTTATTTTGAGGTCTCTGATCCACTGAGACTGAGTTTTGTGCAGGGTGATAAATATGTATCCATTTGAATCTCTCTTCATGCAGCAATACAGTTTAACCAACACTGTTCATTGGAGATACTATCCTTGTTCCAGTATGTATTTCTAGATTCCTTATAAAAACTGTCCATATGTGGACATATGTCTGGGTCTTCAATTTGATTCCATTGATCAATGTGTCTGTTTTTATGCCAATACTACGCAGTTCTTTTATTGTTTAGGATTATTTTTAGCTATAATGGGTTTTTGATATTTCATATGAAGTAGGAATTGTTCTTTCAAGGTCTGTAAACAATTTTGTTGGAATTTTGATAGGGACTATGTTGAATCTGTATGTTAGTTTTGGTAAGATGGCCATTTTTACTGTGTTAATAACACTGATCCTTGAACATGAGAAATGTCTACATCTTCTGATATGTTCTTCATTTTCTTTTTTAAAGACTTCAAGTGTTTTTCATTTATTTATTTATTCATTTTACATCCTAATCACAGCCCAACTGCCTCTTCTTCTTCCAGTCCACCTTCCCACCCACTTGAAGTTTTTATCATAGAAGTTTTCACTTGACATTTTAGAATTACTCCAACATATTTTATATTACTTGAAGGTATTGTGAAGGGTGTTGTTTGCCTGATTTCTTTCTCAGTCCATTTGTCATTTTTATATAAGAGAGCTACTGATATTTTTTTTAAGTTAATTTTGGATCCAGCCACTTTCCTCAAAGTGTTTTTCATCTGTAAGAGTTTGGTAGTTGAATTTTTGGAGTCACTTATGTATACTATCATGTAATCTGCCAATTAGAATACGTTGTGTTCTTCCTTTCCAAATTATATCTCCTTGATATCTTTCCATTGTCTTACTGCTCTACCTAGAACTTCATGTACTTTATTGAATAGATATGGAAAGAGTGGGCATTTTTGTCTTGTTCTTGATTTTAGTGGAATTGTTTTGAGTTTCTCTCTGTTTAATTTGATGTTACCTATAGGCTTTCTGCAAATTTTCTGTATTATATTTAGGTATTTTCTTTGTATCCTTAATATTTCCAAGACTTTTATCATGAATTGATGTTTAATTTTGTCAGACGCTTGTTCAGTGTCTAATGAGATAATTATGTGGCTTTTTTTCCCTGTTTTTAATATGGTGGATTATATTTTCCATTTTTCATCTCTGGAGTAAAGCTTACCTGAACATTGTGTGTGATCTTTTTGATCTGTTCTTTGATTCAGTTTGCAAAATATTTTATTTAGTATTTTTCCGTCTATGTTCATGAGGGAAGTTGGTCTGTAATATTCTTTGTTGACTCATTATGTGCTTTGGGTATCAAGGTAACTGTGGCCTCATAAAATGAATTGCATAATGTTCCTACTTTTTCTATTTTTAGAATACTTTCAACAGTATTGGCTTTAAGTCTTCTTTGAAAGTCTTGTTGAATTCTGCACTAAAACTATTCAAGCCAATAATTAATTAATTAAAGTTGGGAGTCTTGTAATGAATTTGTCTATTTCACTCGGGATTAGAGGTCTACTTAAATTTTTTTATCTGACCATGATTAACATTATTAATTGGTACCTATCAAGTAAATTACCCATTTCTTTTAGATTTCCAATTTGGTGGAGTATAGGTTTTTAAAGGTTGTCTTTATGATTCTGGGGAATTTTTAGTTGTCTGTTTTATGTCCTGCTTTTTGTTTCTGATTTTTTGATTTGCATATTCTTTCTCTGTCTTTAAGTTAGTTTAGATAGTTTGTCTATTTTACTGATTTTTCTCAAAGAATCAACTGTGTGTTTTCTTTGTATTCTCTTAGTTTCTGTTTTATTGATTTCATTCCTCACTCAATAGTTTCTTACTGTCTACTCCTTTTAGTTGTGCTTACTTCTTTTTGCTCTATAGCTTTTAGTTGTGCTGTTAGGTTGCTAGTAAGAGATCTCTCCAATTTTTTATGTGTGCACTTAGTGCTATGAACTGTTCTCTTAACATTTTCATTGTGTCCCATGAGTTTGGATATGTTGTGTACTCATTTTCATTGAATTCTAGAAAATCTTTAATTTTTTTCTTTTTTTCTTGACCTATTTTTCATTGAGTAGAGAGTCGTTCAGTTTCCATGAGTTTTTAAGCTTTCTGATGTTTCTGTTGTTGATGTTGTGCTGCTTTGATCCATGGTGGTCTGAAAGGGTGCAGGGGTTATTTCAGTTTTCTTATATCTGTTGAGACTTGCACCATTCAAGTATATAAATTTTGGAGGAAGTTCCACCACTTGTGTTTGCGTGGAATGTTCTATAAATATTAGTTAGGTTCATTTGTTTTTTAACATCAGTTAGCTGGAGCATTTCTCTGTTTAGTGTTTGTCTGGAGGACCTGTCCACTGGTGAGAGTGAGATGTTGATATCTCCCACTGTCAGTGTGTGAGGTTCAATGTGTGATTTAAGCCGCAGAAGTGTTTCTTTTACAGTGGTGGCTGTTCTTAGTTTGTGGCACAGATGTTAAGAATTGAACCATTATCTTGTTGGAAGTTTTTGTTTGTTTATTTGTTTTCTTTTTTTTTTTTTTTTTTTTTTTTTGGTGAGTATCTAGTGTCCTTCCCCACATTTTTTGATTTTTTTTGTTTGAAGTCTATTTTGTTGGATATTAAAATGGCTACTGCAGCATGATTCTTAGATCTCTTTGCTTGGAATATCTTTTTTCAACCCTTTACTTTGAGGTAATGTCTATCCTTGATGTTTAGCTGTGTTTCTTGTTTGTAGCAGAATGATGGATTCTGTTTCTACATCTGTTCTGTTAATCTGTGTCTTTTTATTGGTGACTTGAGGTCATTGATATTGAGAGATATCAATGAACAGTGATTGTTAATTTCTTGTATTTGTTTGTGATTGTGTGTGAGTATGTGTTTGTGCAAGCATGTCCATGTGTGCTCACTTCCCTTCTTTTGGTTTTACTGATAATGTCAGATTATTTATTTTCTGTGTTTTCATGTGTTGTTTCCTTAGGTTGCATATTTTTCTAGCACTTTGTGTAAGGCTGTATTTGTAGATAGATATTTTTTAACTTTGACTTTATTATGGAATACCTTATTGTCTTCATTTATAGTGATTAAAATTTTCTGGGGATAGTAATGAGGTCTGGTATCTGTAGTTGCTTATACACTGCAGCACATGTATCCAAGAGTTTTTAGGTTTAGAGACTGCACTGAGAAGATAGGTGTAATTTTGATAGGTCTGCCTTTATATGTTACTTTTTTGTTTATTTGTTTGTATGCCTTAGGCAAATCTCTCCAATTGGAATAGCCCTCCACTTCCAATGTATTATCGGCAAAGAAGAGAACCAGAGTGTACAAGATGAGTTTTGGCCAGTGATTTCTTTGATTTTAATTATAATCTTGTAGTTCTTGTTTAAAAGACTGTGTTATAAATCTGCTGTTATATTTCCTTTCATCAGTGGTGCCATCTATGTTGTGTGAGTTTCTTAATTATCATCTAATCATATTGTTGTTTCTCTTGAAAATAATAGGCACTCACCTTTTTTGTCTTCTGAAAATTCACTACATTATGTGTTTCTTGAGATTTTGTTTGGGAGACTTTCTGTGGAAAAACAGTTTTAGTTTTCTCATCTTGATCCAAAAGGCTTGCCTCTCCTCATTTCTTGGCAAATCTGTATTTTTCAGTTGTTAGAATCATCAGTGTTTGGGTTTTTGGTACTTAAGTTATTGATATGGTTAACACATTGGTTTTTTATTTTTTTTAACTTTTATTAATTACTCTTTATTCACTTTGTATCCCCCCATAAATCCCTCCCTCCTCCCCTCCTCATCCCACTTTCCCTCCCCCTTCTTCATGCATGCCCCTCCCTAAGTCCACTGTTTTGGATTTTTAAAACTTTCTTATATATTATTATCTCTGTGTCTGAATTATCTTCAGCTGTTAACATTTCAGAGCCTACAGTCATTTGAGGGAGCCTCAGATGGCATGTCCCACCAGAATGTCCGGTTGCTATGGGTATGTCTATGAGAGATTGTGTTCACTGATGATTTATATGGGCAGGCTCTTCAACCAAGGGTGGCAATATCCCTAAGCAACTAGGATGATTAAGAGAGGTTGCTGAGCATGAGGCATAACTTAAGAGGTATGGAGTAGAAGATTGTGCCTGTTTTAGGTTGTATCTCCTATTTTTTTCTTTCCACTTTGTATTTTAATTTTAACTAATTGCACTTTATTCACTTTGTATCCCCCATGGCCCCTTCCCTCCTCCCCTTCCAATCTCATCCTCCCACCTCCTTCTCCACATATGCCCCTCCTCAAGTTCACTGATAGGGGAGATCTTCCTCTCCTTCCTTCTGATTCTATTCTATCAAGTCTCATCAGGAGTAGATGTACTGTCTTCCTCTGTGGCCTGGTAAGGTTGTGGTTGGAACTGATCAGTCAGGTTCTTTCTCATGATGTCATAGCTTCATCATTATACACTATCCCTAAATCACATAAGAAACAGTAGAAGCAACTGCTATTTAGTGCTAAGCAATTTTGCTAGCCAGATATTTTTAAATTTCTAATTTTGTTGTTTTTGAATTTGTTTCTGTTTTTGAAGAAAAAGCTTCTATGTGCAGCCCTGGCTGTTCTAAAAGTAGGTATGTGGACCAGGTAGGCCTTAAATTTAAAGATCTACCTGACTCTGACTCCAGAGTACTTGGGACTAGATGGGGACCAACATGCATGGCTTTTGTTTGTTTGTTTTGTTTTGATTTTATATTACTGGGTTTTTGGCCTGGAATGTTGGTTTTTGTACATGTCAAGCATATGCTGTTGTGCTGATCTTCATCTACCTCTTGAATTTTGAAATTTGGTAGAGTATATTCTATTTCTCAGGATGGCTTGTAGTCACGACTCTATTGCTACCTGAGCCTTCTGAGTCATTTGGGTTACAGGTGTGTGACATTCTTCCTACCTATTCTGTTTGTTTGGAATGTTTTTGAATGAATATGAATGTTTTGCCTGTATGCATGAATATGCACCTGATGTATACCTGGTCCTCACAATAGTCAGAAGGTGGCCTTAGAACTCCTGAACTTGGAATAATGGATAGTTGTGAGCCCTTGTGTAAGTACTAGCAGCTGAGCCCAATTATTTGCAAAACTATCAAGAGCTCTTCACTGCTGAGCCATCTGTTCTCCCCTATTTTCTGATCAACACGTACATTGCTAATATTTTCATCTGACCATTTGTAAAATGCATCCCATAAAATTTTATTATGGTTAAAATTTAAACTGAGACACTTCACATTTCTGGAAGATGAGTACATAACTTGAATGAATGTAAAATTCTTTGTAGGAACTTCAGTAAAAATCCTCTGAGATCTTTCTATCTTTTTTGTTTGAATGATTTTTGCAGGGGAGTCATATTTTTTTGCAGGGTACATATGTTTGTCTTAACATGAACCTGTCTGTCAAGGAGTTTGTTCCATAGATCAGGCTGACATCTAACTTTTTGAGACACATCTGCCTTTGCCTCCTGAGTGCTGGATTTAAAGCCATGAGTAGGTCCACTCAGCTTGCCCATCATTTTTTGAAGTTAATTATCATTCATACAATTTCTCTGATGTGTGCTCAGTACTGTTGATTTGTTTGCCTGTTTCTGTCTATATATGTCTGTTAATTGACATTTCTCTTGCAATGCTGTATCCTAATCAAAGGTCACAGCATTGACAAAGGTGACCCTTATTATTCAGTTTCCTTCTAAAATGACTTGGTAGTTACATTAGGACTTCTGTTTCAGGAAATAAGTGGGCGAAGCACCAGAATTATATGAATATACTGTCAATGAAGTACACATTTACAATGCTGTCAGTAGTGTGCTTTCTCTTGAACACATGTATGACATATTTTAGGATTCAGTGACCTATGACGATGTGCATGTGACCTTCACTCAGGAAGAGTGGGCTTTGCTGGATCCTTTCCAGAAGAGTCTCTACATAGATGTGATGCTGGAGACCTGTAGGAACCTCATTGCTGTAGGTAAGACGGTGAATTTTCTTTTGCCTTTTAAAATAAGGGGACAACTGTTTCTTTGTTATTGATGCTTTTTTGTAATTTCAATTGAGACTGAGGAAGAACAGGTGAATAAATCAGACATGGTTCTGAGGTTCACTGAAGATACTAACTTAAATTTTGCCTAATTTCCAATAATATATCATACCTTTTTTGGTACTATATTTTAGGCTACAACTGGGAGGACCATAATATTGAAGAAAATTCTCAAAGTTCTAGAAGATATGGAAGGTAATTTTCATGTGCAAGCTGATATGAATATGCCTCTGAAGAAATTTTAATGGGTCTTGGAAATTTTAAAGAAAAACAACGGTATCAAAAAGCACTTCTTTAAATGTCTTGATGATTATTACATTCTCATAAAACCATGTATCTTAATGTCAGGTTTGTATTTGCAAGACATTCCTCTAAGAACAAAGACAAGAAAACAATGCCTTAACAGATATCAGCATTTAAATCAAGTCCCATTAGAGCTATGCTAAGAACTGCCAATCTTTTTAGTCATACCATTCAGATATTACAAAAGGAATACACATTGAATAGGTTATAAGTATATGTCCAAAGCCTTCTAATAAGCAAATAGTTCATAGTGAAGCTGGTGTTACTTATATATTTATAGTAATGTTTGCTTGTGTAGTGAGCGGGGCAGTTTAAGAGAATCAAGAATGTTGTTGTGGAGAAACCTTAATCCCTATACCTCATTTCTATGAGAAACTAAAGTCAGACTGTGTGAATGCAAAATGTGGAACCCTTTGATTTATTATTTTTTAATAGGTATATTATATGTCATAATGGATACAAGCCATGTGAGCATAGATGTATTGGAAGAAGCAACATAACTCTCTCTCTCAGAACAATTAGAAGATATGTAATAGTCCCCACTCTGAGTAGACTTTCTGAATGTGATACAAGTTTACAATTAATTGGTTTTCCAACTTCATTGGGAATGCATCTGTAAGCTCACAATGCAGGCAATCCATATGAACACTAGAAATGTGGAAATTCTGTTTGTTCTGGTTCACTTTGCAAATACAGTATGACTTACAGTATAGGAAAATTTACTTATGCAGTCAGTGTGATAAATCTCTGAAATTTTCCAGTTCTTTTCAATTATGTTAAAAACCTCATATAGAGAAAGGATTTTATAAATGTGAGCCGTGTAATAAATGCTGTTACCATCACAGGTATATTCAAAGATTAAAAAATCCCATTATGAAGGAAAACATCATAAATGTAAACAAAGTGATAAAACCTTAAGATCTGATGCTTCTTTACAGCTATAGCAAGTTGTAAAAATCAATTCATACAAATAAAAAAGATTCATCAATGTAATGAATGTGATAAAACTTTCATGTGTGTCAATATCTTTGCAGGCATGAAAGAAGCCATGCTGGAGAGAAACCCAATGAAGCTATTCAATATGATGAATCCTTTACATCTCACAGTAGTCTCCAAATAGAGAAAAGAGCACATACTGGAGAGAAACCTTATGAATGTAACCAAGGTGGTAAAGACTTTGCATGTTCTAGTAATCTCCTGATTGATAAAAATGCAAATATTGGAGAGAAACTCTATGAAGATAATCAATGTGGTAAAGCCTCTGCAGATCCTGGTCACCTTAGAAGACATAAAAAAACAAATACTGGAGAGAAACCGTATGAATGTAGTCAATGTGAAAAAGCATTTGCATGTCACAGTAGTCTTTACATACATAAAAGAACACATACTGGAGAGAAACCCTATGAATGTAATCAGTGTGGTAAAGCCTTTGCAGAACATGGTCATCTTAGAAGACATAAAAGGATACATACTGGAGAGAAACCGTATGAATGTAGTCAATGTAATAAAGCATTTGCATGTCACAGTAGTCTCCGAATACATGAAAGAATACATACTGGAGAGAAACCCTATGAATGTAATCAGTGTGGTAAAGCCTTTGCAGATCATGGTCATCTTAGAAGACATAAAAGAACACATACTGGAGAGAAACCATATGAATGTAGTCTGTGTGATAAAGCCTTTTCACAACACGTTTCTCTAAAAATGCATAAAAGAATACATACTGGAGAGAAACCCTATGAATGTAAGCGATGTGGTAAAACCTTTGCACGTCACAGTAGCCTCCAAAGACATGAAAGAACACATACTGGAAAGAAACCCTACAAATGTAAGCAATGTGATAAAGCCTTTTCAGAACACAGTCATCTCAGAATACATGAAAGAACACATACTGGAGAAAAACCCTACAAATGTAATCAGTGTGGCAAAGCATTTGCACGTCACAGTCATCTTCAAAATCATGAAAGAATTCATACTGGAGAGAAACCTTACAAATGTAATCAGTGTGGTAAAGCATTTTCACAACATGGTCATCTCGGAGTACATAAAAAAACACATACTGGAAAGAAGCCTTATGAGTGTAACCAATATGATAAAGCCTTTGCATGTGATGGTCATCTGCCAAGTCATGAAATAATTCATACTGGAGAGAAATCCTACAAATGTAATCAATGTGATAAAGTTTTTTCAAATGAATACATAAGAGAACACATACGGGAGAGAAACCCCTGTGAATAACCAATGTTATTACCTTTGCGTGTAGCAGTAGTGTTAGAAATCATGAGAAAAGTTATACTTCAGAGAAACCTCATAATTTAGTTGGTGTGGTAAGGTTTTGTACTTCATGGTATCTTTACACAGGAGTAAAACTTTTAGTGTGTAATCAATCTGTTAAAGCCTTTGCATATCACAGTAGTCTGAGGACCTGAAATAACTCATACTGAAGGAAATCTATGACTATAAAGGATTTGGTAAGATCGTTAGCAAATACACTTTCAGTCACACAAGAATATTCTGGGGCAAACATCTGCCAAGTGTCAACAGTATAATCATGCATTATGATATCACTCTTTATTTTGTTTGCACTTGCAAACTCCTATGGACAGAAGCCCTAGAAATTATAAGATAATCCTTTTAGATGTCACTATTTTCTTCAGTTACATGAAATACCTAATCCAGGTATATAAAACTTTATTAGTATGTATTAGTGCCTTTTCTGTTGCTGTGATAAAACAATGTTTAGGGGAACTTATGAAAGAATTTAATTTGGCTTATGGTTCCAGAGGAATATGGGATCAATGTGAAAGTGGCCGAACAACAAGTGTCACACAAGGCAGCTAAAGCAGGAAGCTCAGACATCCTCAACCTGAAGCATGAAGCAGAGAGTGGGAGTTAGAAATGGTGTGTGGATGTAAACTCTCAAGCCCATCCTAAGTGACATTTTCTCCTGCATGGCAGCATTTCCTAAATCTTTCCAAATGATACCACCAACTGAGAGAAGGATTGACTTCTCTGATTTTAAGCCTACATGCTTGCTTTCTGAATTGAACCAATTCATGATGAAGAAAAATGCTGTAGGTAAGAAAAAAATACTGTAGGTGACTCAACACCTGAATTTTCAGGAATGAATGCTTACACAAAGAAAACATTCATGAGTACAAATTTGTTTAACAATTTGTTTCAATTTTGATTATGTGATCTCACTGTTTCTTTGTGTGTGTATGTACATGTATGTGCTGGTTCCCAAGAAGATTAGACCCTTGGATCTTCTTGTAGCAGGATTTCAGGAAGTTGTCAAAAAACTGACCTTCCTGGGAATGATCTTGTCTTAACTGCTCAGCCATGTTTCTAACCCTGTAAATATTTTGAAGCCTTTATATAACATCTTGATGTCAGGAAGTAGGAAAGAACTCATACATGAGAAAAGTCCTAGTCATGTAAATGATTTGATACAGACTTTAGACATCTTAGTTGTCTTCAGTTTCAGGAAAAGTCTTGTTTCATCCCGTTTTCATCATAGCCTTAAAGGAAGTAAATTATTTACCATATGCACTTAAGTGTAATGGTGGAGACCAACAATTGTGGTTATGGTTTGTATTTTGAAACATCTTGAGTAGGTACTGAAGTTTGCTGTATGTGTGGCAAATCCATTTACAGAAGTTTATTAGGCTGTCCTGATATTCCTTCTGTGGCTTCTGTTCATCTTCTATTGCACTTTCACTTGTTGATAGGCATTTTTATGCTGCAATGTATAGAATGGGATCCCTGTCACCTAAGTGGTCCGTTGTTTATTCATATATCGGGCAGTGTGTGGCCACACTTTTCAAGTAAGGGTGTCTGTGAATGGGGAGTGGGTAGTTAATTTTTTTTTTTTTTTAGATTTTCACAAAATCCCATGAAGTGTTGTTCTTTGTTATCCAGCCTTGATTGGGTATCAGTAATTAGTCTAGGCTACATTTGACCTTTTGACTTCACATGTCAGCCACCTGAGTACAAGTCTAGTTGTAGAAGCTGTACCCCCAATGTGTCCTGTTTTGTCAACACATTTTAACAATGTTAATGTTAAAATTCTTGATAGAAGATAATATAAGAAATAATAAATACCTCATATGTGTATCCAAAGCAGCATTTTCATCTCTCTTGTAGAGATGCAATGAAGTAGGATAATCAGCAGGTATCTGCATATCTCACAACACAGCTTGAGTGGTATGGATATGTATATATTATTTGATGTTCCATGCTTCTTGTTCCCATTAGTTTCCATTTAGCACTTCATCTTGAACTGCAACAGCAATGGAATTTATTTAAAAAGAAACATTTCTGGTGTGTGTGATGTTATTATGGCCTTTTAGGCCATGACAGTAAGTGGAGATTGGAAGACAACTTTGTGGGGTCTACTCTACCCATATTTATATGATGATCAAGGTTGGGTTGCCATATTTGCACACCACAGACATTTCCCACTTTGCTCTCTCAGTGATACTCAAATAAGATTAGTTGAAACATTAGATCAGTAAAATATTGTCTTCTTTTTAGATTGTAAACATTGTCATCTAAGGATGGAGAAAACAGGACAATTTGAATAATAAATATTTTCTACAAATGAAAATGATATACTGCTATCTTTTTTTGGAATGTGTTAGTTTATACTTAGGAGCAAACACTTGTTCATAACACTTTCTCAGAACCATAAATGAATGACAAAGAATTGTTTCAGTTTGTAAAGTTTGTTGCTGCTAAGCCTCATGACCTGAGTTCAATGTCTGGGAGACCCATATTACTCCTACACACAAACACAGTTCAAACATTTTCAAATAAATGAAATTAACAAAGCAAAGAAAATAACCCAACCATTGAGAACATATGAAATGACTTGCTAGTTTAAATATTATCGTTGAATTTCAAGAAGTATTACTGTTCATCTTTTTAAATCTTATTATTTTCTGATTCAAAGATAGGTCATTTAAAAAACATATCTCAGCTGTTCTTAGAGGTGCATTCCTGTAATCCAAGCACCTGGGAGACAGTGGCAGGCCAATAGCTCAGATTTTGTGGTCAGCTTGGCCCACTTATTAAGTTCTAAGACATCTGTGGCTTTCGTTAATACCCTGTCTCAAAAGGATTCTAAAAAGAGAGTATATTGTTAGGATGGATTTTTTTCACCTTCCCACTAAAGAAGATGTGCCTGCTAACAACAGTGCTCCAAAGTGTGTGTCATTTGTTAACTGCTTTTCTCCCAGAATTGCCTCATACCTACCGGGGAAAAAGCTGCAGTTTACCTGAACCCACCATGAAGCCATAAAACAAAAATCTTGTTTTCTAAATACTGTTAATATTCTGGTCCCTCTTCCACTTGTGGAACAGATTGATAACACCATTGCAATTTGACTAATGGGCTATGCAAGCTATCCACGTTTATATCAGGGGGAAGAAGGGGAAGTGCCTATTTAGTGCTTTGAAGGGGGCTCAGACAAGCTCTGAAGTCTCAAGGAGGTAAGTGTGGGGTCACTGCCCACTAAGGGAAGGAACAGGCTGCTGAGCAGCGGGAGCTGCAGAGGTGGGTCCTGCCTGAGGCTGAGTGGGAAGACAGATTAGTAAACTGTTGGAAGACAGGCACAAGTGCTACTGAAATGCAAATCTCTGTGTGTCTGGAAAAGATCTGGCCCTGGAATGCAAGCCTAGGCCAGGAACTATTTTTGCTGTGTCTGTTTAGCACACTCTAAGGCAGATGCTCCTGTTTCTTGTTTTTTTCCTTCTTCCGATATCCATCCCATTTGTCTTTCTAAGTGAGGATTGATCCTCTTACCCCAGGACCTCCTTGTTTAGCTTCTTAGTATGTTTATCCTATCTTATAGGTCTGGTATCCACTTATAAGTGAATATATACCATGTGTGTTTTTCTGCTTCTGGGATACCTCACTCAGGATGATCTTTTCTAGATCCCAACATTTGCCTACAAATTTCATGATTTGCTTTGAAAGACTCTACCTAGCAGTGTATCAAAGCAGATGCTGAGACTCATAACCAAACCTTGGGCAGAGTGCAGGGAATCATATGAAAGAAGGGGGAGTTAGTAAGATCTGGAGAGGACAGGAGCTCCACAAGGACCAAATGTATCTGAGCACAGGTGTCTTTTCTGAGACTGATTCTCCAACCAAGGACCATTCATAGATATAATCTAGAACCCCTGTTCGGATGTAGCCCATGGCAGCTCAGTATCCAAGTGAGTTCCCTAGTAAGGGAATAGGGACTGTCTCTGACATGAATTCAGTGGCTGGCTCTTTGAGCACCCCACAACCACCACCACCACCAAGGGAGAAGCAGCCTTGTCTGGCCACAGAGGAGGACATTGCAGCCAGTCCTGATGAGACCTGATAAGCTATGGTCAGATGGAAGGGGAAGAGGACCTCCCCTATCAGTTGACTTAGAGAGGGGCAGGGAGGAGATGAGGAAAGGAGGGTGAGAGTGGGAAGGAATGAGGGAGGGGGCTACAGCTGGGCTGCAAAGCGAATAAAATGTAATTAATGTAAAAAAATAAAAAATTTAATAAAAAATATTTAAAAAAAATCACTGGCCAGTCAGAGCCTCCATGTGGACCTACCTGTCGGAGAAGTATTCTAGGTGCCATGGTGCAGGTTCAGCTTCCTTGCTGAGCAAGTTTGAATGCTTTTGTGTGACCTAAACTGAGCTCTGCTGCTGGGTATTGTGAGGGGAGCTCAGACAATCTTCTAAGTGGCGATTTGGTGAGTACCAAGTCACTGCCCACAACTGCAGGCAGCTAAGCAGTGGGAGCTGGTGTTGTGGGTTGTCCCTGGGGCTGGGTGTTAAGCGGCGGCCAGATGTGAGGCCCAGTCAGTCCCTAGACCCGGCGGTGGGCTCTGCATAACTTCACTATGGGGACTGCATCTGTTCAAAGCATTTGGAGCAGGGGCTAGTGTGTAGAAACATCCTTGGCAGGATGCCAAACTCAGAGAGCCTTAGTTTCTCTTAGTATCTTCTACGAATTCTGACCTTAACATTTAACATTTAGGTGTAAGATCCATTTGGAGTTGATTTTGTGGAGGCTGTAAAAGGCATCTTATGTGTTGGGTAGCACTCTAATGCTAAGCTGTGATGTAGAATAGATGATGTAAAGCATTTACCAATGCTTAGGAAATAGTAAGTGACACCACATAGAATGTAGCTGAGGGAGGACGGCCACTAAAACACCCAACAAGTAAGTGGTATGCTATCCAGGCCTGTTAGAGATTAGGATGCTTAGGTACACATGTTTGTTCACCAGGATTGTGCAGATATTTGGCTCCAAATCATAACAAAGGACACAACTGATTTACAACCAGCCACTATGCTCCTCCTCATATCAAAGAACAGGCCTCTAACAAGCTGCTCAAGGGGCCATTTCAGGGTCACAACCAACATTAAGGCCTGGTGTGCCATAAAGTTGTTACACTTTCTTTTAGTCTTCTGATGTAATTGTCCTCTCAGAGGCTTACTGCCTCCATCTGCTAACCTAGGCCTCGTCCTGGTAACTCCTGGCCTCCATATTGTCTAATCTAGGCCTAGAATGTTTTCAGCTTCTGAGACTTAGTGATGAATAAGCTCAGCCTTTCTAGTTCTATCTTAACTCTTGTTGGCTAGTTCAACTCAGCTATTCTGGCTCAAACTCCTCTCTAAGGTGACTGATTTAGTCTGTCTTTTCTCAATTTCTGACTGAATTGCTCCACTTTGCCTTATACTAACTTTGGCAATATGTTCTAATTGCCTGACTCCTTTTCATTCTCTGGCTTGTTCTGTCTTTACCTGTGTCTGGTTTGTTTTCTTTTTAACCTATTTCTGTAAAACTCTCCTGGGAAAACTGTCTCTGAAGTCCACAAACTCAACTTCACTGCCTCTCAGCTCACTTACTCAGTGGAACTGCCTGAACAGTACTGATGAGAACTCAAAAGATCTGCATGCTCCTGTCTCTTGAGTGCTATGATTAAAGGCATGTACCACCATGCCTGGACCTAAGCTTTTCTTTACATGAAAGTTGCTCTATTCAAGGCTGGTCTTATACTCAGAGATCTACTTGCCTCTGTCTCCTAGGATTAAAGGTGTGTCTGCACATGAACTCAGTGGCTGGCTCTTTGATCACCTCCCCCTGAGGAGTGGGGCAGCCTTACCAGGTCACAGAGGAAGACAATGCAACCAGTCCTGATGAGACCTGATAGGGCAGGGTCAGAGGGAAGGGGAGGAGGACCTCACCATCAGTAGACTTGGAGAGGGGCATGGGAGAAGATGAGGGAGGGAGGGATTGGGAGGGGGAGGAGGGGGCTACAGCTGGGATACAAAATGAATAAATTGTAATAAATAAATTAATTAATTAAAATGTGTGTCTGTATTCCAGTCAGACCACACAGATCTAGAAGGCTTTTGGATGTGATTTCTTGCCAGAGCTGCCATGTTCTGATTTAAAATTCCTCTGCATAAAGGTACTGTTTTCTTTTTGATAAAAGCATAGTTTTGCCACATGGGCAAGCCTACACCAGTTGACAACTTTTTGAAAAGGAAAAATATGATTTTATTGAGGGCTGGTCTGATTAAGCAGACTTTCTATGAGGCTCCCACATAGGGAGAATGACAGCTCCTTCTGAAACCGAGGAAGGTGCTTGGCAGAGCCAGTAACAGCCTAAATCCTAGGCTTTGAGAGCTTTTCCGAAAGCAGAGCTCCTTCTCTAAAGCCATAAATATGTTTGGGAGAGCTGTCTAGGGCCAAGGCCATTGGGGTTGGGTTGGTTCAGATGTTGATTGCCCAGCTCTACCCACCACGTGGGGCTGTGGCTATCAACCAAGTCTACTGTAGGCTTAGGCAGTAATGTTCTTGAGATACTCTGTGTTCCCCTTGTGTGCAGCATTGTTTTATTAGAATTTTCCTGAGTTTGTCTCTTTCTATGATAGTTTCTATTGATTTCACAGATATCTACCATTTTCTTCCATTTTCCTCTGGAAATAGCATATAAATGCTATGCTTAAGAAGCTTACTTGGCATAAAACATAGATTGTGGAAGACCTCCCCACCACAACTCTAATATTTTTCCACTGTCTGCTTTTTCTATCTTCTCCTCTTCTGGCACACCTACTTCAGGACTTTGTCACTGAAGATTAATCTGCTGTTTGAGAGCACTGGTGAACTTCAGAAATAATTCTGGGTATATCTTTGCTGTGTAAATATCCCATCTGTGTAAGTGGCTAAACTTACAGTCGCCAGTCAATATTTAAATTATTCAAAACGTAACATGGGGCCTGAATGTAAAAGTGACTTAAGGGTGACAGCACATGTAGAATGCAAAATCTGTTCTCAGCTGCCTCCACTTTAAGCATTATCTGTTGCTGAATACATGCTGTTATTAAAACAATTTTTCTTAATTAATCTTTTAATTGTGTGTCAAGTGATTTCTCCCTAGGAAGGGGTATTAATTCTAGAAGAGCTGAATCTTCATTTTTTTATAAAATAATGTTTCTGAGACAAGCTGTGTTGACTCAGGTCACCTTGATCCCAGTCTATTGCTCCCCAGGGCAAAGGCCTTGATTTCCTCTTGATTAAATTCTCTTTTTTTAATTTATTTTTTATTGATTACAGTTCATTCACTTTGTATCCCAGCTATAGCCCCCTCCTCATCCCCTCCCAATCCTACCCTTCCTCCCTCATCTCCTCCCATGCCCCTCCCCAAGTCTACTGATAGGGAAGGTCCTCCTCCTCTTCCCTCTGACCCTAGCCTATCAGGTCTCATCAGGACTGGCTGCATTGTCTTCTTCTGTGGTCTGGCAAGGCTGCTCCCCGCTTAGGGGGAGGTGATCAAAGAGCCAGCCACTGAGTTAATGTCAGAGACAGTCCTGTTCCCATTACTAGGGAACCCACTTGGAGACTGAGCTGCCATGGGCTACATCTGTGCAGGGGTTCTAGGTTGTCTCCACTGCATTGTCCTTGGTTAGAGTATCAGTTTCAGTAAAGACCCCTTTGCCCAGATTTTTTTGTTCTGTTGCTCAATTTGTGGGGCTCCTGACCCCTCCAGGCCTTTCTAACTCCCCCTTCTTTCATAAAATTCCCTTCGCTTTGCCCAAAGTTTGGCTGTGAGTCTCAGCATCTGTTTTGATACCTTACTGGGTAGAGTCTTTCAGAGGCCCTCTGTGGTAGGCTCCTGTCCTGTTCCCTGTTTTCTCTCTCTTCCAATGTTCATCCCATTTGCCTTTCAGAGTGAGTTGATCATCTTACCCAGGTCCTCCTTCTTGCTTAGCTTCTTAAGTTAGTTGGCATGTGGAGAAGAACAATGAAGTATCAAGTTTTTTGTAGCAAGAGTTGTTACAGAGATGATAAGCAAATGTGCTATTATAATATAGTGTAAAAATGTAGAAAGTCACTTTATTTGGATGGTATGAGTCTTACAGCAGGAAAAAGTAAAAAACAGTGAGGTTATGAAATATACTGACTTGTGTTTGAATTTACATAATGACAATAAATTACAGTTTAACAAAAATGTAATAATCTTAGACAAGTAATCTTTGTTTTCTTCAGATCAAATTACCCATCTAATACGACAACACTTTTATTTTTGCTCTGGAGAATGTGTCTAACCATTTAACATTTGTATATATCAGTTTGTATATGTTTAATGTACAATAAAATTAATGTACAATACTATATAACATTAACAATGTATCCTCTATTATTTGAATAGTTATTGATGCATTAATTTTCCTTAAAGAGAATCAAATGTATTTTTTTGGAATTGCATATTAAATGAGTAGGACCCTGTGTTTTTTTTTTCCTGAATGATATATATTTTACATTGCTGATAGAAAAACTTCTGATTTCACAGATCTCGACAGGGCCCAAGAATGATCTTGTCATAAACTCCTGTGTGATGCTTATCCCCTACATGCACTGAACAAGAATTGTATCTGTCAAAAGCATCCTTTTCTTGTCTTCACTATTTCATGTCTATTCATTCATTATTTCTTCCTTTCTTTGCATTTTCATTTAGGAAATGCATATTAATGTTTTTAATTGAAATAGATTCTTCTCTTATACAGTATAATCTGGCCACTGTTTCTCCTCCATCCACTCGCCCCAGCTACCTGCCACCTCTCCTGTTCTCCTTTTCTCCAAATCTACTCCCTCTCCTCTGTTTCCTCTTCAGAAAAGAGTTGGTTTCCAACGGAGGACAACCAAACAAGACCAAACAAGATACAAAATGACAAGGCAATAGACCTCATGTTGAGGATGGACAAGCCAACCCAATAGGAGGAAAAGAGTCTCGAGAGCAGGTGAGAGACTACAAAGCTTCACCTGCTCCCATTGTTGTATCTCACACAAACACCAAACTAACAGCCATAACATATCAGCCAAGGACCATTTGCAGATTCATACATGCTCCATGCTTGCCACTTAAGCCTCTGTGTGTTTCTTAATCATTGAGGTAGGTAAGGCATGGGTTTCTTCTCATGGTGTGGGCCTCAAGTTAAAGCATACTTTGGTTTGCCTCTCAAACAAGTTTGTTGCCACCATGCCCCTGCACATCTTGCAGGCAGGACGGATTTTAGTTGTTTTTTGGCTGTGTTAATGTGTACGTTTCTCTTTTTATAGGCTTTAGAGTACCTTCTCACCCCAAAGAAGCTAGAATATACGGCTGCACATGCTCCACCTCTCTATATTCAGTAAGCGGTGTAGAAGTTGTCCTCAGCAATGAGGTCCTGCTGCCAGTTTTCAGAGAGCAACCTTCTGTTCTTAGCATCGGCCTGAGTTGTTTAGAGATCCCCATGGAACCTCTTCTTCCAACAACTAAACCAACTGTAACCCAGTCCCACCACGAAGCCCTGCCGGGTTACCAAGGATGGCCAGTTCAGGCCCAGATTTCAGGGCCTATCAGTACACCAAGTTTCTACACTAAACTTCTCTCCACTTCCCCACCTGATCCCTCCCACTTCTGTCCAGTCACCCCTAGTCCACCCACAGAGTCTATTCAATTTTCTCTTTCCAGAGAGACCCATGCTTTGTAGACTAGGCTGGCCTTGAACTCACAGAGATCTGCCTGCCTCTGCCTCTGCCTCTGGAGTCCTGGGAGCACTGCTAAGCCAGGAATTTATTTTCTTTCTTTCCTTCTCTGTCTCTTTCTCTCTTTCTTTCCTCCTTCCTTCCTCCCTCCTTCCTTCCTTCCTTCCTTCCTTCCTTTCTTTCTTTCTTTCTTTCTTTCTTTCTTTCTTTCTTTCTTTCTTTCTTTCTTTCTTTCTTTCTTTCTTTC
>NW_026590542.1:50176-76810 GCF_907164565.1 Psammomys obesus
TTCTTTCTTTCTTTCTTTCTTTCTTTCTTTCTTTCTTTCTTTCTTTCGACAGGTTTTCTCTGAATAGCACTGACTGTCCTAGAACTCACCCTGTAGACTAGGTTGGCCTCAAACTCACTGAGATCTGAATCCCTCTGCCTCCTGAGTACTGGGATTAAAGCTGCACACCACCACCACCCAGCTTTCTTGAGTTCTATATATTTTGTATATTAGACCTCTATCGGGTTGTGGAGTCGATAAAATCTTTTCCCATTCCTTAGGCTGTCTCTTTGTCTGATTGACTGTGTTTTTTGCCTTACAGAAGCTTTTCAGTTACATGAGGTCCCATTTATTGATTGTTAATTTTAGTGCCTACACTATTGGTGTTCTGTTCAGAAGGTTGTCACCTATGCCAGTGCAGTCAGGGCTGCTCCCTACTTTCTTTTCTGTCAGTTTCAGTGTGCTGGTTTTATTTTGAGGTCTTTGATCCTCTTGAATTTGAGTTTTGTGCAGGGTGATGAATATGGATCTATTTGAATTCTTTTACATGGTGAGATACAGTTTAACCAACATCATTTGTTGTCTTTGTTTCATTGTATATTTCTGGATCTCTTATCAAAAATTATGTCTGGGTCTTCAGTTCTATTACACTGATCAATGTGTCTTTTTTATGACAATACAGTTCTTTTATTGTTCAGAATTGTTTTAGCTATCCTGGGTTTTTGTTATTCCATATAAGGTGGGAATTGCTCTTTTAAGGCCTGTAAACAATTTTGTTGGAATATTTATGGGGACTATGTTGAATGTGTACATGAGTCTTGTAGGATGGGCATTTTCACTGTGTTAATCATACCGATCCATGAACATGAGAGATTTTTACATCTTCTGACATATTCTTTAAAAAAAATGAAGTTTTTGTTTTTTGCTTCATTTTTTTTTTTTCAAGACAGGGTTTCTCTGTGTGGCCCTGGCTGTCCTGTACTCACTCTGTAGACCAGACTGGCCTCAAACTCAGAGATCTGCCTGCCTCTGTTTCTCAAATGCTGTGATTAAAATTGTACCCCACCACTGCCTGGCTAAGACTTGAAGTTTAACCATAACTAGTCTTTTACTTGCTTTTTAAAAGTTACTCCAACATATTTTATATTATTTGAGGGTATTGTAAAGGGTGTTGTTTGGATAATTTCTTTCTCACTCCATTTGTCATTATTTTGTAGGATGGCTACTGGTTTTGTTTTGTTAATCTTGGATCCAGCCACTTTCCTGAAAGTTTTTTATCAGCTGTTGGAATTTGGTAGTGGAATTTTTTTATGTCACTTATGTATACTATAATATCACCTGTCAATTAGAATACCCTGAGTTCTTCTTTCTAAATTATATCCTCTGATCTCTTTTCCATTGTCTTATTGCTCTAGTTAGAACTTCGGGTACTATATTGAATAGATATGGAGATAATGGACACTCTTGTCTTCTTCTTGATTTTAGTGGAATTGCTTTGAGTTTTTCTCCATTTAATTTGATGTTTCCTGTAGGCATGCTATAAATTTTCTTTATTATGTTTAGGTATGTCCTTTGCATCCCTAGTCTCTCCAGGACTCTATCATAAATTGGTGTTGGATTTTGTCAAGGGTTTGTTCAGTGTCTAATGAAATGATCCTGTGTTTTGTTTTGTTTTGTGTCAGTTTACTTATATGGTGGATTATATTTACTGATTTTCTTATGATGATGATGAATCCTCCTTGAAAAGTATGGGTGATATTTCTTTATCTGTTCTTGGATTCAGTTTGCAAATATTTTATTGAGTATTTTTGAATCTATATTTCTGAGAAAAATTGGTCTTGAATTCTGCAACAAAACCATCCAGCCCTAGGTTTCTTTGGTTAGGAGTCTTGTAATGAATTCTTCTATGTCAATAGGGGTTAGAGGTCTATTTAAATTGTTTATCTGATCTTGATTTAACATTGTTAATTGGTAGCTATCAAGAAAATTATCAGTTTCTTTTACATTTTCCAATTTGGTGAAGTGTAGGTTTTTAAAGTATGTCCTCATTGTCTGTTGTTATGTCCCTCTTTTCATTTCTGATTTTTTTAATTTGCATTTTTTTCTCTGTTTTTTTTTTTTTTTTTTTAGTTAGTTTGGATAAGGTTTGTCTATTTTGTGGTGTTTCTGAAAGATTCACCTCTGTGTTTAATTGATTCTTTGTCTTCTTTTTGTTTCTATTTTATTAATTTCGACCCTCATTCAATAGTTTCTTACTGTCTACTCCTTTTGGGTGTGCTTACTTTTTGTTGTTGTTGTTCTAGAGATTTTAGGTATGCTGTTAAATTACTAATAAGAGATCTCTCCAATTTTTTTCATATATGCACTTAGTGCTATAAATTGTCCTTTTATCACTACTTTCATTGTTCCATGAGTTTGGATATGTTGTATATTCATTTCTATTGAATTCTAGCTAGTCTTTAATTTCTTTATTTCTATTTTGACCCATTTTTTATTCAGTAGAGAGTTGTTCAGTTCCCATGAGTTTTTAAGCTTTCTGTTGTTGGTGATGTGCTGCTTTTAACCCATGGGGGTCTATAGGATGCAGTAGACTATTTCCATCTTGTGGTTTTTGAACTTTGCACCATTCAGATATATCATAAATTTTGGAGAAAGTTCCTGAGAGTTACTGAGACAAAGTTATGTTCTTTTGTGTTTGGGTGGAGTGTTCTGTAAATATCAGTTGGGTTTCTTTTGTTTTTAACGTCAGTAAGCTGGAACATTTCTCTGTTTAGTTTTTGTTTGGAGGACCTGTCCATTGGTGAGAGTGAGATATTGAAGTCTCCCACTATTAGTGCATGAGGGCTGGTGTGTGATTTGAATTTCAGAAGTGTTTCTTTTACAGTCTTGTTTGCTCTTATGTTTGGGGCATCAATGGTAAGAATTGAAATGTTATCTTGCTGGACTTTATTGTAGTGTCCTTCTCCACATCTTTTTATTAATTAGTGTTTGAAGTCTGTTTTGTTAGATATTAAAATGGCTACATCAGCTTGATTCTTTGGTCCATTTGCTTGGAATATCTTTTTTCCAATCCATTCCCTTGATGTAATGTCTATTGTTGATGATGAGCTGTGTTACTAGTAGAAACAAGTAGAAAGATGGATTCTCTTTCAGCATCTGTTCTATTAGCCAGTTTGCTTGTTTGTTTGTTTTTATTGGTGAAGTGGGGTAATTGTTATTGAGAGATAGCAGTGAACAGTGATCGTTAATTCCTGGCATTTTGATGAATCATTTATTTATTTATTTATTTATTTATTTATTTATTTATTTATTGGTGTTTGGGATGGTAGTATGTATGTATGTGTGTGCTTTACCTTTTTTGGTTTTGCTGACAATGTGAGATTATTTTCTGTGTTTTTATTTGTGTAGTTAACCTCCTTGGACTGGATTTTTTCTTTTAGCACCTTGTATGGGGCTGTATTTGTAGATAGATATTGTTTCAATTTGGCTTTATCATAGAATGTCTTATTTTTTTTCCATTTTTGGTGAGTGAACATTTTCTGGGTATAGTAATCTGGGTTGGTATCTGTAGTCTCTTAGAGTTTGCAGCACATGTGGCCAAGCCTTTCTGACTTTTATAGTCTGTACTGAGAAGACAGGTTTAATTCTAACAGGCCTGCCTTTATATATTCCTTGTTTTTCTTTCTTTTTTGTTTGTTTGTTTGATTTCATTTGGCTTTTTTTCCCCATCACAACTTTTTATATTTATCATCCTTAAAATATCTTCTTAAACCCCAAACATTTTCCTAGAAGGTCAACCATTTTCATAGATTCTCAGACCTTACATAAATTAAGTATTTTTTCTACCTAATAATTTGCCATGAGACACAGGTGGTTGATTATTGGCAGAATAAAGTAAGTTTCTTTCAGATAAAGGAATAATAAATAGTTACTGCTTTCATTAGTCCTCAAATGCATCAGAGACCTGAGAAGAATAAGGTATAGCAGGAAGTATAATCCAAATGACCTACGTAACAATCAAAATGATAGAGGATTATCCATTACCCAGATGGATTTTCCATTAGGTTCCTGTGGTGTCAGGCACACTTTGTTAGGGGCAGAGGTCCCAGGGCACTGTTAGTCTGCAGCTGCCAGGCCCAGCAAATCTGAGAGGACTTCCTATAGAGGAGGAACTTGGGAGACTGATATTGTTTTTTTCTTAAGTAACACGAGCCATCTCCAGGCATGCTAGACACCTAGCTGCAGGTGCAGGGCTCAAAGTATAGCACTAGTTTATCAGATTTTGTTGTCCCAATTTATCTGCTTTTTTTCTGAAAATCCTTGACATGAGTTAAAACTAAGTCAAGGAATAAATGACCAGCAGATGAATTTTGGTCGTTTTCTTAAAATAGGAAACACAGAGTAACAATCAAGCAATTAAATCAAACTACAGACATAAACTGAAAGATGTGGACAGACACCAACAAAACTGAATTTCAAAGACAGACAATTGTATGTTGTCCTGCCCAAGTCCAAAGGGATGGATTGTAACCTGTCTTCCTTTGCCAAGCAGAGAATGGAGATGTCCCTGTCTGCTGACTCAAAAAGCAACGTTGCATCCAGCTTCTCTGAATCACCAAGGGTCTAGACCATACCAAGATCAAACCAAGGAACCAAGAAAAATCAGGGAACCAAGAATAGAAAACTTACCTCTTCATGGATGAGCCAGCCAGTTTGTTGGCATCCACTTATCAAACTGAGGATTGGTCGAGGTTATGGGGCACTCCAGGCCAGATGATTTGGTCCAGAAGCCACACAAACCACGCAGATATTGATCTCAGTCAGATATTGATGGTTTACTGAATGCACAATCCAGACTCGGGAGTGGAAACTATGACCTTGAGTGTTCTTCAGAGTCAACTTATAAAAGCAAAAACAGCAATTAAATTATCTCATACAGGGGGGAAGACAGTGGAACAGGGTTGTTGGCTCTGGCTCAAGTTCTTTTTGCTAACTAGACAAACTTGAAAGTGTGCCTGGCAGTGTTCCTGGCGAATTTCCAGGAACAAGGCCACAGAGTTTCTCATGGAACATAAGCATAGTTTTTGATCAACATAACCTGGTATAGAGATTCTTTTATGTCAGAAATAAGCTGAGATGATGTGGCTGATGGCCCTGAAATAAAAATAGCTACAGTTATTATTGGAGCAGGTATATCTCATTTTCTTTTTCATGTGATGTAAATCAATTAAGAGAATATAATGGTTATCATATTTAAATTTGAGATACTAAAAGAATGTCCCTCAAGGGACATTGCCACCTATTCTAAGGTTATAATGTGTTTTCAGCTGTACAAATAATAGTTAAGTCATGTTAGGTGTAATTAAACATGGTCTAATATATAATATATTTGTACTTGGATTAGTTACTTATATTGTGTTTAGGCATTATTATGACCTGGCTATTGTTTACATTTGGAAATTAATCATGACATAAGATATGATTGTGTTTCAAGTTGACATA
The DNA here is from genome assembly GCF_907164565.1 of Psammomys obesus. NCBI lineage: Eukaryota > Metazoa > Chordata > Mammalia > Rodentia > Muridae > Psammomys > Psammomys obesus. Next base: position 55,658 of record NW_026590542.1, read on the forward strand.
AGGTGGAGTTGTGATGGCTATTCTTGGTTGTCAACTTTATTATGTCTGGAATTAACTAAAAATATCTGGAATTAACTAAAATCCAAAAATGGTACACCTGAGAGGATTTTACTTAATTTGAAGGGGGAAGAACTACATGTAATCCAGATCATTGAGGTAGGAAGACTTGCCTTTAATCTGGATCCTGATGGGGGAAAGACATACCTCTAATCCAGATGTTTTGAGCTGAAAACCCCCAAGTCTAATCTGAGGCACACCTTCTGCTGAAAGCATATATAATGACATGAAAGAAGGAAGCTTTTGCTCTTTAGCTGTTTGCTTTCACCTTGCTAGCAGATCCTGTTAGTCTTCTAAAGTCAGATTACCAATGTCTCTCTCTGCTTTGAGTTTCAGGGTCCAGGGCAGGATCTGGGACAGGATGCGGAGTCTCATTCACTTTATATTTTGGATAACAGGAACTGATGACTCAGGAAACCAAGCACAATTGAAAGAAGAAAGAAAAAGAAATAGGGGAAAGAGCCCAGGATTCCTTCTCTAGGTCTAGAGACTGGATACACTGCTACTAAGGAGGAAAACTAACTGGTCACCTTTTTTTTTTTTTCCTGCAGCCAGGACTGTAAAAGGCAAGTTCTAGCCAAAACAATAAGGAGTTGGAGAAAGGGGATCTTTGATCTGAGATTGGTTCCTGTGCAGAAGTAGGCTGCTATGGAGGCCTCCACAGGCTAAAGCAAACCTTTTCATGCTTATCTTAAGCTGATAGTTAGATCCTGAATCTGCTAACTTGTTTGTAAATTAGTAAGAAAAAGAGAAGAGGAAATTAAGCAAAGAACATTCATACACATACTCAAGGGAAAGGGTTGATGAAGTTAAAATATTTAACTTCAACAAGTACCTACAAGCTTACATATGAATATGTTGCTGATTTCTGTTAGCATTTCCTGTGCAGAAACTGCAGCAAGTTTATGCTGCCTGTTTCATAGCATCAGCCCATACATACACATAAACCATCAGACCTGTACATAGTCATATACACATTCAATGGATGATACAAAAGGAGCTCCTTACATACATACAGACAATTGACATACACTTATGTAACATATGTACAAAAAACAGATATATTTACATGTAAACAGGCATATATATATATATATATATATATACAAACCATAGGTGAAGTGAATTCCATTGGGCTTCCATTCAATGGGCTCCCAACACTGGCCTTCTGTCAACTGGAGTTCTACCCACTTTATTGTATAATTATAGCTCCTATATCTCTGAGACAAAGCTCCCAAGAAAGGAATTACCTCATAGTCAAAAAGTCAATTAATCACTAAACAGATGAATTCTAAAATACAGCAGGTTACATGTTTTAAAAATGAACATTTATCTACATATCCATTACATAGGTTCATAGTTCAGAGTGACAAAGGTTGACAAGGCCTAAAGGTTAACAGTGTCTAAAAGTTACAAGAGTATGTCTTTTCAATTAATACTGACCTTGCTACACATTTTTCAGCTATCTCTAAGTTTATAGTAAGTTCAGGATAATAATTTTATCTGTCTTTCATTCTAAGAAACAAAGTAAATTTAAAATGACAGTATATAATGACATAAGCTGACAAGGTATAAGGAATTACAACAAAACAGTTTGTATTTAATGACATCAAGATTTGTACTTAATTTAGACATTTTTAAGTAGCCTCCTTATGATTTGACTCTATGGGAAGTTTAAACCAACTTGCTTGTGTTTATGGTATATACCAGGATTCGTGGCATCATCTGGAGTGAAGGCTATCTGAGGCTACAAATCTGCCATAGGCCTGTCTCCTAGTAAGGTATCTGGAGGGCCACAAAGGTATTTATTGAAGCCATAAATTTTCTAACATAGAACAATTTAACTTTAAAATTGTCTGAATAAAATCAGGAATTCCATAATCAGGAATTAATTCATCTGAACAGCAGTACATCTTCAATAAGATCTTATAAGAAGTTTGTTCAATCAAAGTGTGTAAATACCCAGATAGTGACAATTCATACCATACCAGAGTATAGAGATGCTGCAAAATGAGTGTCAGAGACTGGAAGCAATTCTTGGGTGTATCATGGTACAGACCTTGCAAAACAAGGCTTTCTTCCAGAAAGCCTATCTACCTAATGAACTCCTGTAACAGAATGGCTCCTGACAAAGTCCATTCTTTCAATGGCATTAGAGAGTCTACTGCTTTAAGATTCCAGCCTATACTGAAGATGACCTGAGACATACAGCCTTGTGGACTGAACTATTACTAGATTCTAGGACTTTGCCATCATAGATGGTCATTGTTCAATTAGCTGGACTACAGCCTATAAATAATTATATAAAAAATCCTTTATAAGAGAAGAATTGATTGGGTTATTTCTGTAATTCAATATAACCTTGACTAACACACCAGGCATGTATAGAAGACCCTTAGAGCATTTTGGGTCTCACAACAATCTCAGCTCAGTTACAAATTCCAGATGGCCACATTTGCTTAAACTGTTTTTCAGGTGATGGTTTGATGCTGGCCTTCTTGGTTTCTGTAACTTCTGGGTGAGAAGATAAAATAACAAAAGCCTAAAATTTCTCAAATGGAATATACAATAATGTAATTACATGAGTGCATCAGCTAGAGAGATTCCCATTTAAATGAGGAATGGAAAACCAGATGTCTTAGTTTCTGTGGGCCAAGATTTGGAACTCCCACCCACATAAAGATCAGAGAACAGCACATTCTTTTTACCCTTGATTTGACTACTACCCTGGAGTCCCACAGGATTACTTCCTCCACACAATGATGTTCTGACTCACTGTCAATCTCAGAAGTCATATGTATATGTGTCTCTGTGTGTGTATACACTAGTGGAAGCCACAGGTCAATGTTGCACATCTTCTCAATCACTCTCCCCCATATTCTTTTCAGATGGTATCTCTTACTGAACCAGGAGCTCACTGATTTGGTTGGAATAGCTGGGTAGCAAATTCCATGGACCAATCTGTCTCTACTCCCCCTAGAGCTGGGATTACAAGGAAGAACCACAGTACTGGCTGGAGATCAAAATTGGTCTTCATACTTGTCCAGCAGCCCTTGTTGTTGTTGTTATTCTTTGAGTCAGGATGTCAAAGAATAACAACTTCAGGCTGGCCTAAAATTAGGACCTTAAGTTCTTGTTCTTCCTGCCTCCACCTCCCACATGTTAGGATTACATCCATGCACCACTACAGACTTATCTTAGACCCAGAAGCCATTAAGGCCTGAGTTTGTAGAACCTGGGGTCAGAAGACATTCCTGTGCAGCTACCCTATTTAATATGTGCTGCATCATCAGGTTCCAGTTCTTTCTCAGTTTCTGACCTTAGCTTTGGTTTTGGAAACAGCTCATTCCCCAGCACTAGGTATTTATAGTGGGGTTGGGTTGGAGATCAAGTTTAACAGAGACCATCTTTTTTTTTTTTTTACCTCTCCCTAATCTTTACAGAAAAAAACAGTGCACTCTTTTATAACTAAATGTGAATGCAATTTCCAAACATTGTTTAATCACTTGTAGAAACAATCATATGTGCAAGCACATGGAAGACTGTAGTACAGTTACTTCTGCCTGTTTATCTAGCAATGAATCATGTGGAATCTTCGCAGAAAGCAAAGAATGCCTTTGTAACAAGAGCTCAATATGCCTACAAAACATTTGTTTATGGTGTATAAGTACATCAGTGAACTTGTTAGATGTTGTGCATGTTGAAATCACTCCTGTGTGAAAGCATAGTGAATACAATCCATTTCATTAGGGTAGTGTTAGAATTAGAATGAGGGTCAATGTTAGGCTTATGCTAGGATTAGGGTTAGGGTTAGGGTTCACATTCAAATTTGGCTGCCCAAGCATTTGCATGCAATTCAACATATGGTGGCTTAACACAAACAAAAAGTTCCTTTATAACAAAATGAAATACACTTGCTTCAGGGGATTTCATGTTTGCGAACTTGTTTTATTAGAGGAATTGTTCAAACGTTCTTATTTGGAAGCATAGTCTAGAATGCAGTACATTTACCTCACCCTAAACTTGTTCAAGCCATTGACCTAGTGTCGTCTTTATGTAGAAACAGTGAACTCTTTTATAACTAAACCTGATTGCACTTTCCAAACATTTGTTTAATAAATATTCATATATCACTAACTTTGTTAGCATTAGAAGAGTTGTACAAAAATTTCTATGTAAAAGCACATGAAATATGAGCTCAGCTGTCCAACCTCCCAGGCTTGCTTATGCCCTAAATCATGATGCAGGCTGATAAAAACCAATAAGTTATTATTTGCTATCATCACCACCCTCTCCTGGTATTCTTTTCTTTTTCTACATACTCTGCACCTGACTCAATGTCCTTCCTTCTCTGACTATTTTTGCTGGTAGATTTTCCTCCCAATATAGATCAACGATGACTGAAGTGCCAAGATAATACACAAAGATCTGAAGAACATACTTGAATTCTTATTTATATTAATCTTTTAACCATTTATTTTTGTGTATGTTATGCTATTTAACTGATTACATATAAGCAAGTACTTATATAAGTATTATATATAAATATTTAAATATTATATAAAATATATAATTCTTATAAATATTTATATTAATATATTAAATATAGAAACATACATATATAAATGCTTGCTTTTATATATATACTTATATTTACATATAAGTATATATATTCAAGTATATAGATTTACATGTAAGTATTATATATATGTATTATATATAAGCAAGCATTTATAAGATCATGGATGGAAGGCAGTCCAGGTAGAAATGGTTAAGACAGCATAGATTTCTTCACATATCTGGGAGGAGCAGTGAAACAGTTTCTTTTTTTTTTAATTTTATTTTTTTCTTATCAGTTACATTTTACTAACTCTGTATCCCGCTCCCTCATTCCCTCCCAATCGCACCCTCCCTCCCTCATCTCCACTGTGCCCTTTTCCAAGTCCACTGATAAGGGGGGACCTCCTCCCCATTCATCTGATCCTGTTTTATCAGGTATCTTCAGGACTGGCTGCAAAGCTCTCCTCTGTGGCCTAACAGGACTGCTCCTCCTTTGGGGGGTGGGGAGGTCAAAGAGCCAGCCATTGAGTTCCTGTTAGAAATAGTCCTTGTTCCCCTCACTATGGGAAACCAATTGGTTACTGAGCTACCTCGGGCTACATCCGAGCAGAGGTTCTAAGTTATATCCATACATGGTCCTTGGTTGAATGTCAGTCTCAGAAAAGACCCTGTGCCCAGATATATTTGGTCCTTGTGGAGCTCCTATCCTTTCCCCATCATACTAACTCCCCTTCTTTCATATGACTCCCTGTACTCTGCCGAAGGTTTGGTTATGAGTCTTTGTATCTGCTTTGAAAACACTGCTAGTTAGTCTTTCAGATGCCTTCAGTAGACTCCTGTCATACGTTCAATGCACATCCCATCTGTCTTTCTAAATGAGGATTGATAATCTTACCCCATGTCCACTCTCTTGATTACCTTTTTTAGGTGTATAGATTTCATTATGTTTATCATATCTTATAGGTCTATATAAGTGAGTATATACCGTGAAACAGTTTCTTAAAGTCTTCTCACAAGTGCCCACATTTTCCCTCTCAATTCTCGAACAATATTCCCACAGTTCTCATCTTCTTTTCAGACAAGGTCTTGCTATCTTTGAACTCGTGATCATTCATCCTGCCTGACCTCTAGTGCTGGGGCTACACGTATGTGCCCCAACCCCGGAACTCACTACGTGGACTGAGATGACCTCAAACTCATAGAGATCTGCTTCGTAGAGATCTGCTGCGTCTGCCTCCTGAGTGCTTCTATTACAGGCCTGCATGGCCACATCAATCGGTGTATTTATTTTTGTTTGTTTGGTTGGTTTTTTTGTTTTGTTTTGTTTTGTTTTGTTTTCGAGACAGGATTTCTCTGTGTAGCCCTGATTGTCCTGGACTCATTTTGTAGATCAGATTGGCTTCAAACTCAGAAGATCCACCTGCCTCTGCCTCCTGAGAAGCTGGATTTAAAAGCGTGCACCACCACTGTCCAGCTCAAGATTTTAAATTTTTTTCATTTATGAGTATTTGCCTTCACATATGTATGTGCAATACATGCACACAGTACCCACAGACAGCAGAAGGGGGAGTACAATACCCTGGAACTGGTGTTACAGGCAGATAAGCCAACGTGGTTGCTGGGAATTGAACTCAGGAGCTGTGGAAGAGCAGCCAGTGTTCTTTAACCCTTGAACCTTCTCTCCAACTACCTGTGCTGTTAAGCTTTGACTGATTCAACAAGCCGTTTGATTCTTTAAAATCATGTAGTTACAGCCTCAGGTCAACCGGGTTACTTAGGAACCATGTCAGTATTTGGATTTTGACATAATACACCACCCCAGGAATACACATTAGTTAACTCCATCCCAAGCAGTTATGAAGAAGCTAGTTAATAAATTTAAATGCTAGTAATTTGACATCAGTCTGATTAATTCGTCCTATAAAAATTTGATTCCTCAGATGCATACAGCTACAGCCTGAAGGCTATCAGAAGGGGTTGGAGAGCTGCTTTGATTTGAAATAATGTACAGAATAAATTTCTACAACAGCACAAATTACCTCATTTCACCCTGCATGTTTGTTCAACAAACTGGTCATTAAATACAAAACGCTGCTTCGTGCCTTTGATCTCATCCCAGGGACTGTGATAGCACAGATCTGCCATGTGTAATAAACTCTGTAAAATGTTAATGGGTGTTGTGTTCACTTGGCACCTCATGTCGTGCTGCCCATGAGATGACCTGCCTGTGAAGTGACACACTCAGTCTCTAGGACTTCCTTCACAGTTTCCAGAGAAATGCTACATTAGAGAAAGTCCCTAGGGTCCTTTTAGTCTCAGCACTGGGGAGGCAGAGGCAGGAGAATATCTGTGAGTTCAAAGCCGGTCAGGGCTATATAGTGAAACCCTATCTCAGAAAGACAGGACAGAGGGAGAGAGGGAGGAAAGGGAGAGAGACCTTGTAAAGAAAAGAGAGGAGAAATGTGAAAGAAATGGAAAAAAGAAGGGAGGGAGAGAAGGAAGGAAGGAAGGAAGGAAGGAAGGAAGGAAGAAAGAAAGAAAGAAAGAAAGAAAGAAAGAAAGAAAGAAAGAAAGAAAGAAAGAAAGAAAGAAAGAAAGAAGAGTGTGGCTAAAATTCCTTCCTGGGGGAGATGTTAACAACGCCCCCTCATTACCCATAAGCCCCCACAACAAACCAAGGTGTAATTCCACGAAAGGTCACTCTGGGGGGAGCGAATGAGTTTATTAGGCTTCCTTACAGAGCAAGGAGCTGGGGATTATGGGTAGGAAGATGGGTGGCCTTAAAAAAGTTATACTAGAAGGTCCACACCCAGTACAAATGATGAAATCCCGGGACTATGTAGTTGGAGCCCACTCAGTAATCCTTTCTCACTGGTAAACTCTGACCCCTCCCTAGGGTCATGTGCAGTTAGGGCAGAACTACATAGAATTGGTTGGGAGGGGTGGCTGGATGCTCCCGTGAGGGTTCTATGACCCTCTCCCTCCTTCCATGATGGAGGGTCCTCTGGCCCAGCCAAAGTCTTGAAGATGGTGGCACCTTGGCACATTATCGTCTGACCCCCAAATGCCGGAAAACACAGACGCACACTACCCACACATAAATAAGTACAAGTAACACAGTTTAAATAAAAGAATGTTGTTTAAGGGGGGGAGGGAAACAAGGTCAGGTGTGGTGGCGCATGCCTTTGATCCCAGCACTAGCGAAGCAGAGAAAGCAGAAAGCAGAATCTTATCCTGGTCTAAAAATAGAGTTCCAGGATAGCCAAGCCTACACAGAGAAACCCTGTCTCAACAAAACAGAGAGAGAGAGAGAGAGAGAGAGAGAGAGAGAGAGAGAGAGAGAGACTGATTTAAAAGCCAGAATACAGTTTTATGTAGAATAAACAGCCAGGGTAAGGGTCTGGTTGGTGTGTGGCAATTCTACACATTCCCAGAAGGTGGCAATGGTGGGTCACCTGATTATATCAAAACCAAAACCAAACAACAACAAAACCCCAATGATGATAATAATAACAGGATTACAACGCCCTACCATTAAGTCTTTTTTTTTTTTTTTCTTTCAGAAAATGTGATATATAGCCTAGGAGTGCCTCATCCTGTCTCGGCCTTCTAAGTGGCTGGGGTTGCAAGTATGCAATCTTATGCCCTGAGGTGTTTGGGTAGTTGTTATTGTTGTTTGTTTCTTTTGGGTTTTGGGTTTTTTTTGTTTGTTTGTTTTATTGATTTCATTTATTTGTTTTTCAAGACAGGGCTTTTCTGTGTAGCCTTGGCTGTCCGGGACTTGCTTTGTAGACCTTGAACTCACAAACATCCACCTGCCTCTGTTTTCCTGAGTGCTGGGATCAAAGGCATACGCCACCATGCCCAGCTCGGTCCCCTGAGTCTTAATGCTGCTGATTTTACTCACTCTAGGCATATTTTTTGGGTGCTGAGTGTAAATCTATGGCCTTGTGTGTGGTACCCATGTGTTGTATTACTGAACCACACTTACACTTCCCTGAGTTTCTCTTAAGTGTGAATAACACCAATGCCCAGTGTGCAAGAAGAGTGAGAAAACCTCAGGACCTGTTGAAGGAATGCTGGCACCTGAGACAGTCACAGCAACATTGAATAAACACAAGATAAGCTTCTGCTAAGAACATGCAGCTAAGTGTAAACAGCTCAGACTCGTGGAGCTCATTGGAGGTACACGAGTACCTCCAAGGTGCACCAAGGTACCTCTTGGTGTTGAGGTACAGTGTTCCTACTATGTAGAGCACTACCTCCTTTAAGCCTATTTGCACCCAGCCTGTCTTGACACAGTAGTACACTCATCTGGCCCCGTGACATCAGTTAATGCACTGAGTGAGGCCTCGAAAACATGATGCTCAGCCTTTGTTTGTTTGGTTGGTTGCTGCACGGGAGTTTTTTCCACTGTTGTGCATGTGCCCCATCTCTCACCATTGCTTCCATATACCCCTCTGCATGTGTGTATGCATGAGTGTGCTGCACATGTGCACACACAAGTGCTCATTAAAGAATTTTACAACAGGAAAGTGGGCTGAATCTCCAGCAGAAAGAGCATGCATTTAGACCTGGACCATGAGGAGATGTTGGTGCTTTACGGAACTGACCCACACACAATGGTCAGAACCATTTTGTTACTGGCCCTCATCTCTCTCAATCTCTTGTCTGCCCTGTCTGCCCTCTCAAATCTACTAGAAAATGTCCTTCTCCTTGTTACTACACATCCCCAGCTGTTGTACAGGGACCTTTGTTTGACTTACTTGGATCACTACTCACCTAAATCAGATGACCTTGAACATAAAGTAGGGATCTTATGTTATTAACCTGCAAGGCTAACCTGGTCTGTAGCTTGATGGGCCTGTTTAGGTTGCTGGATTTCTGATTCCCTGAGTGGAAGCTAGCTGGGATGTTGGAAGGTCTGCCATGGATGAACTAACCTCTTGTTGTTCAGAACATGAGATACTTCCGTTAGAGTGGCATCTGGAACTACTTGCTGAAATGCATAAAAAGAGAATCATGCAGATTCTTACAAAACAAAATAAAATAGGGGAAAATTGAGTGGTCCTTAAGAATAAACCACTGTGGTGATTGTGGAGGTACACGTCTTTAATCTCAGCACCTAGGGAACAGAGGCAGGCAGATCTCTGTGAGTTCAAGGCTAGTTTACTCTACATAGAGAATTCAAATTCAGTCAGAGCTGTAGAGTGAGACCTTGTCAGAGGGGGGAAGAAGGTGTTGGGGGGCCAGGGCTGGAGCAATGGATGGCTTAGCATTTAAGAGCACTGGCTAATCTTCCGGAGGACCCACCATGCCTACCTGCCTGCTACTATGCTCTCCAATATGATGGTCATGGACTCTAACCCTCTAGAACTGGGAGCCCCAAATTAAATGCTTTCTTTTATAAGTTGCCTTGGTCATGTTGTTTTGTCATGCTAATAGAAAACTAATACACACTCCAGCAGCTGATAGCTGCCTCCTTAGAGTGAAACAGGCCAGGAAGAACTGGTAGATAATACTTAGATTTTAAATCATGTTGCCCATTCCCGGTTAACTGGTCAGATTTCAAACTTTAAAGAGTCTAAGCAGGTCCTATCTTAAAGGAAATATAAGCTCCCTTCACATAGACAGGCACAAAATGCAGCTGATGTGCTTGCTGGAGTGCTGAGATGGCAATAGAGGGCTGGGTGGAGGTTGGTGGGGGAATGATTGTTTAGACTGTGCCAGGGCCTGGGTTCCAGTCACTGAACTGAGAAGAGAAAGCTTGATGATTCAAGCCTGTGAAGGTATCCAAGGCCCCTCAATACCTGGACTGTAACTCAGATGGCATTGATGACACAGCAAGGTTTTTTTTTTGTTTGTTTGTTTAGTTTTCCTTGTTGTTGTTTTCATGACCTGAGTGAGTGGCCCTGGGTTTAGAATGCTCATCTTCTGGCATTTTCTTCAACTTCATTTCCATCCTTTGTGTAGGGAGAGACACCGAGGTGAACCTGGGGATCTGAGTGCTGCCAAGTGGTTGCTTTCATACCATGCATTTTCTCTCTGGAACAAAGGTCAGATAATTGATGTGTTATAATTTCATCTGTAAACTCATGACATCTTTAAAATCTGTCATTTTCTTTCTTTCTTTCCTTCCTTCCTTCCTTCCTTCCTTCCTTCCTTCCTTCCTTCCTTCCTTCCTTCCTTCCTTCTTTCTTTCTTTCTTTCTTTCTTTCTTTCTTTCTTTCTTTCTTTCTTTCTTTCTTTCTTTCTTTTCTCTTTTCTGCAGTGGTGGGGATTGAGGCCAGGACTCATTCATGCTAGTTGAGTACTTTCACTCATTGGCATCACATGCCTCTCATGTATTTTTCTGCTATTGTCTTTATGTTGCTTATCAGCAGCTCCTGCCTTCTACTCAAGCATATATCATTGTTCTCTTTCTTTCTTTCTTTTCTTCTTTCTTTCTTTCTTTCTTTCTTTCTCTCTCTTTCTTTTTTTTTGTTGGTTTTTTTTTTTTGCGGAGGGGAGAATTCTTTTTGAGACAGGGTTTTTCTGTGAAGCCCTGGCTGTTCTTGACTTGCTGTGTACACCAGGCTGGCCTAGACCGCACAGAGATCCTCCTCCCAAGTACTAGGATTAAAGGTGTGTGCCATCACTCCCTGCTAGCATTGTTTTATTAAACATATGTTGTGGAAAACAACAATGTCTCTGTGATGTCGAAAGAGAAGCAGTCTTAAGTAGTGAAAACAGCACTGACTTTAAATTTAAAAGTATTTGTGCTCATGAAATCTAGTCATTATTCAAGGCAGTAAATATATTTATAAGTATCTTTTTGTTTTTTGTTTTGGCTTTTCATTTGTTTGCTTGTTTATTATCATTTCCTTTTTTCTCATTGGTACTTCCTAGGAGACAGTAGATATGACAGAATAATTGGACAGAAAATTGCTTCCTGTGGGTGAGTGCATGGGAGAGGGTGTGGTCTGAGTCAGAAACTCATTACCTTAGTTAGTTTCTACCAAAATCCTAGAGGGTAGGAATTATTTTCATTAATATGAAGAAACCCAGGCTCAGAGGCTCAGTAATTTGCCTAGTTCTCAAAGCTAATATGTGAAAGAGGTAGGGTGCACACTCACATCTGGCTTCTCTTAATGCTGCCCTATATCACCAGACCTTCACCTAAATACCCATCTTCCTTGATATGTGACAACACGATGAGATGGATGGCAGCCTCTCCAGCTTCTTGGCTGGGGCTCTCCTCATAGGAAACTACTCGGTTTCTAAGTCGGGGAAACCACAACAATGGTGCCTACTCTGCTGGGGCAGATGGTTGGTGAGAGGCCGAGAGCCTGGGCTTGGTTCTATATGTCTAGGAAGAAGGTTGTTGCTAGCTCCTGGAAGATTCAGGCTCCAAATGGATGAAGGTTATTTGTGTTGGGGAAGTAGATGAAGAGAATTTGTTAGCAGGACCTTAAATGGGTCCTGCCAGAGGGGGCTTCTGCCAAGGAAAATGAAACTGACTCCAAGAACAAAACACTAAGTGAGGTGGTAAACTGTCTGGGCATTCCTCAGCAAGCCAGAACGCACTGTTCCAGAGAACAGGTCATTACAAATATGAGCATCCAGTCAGTGGAAGAAAAGGCAGCCAACTAAAGACAGTTTTTAAAATGGTGACAGATGGTCTCGTAATGAAAAGCAAGATACCCTAGACAATGTGATCCTGACCTTTTGTTTTTTGTCAGCCTCACTCTACAGCCCAAGGTGATAGCCCTGCTTCACCCTTCCGAGTACTGGGATTTCAGACAAGCATCACCATCATTTAAAATTGTTGTTTATGTGTAAGTGTATGTGCTGGCTTGTCTGTATGTATAGCATATGCACGCAGGTGACTGTAGATGCCTGAAACTACAGTTATAGGAGGTTGTGAGCCATCCGATATGGGTGCTGGGAACTGAACCTGAGTCCTCTGTAAGAGCAGCAAGATCTTTTAACTATGGAGCTATCTCTCCACCCTTACCAATCACTTGATGAAGGTCTTTCTTTCTGTTTATGATTTTGCATTTCCTTTTCTTTTTTGCCATCAAGTATTTTAATAATAGAGAAGATATAAATATGTGTAATATCAGCCCAGTGTGGTAGTACATACTTCTAATTTCAGCATTGGGAAGCCTAAGCAGGAAGATGGTATGTCTGAAGCCTCCTGGGATAGTAAATGAATGAAGCAAAATAACAGCATGATATTGTGAACATGCTCATGAATTAGTAGGCTGGCCCCTTGTATTACTTTATTTTTTTGGTCAGGTTATCCCACCCTCTGGGAATATGTATAGAGTTAGGGAATGTTTATTCCTTTGTGTGGAACTGAATCCAGAGAGCAACAGCAGTGCTTGAAGTCAGCATTGCCCTAGGTACTAAGTCTGAATAGAAAGGAGCTTCTGTAGACTAGCCTTGTGACGTTGCAGAAGGCACTCCTGTTTTCATAGTGAACAAGGCCTTCTGCCCATCTGCTAGCAGTCAAGATTGTAGATGAAATCAGCGTGGCCTGTGTCAAAATCTATTTCTATATGTTGTGACTAGCTTGAGACCACAACAGTATGGTGAGGTATCTTGAACTCCCCACTCCACTAATATCCCACTTATGGAACCTTGCTCAGAAGCCTTCTGTTGCTTCAGGAGCATGAGTACAAGTGCTGCTGAGTGGGAATTAGTCACATCCTATAGTTCACAGGAAGGTGGAGGTGAGGCCAGTGAGAAAGGCAAGCAGAGAACAGCTACTTACTTTGTGGGAGGCCAAAGGATTACATCCAAGCTGATGGGTGTTGTTGGTTATTTAATATTTACTATGATTTATCTTTTCATTAAGCAGCAGTTAGTCCTAAACCAGCTGTATACCCAAATCAACACACAGAGACTGCTTCCTACCATTCAGATTTCACCCATTGAACTTGCTTTTAGTCATATCTTGGGTCTGGTCCATCTACTCCACATGGTTCCAAGACCTCTTCTGAGGATTCTCCACTCTTCTCTCCTGCTTCTTCTCTGCCTTCCCCCACCCCTCAGACCAGGATGTCCCACTCTATCCTCTCTGTGACACAGCATTGGGGTGGTTTAACTGACAATACAGAGAACAAATGGTTGCATGTTTACAAAACTTGAGACAAGTGATGCTTAGAATAAGCACCACAATGCAATATTCAGATTGAAACCAGATAGAGGGGTAGAGAAATCAGCATTTAAATGAACAAAGGTAAATTGTATACATTCCAAAAAACATTATACTAACAGATGAGTTTGTAAAATAGAATCTGACATCTCAGCAGTGGACAAGCAGTGAGTTCTTGTGGATTATAGTGGGTGGGGATGATCCTGACAGTACAGTTGAGGACAGGACAGGCCTAAGACAAAGACCCAGGCTTAAGATCCAGGTCTGAGGCCAGTGACTTCCCAAAGTTGACCCTCACCCTCATCTACATTCTTGGAGAAGAAAATTAGGTACAAGAATAATGAGGCCTTAGGGGAGGAGGCCAGGCCTGCCGCAATTCAAAACCTATGATTTACCTCCCTGACCCTCACACCCTGAACCTAAATTTCAGGTTTTTGTTTGGCCTCTGGAAGAGTACAGCTGAGCCAGTCAGCCCTTAGTGTCAAGATGTTATGATGGCAACAGTGGGTCTTTCTGTCTGTCACTGTGGCCTGTGAACCAGGCTCATCTGTATCACATAAGAGCCCTTGCTCAAGACCATACAAAGAAGATCAAAGAGAGATGGTTCCAACTTGCTCCACTGCTTTATTGGAGCCAGCCCTGCACCTTCTGGAGACTTCAAGGCAGACCTGATGTCTAGATTCTCTCAAGTCCCTGAGCAACCCTAAGACCTGATGGATAGACATTTCCCAACCTGTGACTGAGAAAGTTGGTTACTATTGATAAACAACCTACCTTGGCACTCCTGAATCAGAGACTACCCAATCTGAGGAGTCATTACTCTGACAGACAGAGTTTTCCCTGAGTATTGTCACCAGGTCTCAGACATCAGGAGATCACCCTGGCCTGGCTACACATACTGCTGAGAAGTTTGTGGAAGGAGAAGCTGAAAAGTTAGAAGGGGCTTGCTAGCAGTGTTTCTAGAAATTTCCCTAGGACATCCTTTCCACAGACACTGACAGGCCTGTCTGGGATTGCTAAGGCATAGCCTGCTCCAGAATCAGGGGACTGGATCCTAAGAAAGGAATCCCTATTCATGGGCACATTGAGAAGGGTGGGTTGAAGTGAAAAGTGTTGGTGCCATTGCACTGGAAAGAGGAAGCAGGCTACACCAGGTGATGTCACTCCTTAACGTTAAGGGCAAGTACTTTCCACTAAAAAGGCCAGAGGGGATTTATCAAGCGGCATTGGGCAGAATCCCCCCCCACACCATTGGAAAGGGCAGGCCAACTTTCGCTAGTGGTTTCACTCTAGCCACCATAACGGCAAGTTCAGACTGAATTTTTCCCACAGGACATTTAGGAGTAAGCAGGCATAAATCTGCACCCATCTACAAGGTGGGAATAGGGCCCTTACCAAGAACCAAACATGCTATCACTTTCCCAGCCTCTGGAGCAGTGGGAAAATTAATGTTTGTTGTGGATACCACCAAGTCTGTGGCACTTTGGTATGTGAGCCTGAACTGATGAAGACGTAGGTACATAGAAAGAAAGTCTTGAAGATATTTGAATTTCTAAATATGTAAAATTTGAATCTTAGATATTCAAATTGTCTTCAATTCGAGCTGCATCTCTAAATTTTGGGTGGTTTAATTATGTTATCCAGATTCCCCCCTCCTTTTCTTTTTTGCTCAAGCTAGTTTGAGTTGAGTTTCTGATGAGTTTGCTTACTATCAGTAGTTGCTTACTTATTGTCAAGGAGCATGGTAATCCCCGCCCTGGCCTCTGCCCTTCTGATGCTGCCAGACATGTTTAATCTTGACCTTAGGGTCATCTAGGACCATTAGTGTTCTGGTACAATCTGCATCTGGCCTGGAAATGCCCACTCTTAAGGTTAGCTGAGTGTCTCTAGCTCTGAGCTTGCCCAATATTGGCTTATGCATATTGCGAATCTGATAAGGTCTGTTTAGTGATTTTGGATCTTCATTTTAAAAAGTGTCCTTAGTTTGAACAACTAACTATTGCTGGCTTAGGAATCCTGTTAACCATATCCTTCAGAAACCATTTTTGCCTCCTCTGAGAATTTTTTTCCCCAGCAACCTGAGTTCATGTGAACTTCAACAGTCTTCTAACAAAGGGAGCCTCAGTTAGGCTGTGGAACTTATGATGTTGCACACAATGAAAAAAACCTGGCCCTATAACTCCTCTATTGTCGTATTTTTATGGCCCACACATCCTGAGCTTGTGGTCTTAGAAGACCCTCATGATCTGTATCTGCACCTTCCACACAGAGGACACTAGATAACATCTCTCACTGACAGTTTGTTTTTATCCTACTGAGCAAGAGCTGAAAGTAGCGGATTCTAATGTAGTTTTTCATTTTTAATGGATTAAGGCCAAAGGCCAGAAGATAGGTGATGAAGCACTTAAGATTCAGTTTCCCCATCTGCAAATGTAGAACTGATTTTTGTAGATGCAACAGAAACTTCTAGGTATTGCAACCTCTAAGACTGGGGGCAGAGGTTTTCTGTTAGAGTGCCCACTGTTAGGAGCAGTGCTGAATGATGTTTGGTCTCACGGGATGTTGGGGCCTGTTCATAGTCTCTTCCCTCATAAACCTGCAGCTGTCCTACTTTATGTATGATGCCCTTCTATCTTCTTCAAGAAGATCTAATTTCTCCAGCAGAACCTAGAAATATTCTGTCACTTTCTCCCTCTCAGAGTAACATAGCTCTGATTCTGAGCTCATCACAACCTTCCTAGAATAGGATTAACACTTCCGTGCCTTTCTTACACTTGTATTGGTCAGTGGAATTTGAATGACAAATATCCATGTAACTTCCAGGTGATACCTTTAGAGGGGAGGATCGTGTCCACATCATCTTTACTACTTACTGCAATGTTGATATATCGAGACACCTTTGACAGAGTAGATGAGGCCAGCTCTACAACTGTCAGAGCAACAAGATGGAAAGAGCCTGGGATTCTGATACTTTTGCAGATTAGAACTGTCACCCTAGCTGAAATTTTACATGAGGAAAAATGGAACATATTTGCTTTAGTCATGCTCTAAGGGGTTTGATCATGGTAGATGAATCATTATGACATCCAGGAAACCATTTTTGCCTTTAAGCTAGCAGCCTCAATTGGAAATATGGTTGAGCTCCATTGGGTTGATGCTCACACAGTCTTGATCAGAATTCTTGGTGTAAAACACATCTTAGCAAGAGATGGAACCATCAGAAACAGTGTCCACAGACTCTGTTGAAAAACAAGCCACTGCTGTTGCCTCCTTGTCTTGACATTCTGAGTTTCATTTCATATCATGATAAAAATGTACTGCTTCAAAGAGACAAAGCCCACAGGAGCAATGACTGTGGTAAAGTCACCTTTCCTACGTCACTCCTCACTCAACATCATGTGTGCACAGAACAGAAGATCTACAAGTGCAGCAAGGACCACAAATCCTTCATTGACAGCCACAGTTGAGAACGCCATCATCAGGTCATCTTAGAAAAGGAGTTCCTGTGCCTCGTACACAAGAGGATACCAGGCATCATTCTAGTGTCCCCATTTAACAAAGTGCTCATCCAGGAAAAAGGTGCTACTGAGGTCATGAGTGTGATAAAGGTTTCAGTGAGAGCTCAAACCAAAGAGTGCACATGGGCGAGAAGCCCTACCGGTGCGACACATGTGGGAAAGGCTTCAGCTGCTGCTCAGATCTCAAAATCAACTGCTGCTGAGTGCAAACTGGAGGGAAACCTTATAGGTTGTGATGTGTGGGAAGGGCTTCACAATGTGGGCAAAACTCTCCGAGATAACTCATACAGGTGAGAAGCCATATAAATGTGGAGAGTGTGGCAAAGGCTTTAGTTGTAGCTCAAGCCTTTGTACACACCAGAGAGTCCACACTGGGAAAAAACCATATAAGCGTGGGAAGTGCTTCAGCTTGAGTTTTACCCTTAATATCCATCAGCATGTCCACACAGGAGAGAAGCCATATAAGTGTGAAGCGTGCAGGAAGGGTTTCAGTTTAGTCTCAATCTTAAAAAGCCACCAAGTTATCCATACAGGAGAGTGGCCATTTCACTGCAATGTGTGTGGAAAATGCTTCAGTTAGAGCTCGAGTTTTCAAGCCCACACTGGGAAAAAAACATAAAGATGTCATGTGTGTGGGAAGCACTTTACCTGGACCTTGAGCCTTCACAGTCACCAGAATGTTCACACAGGAGAGAAGCCCTATGTGGGAAAAGCTTCTGTCATGCCAAAACTGCTCACCAGAGAGTCCATACCAGTGAGAAAACATTCACATGCAATGTGTGCCAGATACAGTTCAGTCAGGCCTCGCATCTCCAGTCCCACCATACACCATACACTGCTCCCCCCCATTCCAAGAAGCCCTACAAATGCAACACACATGGGAAAACCTTCAGCCTGAGGTACTGTCTCAAAGTCCATCAGAAAATTCACACTGGGGACAAGACATTAAAGTGTGAGGACTGTGGGAAGGAATTCAGGTGGAGCAAGGCACTTAGTACTTACCGGAGAAATCACACAGGATAGAAACCCTATACATGTCAGCAGTGTGGGAAGGGCTTCAGCCATGCTTCAAACTTCCACAGATACCGTAGAGTCCACACAGGAGAGAAACCGTACACATGTGAGCAGTGTGAGAAAGGCTTCAGTCAGGCCTCTTCCTTCCACACACACCAAGGAAACCCTACACATGCCAGCAGTGTGTAAAGGGCTTCTGTCAGGCCTCACCCACAGGCACGAGAGGGTCCACACTGGGGAGAGACCTTATATCTGCAGCATCTGCTCTAAGGGCTTCAGTCAGAGAGCACAACTTGTCTACCACCAGAGGGTCCACACTGCAGGGAATATCTAGGTTTGTTCTGCTGTCAGGTGGGCTCCATGCTGCTGATTGTTAAATGCTCCCCCTAAACCCAGAGGCTTCGGGAGACTTCACAGGGGACTGTATTTTGTTTTGTTTATGTATTTGCCCTCAACTCACTCTCCTACTGGATTCATTATGCAAAGGGAAGATAGTATTTTAGTATGGAACTTCTTAGTATACAAGCAAAAGAGAATGGATCTTCTTATACAAACAAAATAAAAAAAATTAAAGACTTATATAGACATGGTTTCTGATTTAGTTATAAAAGGAAGAATTATTCATTGTCAGGAACAGACCCAACAGAAATTGTGCCTCACACTAATGCTGAGATTATGAAATGAGTAATCAATGAAGATTGACAAAGAGCTTGTAGAAACTGTTTGTGAGAAATTAACAACAAATATTGTATAAACAAGTGACTTCAGTTTATAAAAAGAACTAATTGGAATCTTCCCCACATAATAAAAAGAACACCAATTCCTAAAGGTCTTACATTTTATACTAATGCAAATAAGCCTGTAATGGCTGGGTATAAGGCAGAAAAAATAAGCAAGGTAATTGAAAGCTCATATTATTTAGTTAAAATATCAGAGTTGTATGACATTCTTATGGTTTTATTAGATTTTTATCAAATTTTTTTTTTGGAGACAGGGTTTCTCTGTGAAGTCTTGGCTGTCCTGACCTTGCTTTGTAGACTAGGCTGGCCTAAAACTCAGAGAGATCCTCCTGCTTCTGTCTCCCTGAATGCTGGGATTATAGGCCTTTTCCAGCATGGCTAGCTTGACTATCTTAATATAGTTATTGATTCTCAATATGCATAAAAAGCAGTTTTGCATATAGAAACTGCTGAACGTAGTGATTCAAAATTAACTTCACTGTTTCTTTAATTATGACAAGTAATAACTGATAGATATCATCTATTGTATATAACACATATCAGTTCCCATACAGATCTAACAGGTCCTCTAACACATGGTAATGATGAAATTGATCAGCTATTGATAGGAAATGTTCTAGAAGCTTCAGAATTTCATAAAAAACACCATGTTAATAGCAAAGGTTTAGAAAGGGATTTTTTTTTCTGTCACTTGAGAACAAACCAAGGAAATTATAAGAAAAGTCCTATTTGTTCTTTGTATAACCATACTCTATTAACCTGCATTTCTAGTTAAATGAAACAAAGGCTGAGCCTGGGCCTGAGAATTCACAGTAATAATGGCACACATAAGCAGAAATAGGGTATAAGGTCCTGTCTTTGTCCCCTCTGGGGATATATTTTTGGCCTGAGTCACTAAGGCTTTAAGGGCTCTCAAGTTAGGGGGGGAGCCAGTGTAGGTCATCTGTGCCAGTAATGCCTCAGCCTCTGGGTCCTCCTCTTGGTCTCCAAGGATCTTGCATCCCCAGAGAGGTGTTATCCCTCTGGACCAGATCTTCTTCTCCCTTGTTCAGCTGGGGATTGATTGTTCATTGTCTTTGTCAGTCTCTCCATTTTTCATGTATGGCTTGATAGTTCAGACAGGTACCTAAATAGGTTTCTCTGCACATTTTGGAAAAACACAAGCAAAACATTGACCTGTTATAGACATAAGGCTATTGTAGAATTCAAATGCTGATTTCTGTACCACCCCCACCCACATATCTGGTTGCAATCCTTGTTTTGGGAATCTTCTGTCTCAATGTTCTGTAAACACTGCTCCCAAATTATCTCCTGATATGCCAATAAAGCAGTTTACAGCAGATCACTGAGCAGGGCAGTGATAGGGCTACATTTTCTGCCAGCCAGGGGAGAAAGAATTAAAGGAGGAAGTAGGGGATTCAGTGATGGGAGAAGTCCAAGAGACATCAGGAGAAGGGACTGATGCTGGCAAAGTGACAAAGTGCAAGTATCTCTGGGATATATACTGGGAGGAAACCAGATTAGCTTAGAAGGTTAAGAATAGTGTAGTAACTGCTCAAATATTATGAAGTGAAGCTAATTATTAAACAAATCTAAAAGAGTCTCAGTTATTTGTAGGGTAGCTGAGTTAAGACAGAAACTGAGAAACAAAGTTTTATAAAAATAGCTGTAACAACCTGTTGTCAGCAGGGGGCAGGACACTTCCACTGATTATCTATAGGGTCTCACCAGATGACTATCAGCAATAGTGTAGCTCAAGGAAGCACATCTGCATAGTGCTTATAAGCGAAGGCTAATACAGATTTGTCAAAATTTAAAAAAAAAATTAATGTAAATACGGCTGATATTAGTTTTTCTTGTGGCATGTATAAGTCCACATAAATAACATCCATCTGCCAAAGAGAGTTAGGGTGCAGTCCTGGAGGATTTGCACCTCTGGGCTGTAAAAGACCTAGTGGTCTGCAGGAATCACAGCTGAGAACTAAATGTTTGCAGGTAATTTTTGTTAAATCCAAAAACAATGTGTGGAGGAATAATGCAAAAATAGATAAATAGATAGATAGATAGATAGATAGATAGATAGATAGATAGATAGATAGATAGATAGATAGATAGATAGATA
>NW_026590542.1:76820-78025 GCF_907164565.1 Psammomys obesus
ATAGATAGATAGATAGATAGATAGATAGATAGATAGATAGATAGATAAAGCAAGCATGTAGTACTCCAGCTTGGCCTAGTGGTGGCAGCGTAAGGGCAGACACAGCTTGATCTGCCCATGCTTTTCCTTCAGAAATTACCTTGGGAAGGTTTTGATGGGTGCAGACTTGTTGAATATAAAAAGGAACAGATTTTTGCTCGATTAGCATCTGGAGCTGAGTCACAGCCATAAACAGGGGGCCTCTGTTGGTTTGAGTGTGGCATTGGGCAAGGATTTTACTACATTAGTAGCATACCAACTATCACTAAAAATAATGAGAGGGTCCTGATGGTCCCAGAGGAGTGTCATGATGGCCAGCAGTTCACGGAACTGAAGTAATCCCTCAAAGAATTGGGTGTAGAGTTGTGGTTTGTTTCCTGTTAAATGTAAAGCATAGCCAAATTTTGTTTTGGTTGCATCTGTGAATCCGGAAGCTGAATCCAGAATGGGGGTGGAACTGAGAAACCTAAAATGTAGGTTTGAAATTTGTGGCAAAATAGACAAAACCTTGTTCTTTGGGTAATGGTCATCAATCTGACCATGGAACATCAATGGAAAAGTTTGTGCTGCAGGATTAGAGGAGAAATTCCAAACTAATAGGTCCTGGGATATGGGAAGTACAATTTGATCTGGGTCTTTTCCTAACATTAACTGTGAATTTTGAGAGACAACGTAAATTTACCATCTATGAATGGGGTAATTGTTGGGGCAGAGGAATATGCTAAATGTATCAGTAGTTTATCTGAGCCGGAGGTTGGTACATAGCCCCAGAAGGTAACACAGGCATTGGGATAACAGGTCTCCAGAGCTCTTTATTTGAATTGTATCTATGTAGCATAGTCTGGTTTAAGCCTGCATTGACTATTTTTACACTTTTTTGAGCCTCTTTTGTGACAGTCAGGAGTTCCTCAGGTCTTTTTGCACCTCACGAAAGGGTCAATTGGTCAATGGTAATGGGAAGGTAAGGCTGTACCCAAGCAAAGTTTCCCAAAAAGGTTTGCACAGATGATGAATTTGGCTGAGTTGATATTCAAGTTGCACCTTTGTGGCCTTATCGTATTGTTATTTATGTAAGTGTTGGGGGTAGGTCTGGTGCTATATGATTCTGATGTTAATTGTTCCCCCCGCCGCAGCCTGCTTGCTACAAGCAGACACTCCTGTACCCC
>NW_026590542.1:78035-208635 GCF_907164565.1 Psammomys obesus
ATGGGGCTGGGAAGTAAGGTTGTTTAGAGGGTTAAAATCTGGGCCCTGTTCCAGGTAATATAAGGCCATTATAAAATATAACTGGTGTCTGTGTCTTTTATTGATTGTGACAGTGGGTTAGATATACCACCGTAATAATTATAGGGCTAATAATAAACATTATTAAACCATATCATTAAATTAACAACAACATATAAGGCTCCTGACTTTGTACTACTTCAGCAGCTCTTTGTAGTACTTTGTCAAGTAGGACTTTTGTAATTTTTTGTAAGCAAATTTTTTAAATTATTTTTTTATTTTTTTTTACTATTAATTACACTTTATTCATTTTGTATTCTCCCATAAGCCCCTCCCTCGTCCCCTACCGATCCCACCCTCCCTCCCCCTTCCTCATGCATGCTCCTCCCCAAGTCCACTGATAGGGGAGGTCCTCCTCTCCTTCCTTCTGATCTTAGTCTATCAGATCACCTCAGGAGTGGCTGCTTTGTGATCTTCTGTGTCCTGGTAAATCTGCTCCCCCCTCAGGGGGAGGTGATCAAAGAGCAGGCCAATCAGATTATGTCAGAGGCAGTCCTTATTCCCATTGCTATGTAACCCACATGGACACTGAACTGTCATGTGCTACATCTGTGCAGGGGTTCTAGGTTATCTCCATGAATAGTCCTCGATTGGAGTATGAGTCTCTGGGAAGTTCCCTGTGTTCAAGTTTTCTAGTTCTGTTGCTCTCCTTGTGTGGTTCCCGTCCTCTCCAGCTCTTACTATTTCCCACTTCTTACATAAGATTCCATGCACTCTGCCCAATAGTTGGCCATAAGTCTCAGCATCTGCTTTGATTGTCTGCAGGGCAGAGGTTTTCAGAGGCCCTCTGTTGCAGGTTCCTAGGTTGTTTCCTGTTTTCTTCATCTTCTGATGTCCAGCCTCTTTGCCTTTCAGGATGGGGATTGAGCATTTTAGTCAGGGTCCTCTCTCTTGATTAGTTTCTTTAGATGTACAGATTTTAGTAGGTTTATCCTATATTATATGTCTATATGAGTGAGTATATACCGTGTGTGTCTTTCTGCTTCTGGGACAGCTCAATCAGGATGATCCTTTCTAGGTCCCACCATTTACCTACAAATTTCATGATTTCCTTATTTTTCAATTGCTGAGTAATACTCCATTGTGTAGATGTACCACAATTTCTGCATCCATTCTTCAGTTGAGGGGCATCTGGGCTGTTTCCAGCTTCTGGCTATTACAAATAAGGCTGCTACAAACATGGTTGAGCAAATGTCCTTATTGTGTACTTGAGCCTCTTTTGGATATATGCCTAGGAGTGGTATGGCTGGGTCTTGAGGAAGCGCCAGATTGCTTTCCAGAGTGGTTGTACAAGTTTACATTCCCACCAGCAGTGGAGGAGGGTTCCCCTTTCTCCACAGCCTCTCCAGCATGTGTTGTCACTTGAGTTTTTCATCTTGGCCATTCTGATAAGTGTAAGGTGAAATCTCAGGGTTGTTTTGATTTGCATTTCCCTAATGGCTAATGACGTTGAGCATTTCTTTAAGTGTTTCTCTGCCATTCTACAATCCTCTACAGAGAGTTCTCTGTTTAACTCCATGGCCCATTTTTTAATTGGATTACTTGATTTGTTGCATTTTAACTTCTTGACTTCGTTATATATACTGGATATTAGTCCTTTATCAGATAGAGGTTTGGTGAAGATTCTTTCCCAATCTGTAGGCAGTCGTTTTGTTTTGATGATGGTATCCTTTAATTTACAGAAGCTTTTCAGCATCATGAGGTCCCATTTATTGATTGTTGCTCTTAGAGCCTGTGCTGTTGGTGTTCTGTTCAGGAAGTTGTCTCCTGTGCCAATGAGTTCAAGGGTATGCCCCACTTTTTTTTCTAACCGATTTAATGTGTCTGGTTTTATGTTGAGGTCTTTGATCCACTTGGATTTCAGTTTTGTGCAGGGTGATAAGTATAGATCTATTTTCATTTTTCTACATGTAGACATCCAGTTGGACCAGCACCATTTGATGAAGATGCTGTCTTTTATCCATTATATGGTTTTGGCATCTTTGTCAAAGATCAGGTGTCCATAAGTGTGTGGGTTTATCTTTGGGTCCTCTGTTCGGTTCCATTGATCCACCATTCTGGTCTATGCCAGTACCATGCAGTTTTTATTACTGTTGCTCTCTAGTAAAGCTTGATATCAGGGATGGAGATACCTCCTGAAGATCTTTTATTGTAGAGGATTGTTTTAGCAATTCTGGGTTTCCTGTTATTCCATATGAAGTTGAGAATTTTTCTTTCTAGGTCTGTAAAGAATTGTGTTGGTAATTTGATGGGAATTGCATTGAATCTGTAGATTGCTTTTGGTACGATGGCCATTTTTACTATGGTAATCCTGCCAAGCCATGAGCATGGGAGATCTTTCCATCTTCTGATATCTTCTTCTAATTCTTTCTTCAGAGACTTGAAATTTTTTTCATACAAATCTTTGATTTGCTTGGTTAGGTTTACTCCAAGGTACTTTATGTCATTTGTGGATATTGTTAAGCGTGTTGTTTCCCTAATTTCTCTCTCAGCCTTCTTGTCTTTTGTATATAGGAGGGCTACGGATTTTTTTGAATTCATTTTGTATCCGGCCATATTGCTGAAGGTGTTTATCAGCTGTAGGAGTTCCCTGGTAGAGTTTTTGGGGTCACTCATGTATACTATCATATCATCTACAAAGAGTGATAATTTGACTTCTTCTTTTCCAAATTGTATCCCCTTGATCTCCTTCAACTGTCTTATTGCTCTAGCAAGGACTTCCAGAACTATGTTGAAGAGATATGGAGAGAGTGGGCAGCCTTGTCTTGTCCCTGATTTCAGCGGGATTGCTTTAAGTTTCTCTCCGTTCAGTTTGATGTTGGCTATAGGCTTGCTGTATATTGCTTTTACTATGTTTAGATATGTACCTTGTATCCCTGATCTCTCCAATACTTTAAACATGAATGGATGTTGGATTTTGTCAAATGCTTTTTCAGCATCTAGGGAGATTATCATGTGTTTTTTTTTTCTTTCAGTTTGTTAATATGGTGGATCACATTGATGGATTTCCGTATGTTGAACCACCCCTGCACACCTGGGATGAAGCCTACTTGGTCATAGTGGATGATATCTTTGATGTGTTCTTGTATTTGGTTTGCAAGTATTTTGTTGAGTATTTTTGCATCAATGTTCATAAGAGAGATTGGCCTGAAATTCTCTTTCTTTGTTGGGTCTTTGTGAAGTTTAGGTACCAAGATGACTATGGCCTCATAGAATGAGTTTGGTAATGTTCGTTCTGTTTCTATTTTGTGGAATAGTTTGAAGAGAACTGGAGTTAGCTCTTCTTTGAAGGTCTGGTAGAATTCTGCACTGAAACCATCTGGTCCTGGGCTTTTTTGGATGGGAGACTTTCGATTACTGCTTCTATTTCCTTGGAGGATATAGGACTATTGAATTGATTTATCTGGTCCTGATTCAGCTTTGGTAAGTCAAATCGATCAAGAAAATTGTCCATTTCATTAAGTTTTCATATTTTGTGGCATATAGACTTTTGAAGTAAGTCCTAATGATTGTTTGGAGTTCCTCAGTGTCTGTGGTTATGTCCCCATTTTCATTTCTGATTTTGTTGATTTGGATGGTGTCTCTCTGCCTTTTAGTTAGTTTGGCTAAGGGTTTGTCGATCTTGTTGATTTTCTCAAAGAACAAACTTTTGGTTTCATTGATTCTTTGAATTGTTTTATTTGTTTCTAATTGATTGATTTCAGCCCTGAGTTTGATTATTTCTAGCTGTCTACTCCTTTTTGGTGTGTCTGCTTCTTCTTTTTCTAGGGTTTTTAGGTGAGCCATTACGTTGCTTGAATGCGCTGTCTCGAATTTCTTCTTGAAGGCATTTAGTGCTATGAACTTTCCTCTTAGCACTGCTTTCATTGTGTCCCCCAAGTTTGGGTATGTTGTGTCTTCATTTTCATTGAGTTTTAGGAAGACTTTAATTTCTTTCTTTATTTCTTCCCTAACCCAGCTGTCATTTAGTAGCAAGTTGTTCAGTTTCCATGTGTGTGTAGGCTTTTTGCTATTTCTGTTTTTGTTGAGGTCCAGCTTTATTCCATGGTGATCAGACAGGATACAGGGGATTATTTCAATCTTCTTGTGTCTGTTGAGGCTCGTTTTGTGATCAACTATATGGTCTATTTTGGAGAAGGTTCCATGAGGTGCTGAGAAGAAGGTAAATTCTTTTGTGTTTGGGTGTAAGGTTCAGTAAATGTCTGTCGGGTCCATTTGATTCATGACCTCTCTTAGAGACATTGTTTCTTTGTTTAATTTCTGTTTTGTTGACCTGTCCTTTGTTGAGAGTGGGGTGTTGAAGTCTTCTACTATTAATGTGTGGGGATCTATGTGTAGTTTAAACTTTATCAAATGTCTGTTTTACAAATGTGAATGCCCTTGTATTTGGGGCATAGATGTTCAGGATTGTGATGTCTTCTTGTTGGAGTTTTCCCTTGATGAGTATGAAGTGTCCTTCCCCATCTCTTTTGATTAATTTTGGTTGAAAGTCTATTTTATCAGCTATTAGAATGGCTACTCCTGCTTGCTTCTTGGGTCCATTTGTTTGGAAAGCCGTCTTCCAACCCTTTACCCTCAGGTAATGTCTATCTTTGTGACTTAGGTGAGTTTCTTGTATGCAACAGATTGCTGGGTTTTGTTTACACATCCATTCTGTTAGTCTGTGTCTTTTTATTGGAGAATTGAGTCCATTGATTTTGAGAGAGATTAATGTCCAGTGGCTGTTAGATCCTTTGATTTTGATGTTACCTGTGGTCATAAGGTTGTGTGTTTGGTTGCTTTTTGTTTTATTGTAGTGAGGTTAATTATTTCCTGTGTTTTCTTGAAAGTTGCTAGTTTTCTTGGGTTGTATTTTCCCTTCTAGTGTCTTCTGTAATGCTGGATTTGTGTAGGTATTGTTAAAATTTATTTTTGTCATTGAATATCTTGTTTTCTCTGTCTATGAGGACTGAGAGTTTTGCTGGGTATAGTAACCTGGGCTGACATCTGTGTTCTCTTAGGGTCTGCATGATATCTGTCCAGTTCCTTCTGGCTTTCATAGTCTTTGTTGAGAAGTCAGGTGTGATTCTAATGGGTTTGCCATTATATGTTACTTGGCCTTTTTCCCTTGCAGCTTTTAGTATTTTTTCTTTGTTCTGTATACTTACTGTTTTGATTATTATGTGGCGAGAGGATTTTCTTTCCTGGTCTAATTTATTGGGTGTTCTGTAGGTAAGCAATTTTTTTTTTTTTTAAGATTTATTTATTGTCTATATAGTGTTCTGTCTGTGCACCAGAAGAGGGCACTATAGATAGTTGTGAGCCACCATGTAGTTGCTGGGAATTGAACTCCGGACCTCTGAAAGAGCAGCCAGTGCTTTTAACCTCTGAGCCAACTCTCCAGCCTTTGTAAACAAATTTTTTAAATGGCCTGCATTAAGATGTTCAGTTAGAGTGTTGTCCATGTAATGGACAATATAACAGTCTTTAGCTATTGGTATTGATGCCTGCTATAACATAATCTTGACAAATTGTTGCACTATTTTTCATTCACTGTGAGAATGGGGATATTTCTACATTCAATACCTATTACTCTCAGCCAGGACTGAAAAGGTGAATCTGCTTGTCATCGTGGTGCGAGAGGATGCACAAAATGTAGTCTTTTATGTCAACAGTTATTTTATAATAATTTTTTGGGAATGGCTGAGATAGTAGGGAAGCTGGGCTGAGTAGCCCCCAAGGCCTGGATGGATGTGTTAATTGCTCTTAAATCATGGAGAAATATTAATTTGTCTGACTTTTTAAATTTATAACAAAAACTGGAGAATTCAAGGGGCTAGTAGATGATTCAATATGTCCCATCCCTTATTCTTTAACTCAATTTTGTAATGCCTGATACTTTTCTCCACCCCAGTGATTGGCCACTGTTCTACCCAAATTGGGGTGTCGGAGTTACAGGATAGTATTAGGAGGAAGTGGATAGTATTAGGAGCGCCTTACTATCAGTAGACATTAGAATTGGGGGTAGCCTTTCATTCCAAGTTTTTCATGTACTATGTAATACTCCTAAAAGGCTTTCTTACCAGTGGTGACCACTACACCCATCTCCTTTAAAAGATCCTTTCCCCTTAAGTTACTGGGGAGGTCTATCAATAGTAGGAAAGTAATTGCCCTTGAATTGCCTTCACTGTCTTCCTATATCACCAGCTGAGAGACATGCAAAAATGGTGACTGCCTGCCCACACCCTTGAATGTTGGCCAGAACAGTCTCGATGCCACATACTACAATTCTTCTCCTCTGAAGCCTTCTTGGACCATGTCCCCACAGCTCAAATCACCCTCAGTACCACTGCTTTCCATGCTACTAGTATGGCCCATTAAGCCCTGCCTAAAGCATTTCACTGCTTTTCAAAGTCTCCAAATCCACATTCCTCAAAACAAAAGTCTGGTCAAGCCTATCACAGCAATACCTCAGTCCCTAGTACCAATTTCTGTCTTAGTTTGGCTTTATTGCTCTGAAGAGACACTATGACCAAGACAACTCTTATAAAGAAAATATTGAATTGGGGCTGGCTTACAGTTCCAGAGGTTCAGTCCATTGTCATCATGGCAAGAAGCATGGCAGCCTGCAGGCAGACAGGGTGGTAGAGAAAGAGCTGAGAAGGGCACTGTCATATGCAGGCAGCCAGGAAGAGATTCTTATCAGCACTGAGTGGAGTCTGAACATAGGAGACCTCAAAACCTACCCCCATAGTGGCACACTTCCTCCAACAAGGCCACACCTCCTAATAGTGTTACTTTCCATGGGTCAATCATTAAATAACATGAGTCTATGGTAGCCAAACTTATTCAAACCACCACAGTAATCAAACTGTAATAAATTTTCATACATACATATGAAAGGATGGCATGACAAGTCCTGAGGACTTAGTAGCCAACAAGATTTATTGGCTATGCAGAACAGAAGGTCTGGCTGTAGACATTTTTATGTCCCAGTCTCAGAGCTGTTCCTTTGAAGAAGGATCAGCAATATGTTACCTGTTGTTTGTCCTCTTGATTTCTTTCATGTCTATAGCCAAGATCTTCAGGGGGTCTCCCCCGGTCAAATTTTATTTTTATATATTTTGATAGAATCCATTTTTTTCTCTTGCTGTTAAAACAGAAACAAAACCTTTCCCCAGTGAAAATACATTTCCTGTCTTTCATTCTGATACTAGGACATTAATATGCACAGGCTTAGTTCAGTTTTTTCCCCTAAAACCCAATATCTCTCAACAGCTGTTGTTTTTGATTAATAGCACTTAAAAAAATAAAGTTAATAGAAGATTACATAATCTATGTCTAGGAGTCTTTGTTACCCCTTTCTGTTTGTTAAGCATCTTTTTTAAAGTATGATTAGGTCTGTATACTTTCCATGAAGGATTGTATGGTACACCCATAACATGTTCCATACTATGATATGCAAAAAATGCTTCATTTTCCTAGAGACATATACTGGCACACTGTCATTTTTAATTTGTACAGTAAGTCCCATAATTGGGGGCTGGAGAGATGGCTCAGTGATTAAGAGCACTGACAGCTCTTCCAGAGGATCAGAGTTCAGTTCCCAGTACCCACATGGCATCTCAGAACTGTCTGTAACTCCTGTTCCAGGGGATCTGACACTCTCACTCAGACATGCAGGCAAAACACCAATGTACATAAAATAAATATAAATACATTAAAAAAGAGAAGTTCAAAGTCCCATAATTGCCTAAGAAATGTCTAATTACAGGGTCATGGTTGTAGAACTTAAAGCAGTTGCTCGCTGAAATACCGAATGTGTCCATGGTATGGTGGACATATTTGAAATTTTCAAACTGAAAGGAAACATACCTATTTACCAAATTTTATTTCCTTGGGTAAACCTCTGGGTTACTCCCTGCAAATAGTGGGGTTTGGCTATATAAAGAACTAGTAAGACATTTTCTTATAATTTCTTTGGATTGTTGTCAAGAAAAGAAACTTTCCCCCTTTTAAACCTTTGCTGTTAACATGGTGTTCCTTATGAAATTCTGAAGCTTCTAGCACATTTCCTGTCAATAACTGATCAATTTCATGATTACCATGTGCTAAATAAAGGATTTGGTATACCTGTATGGGATCTGACATGTTTTATATACAATGGATGATTTGTATTTCTGATCACTTGTAGTTGAAGAGAGTTAATTTCAAATTATCCTGAATAAGTTCAGAAGTTTCTACATGCAAAACAACTTTAAGCACATTGAGGATAACTCTGAGATTCAGTAAAACATAAATATCGTAAGAATGGCAGACAACTCTGATTTTTGAACTGAAGAACGTGGGTTTTGAGTTACTTTGCTTATTTTTTCTGACTTATACCCAGCCATTCCTGACTTACTTTCATCAGTATAAACTGTAAGTGCTTCAGAAACTGGTGTTCTCACTAGATGGAGGGAAATCCAATTAACTCTTTATAAGCTGAACTCACTTATTCTTATGATACTTGTTAATTGTCCCCAAACAGTTCTACAAGCTCTTTGCCAGTCTTCATTGATTACTCATTTCATAATCTCAGCATTAGTGTGAGGCACGATTTCTGTTGGGTCTGTTCCTAACAATGACTAAGTCTCCCTTTTATAACGAAATCAGAAACCATGTCTATATAAGTCTTTAATTTTTTAAATTGTGTTTGTGTGATAAGAGGATCCATTGTAAAATACTATCTTCCCTTTGCATAATGAATCCAGTAGGAGAGTGAGTTGAGGGCAAATACATAAACAAAACAAAATACAGTCCCCTGTGAAGTCTCTGAAGCCTCTGGGTTTAGGGGGAGCATTTAACAATCAGCAGCATGGAGCCCACCTGACAGCAGAACAAACCTAGATATTCCCTGCAGTGTGGACCCTCTGGTGATAGACAAGATGTGCTCTCTGACTGAAGCCTTTCTCATACTGCTCACATGTGTATGGTTTCTCTCCTGTGTGCTGGTGCCTGTGGAAGTTTGTGGCCTGACAGAAGCCCTTCACACACTGCTGACATGTGTAGGGTTTCTCTCCTGTGTGGACCCTCTGTTGCCTCTGGAAGCATGAGGCCTGACTGAAGCCCTTCCCACACTTCTCACACTTGAATGGTCTCTCCCCAGTGTGGACTCTCTGGTGGGTGCAAAGTTTCATGCTAGAACTGAAGCCTTTGCCAGTTTCCACACTTATATAGCTTGTCTCCTGTGTGAATTCTGTCATGGTTCTGGAGTTATTCCCATTTTATGAAGCCCTTTCTACACACTTCACACTAGTAAGGTTTCTCTCAGTGTGCATATGACAGTGGATGTTGAGATTCCAGCTTCAGTGGAAACCATTTCCACTGTGTTGTACCAGTAGGGCTTCTCGCCCATGTGCACTCTCTGGTGAGTCTGAAGATATTAAGCTCTTACTGAAACCCTTGTCACACCGGTGACTCTTTCACTGGATGAGCACTTTGTTGAATGGGGACACTGGAGAGATGCCTGGTATCCTCTTATGTATGAGGTACAGGGAACTCCTTTCCTAAGATGACCTGATGATGGAGTTCCAAACTGTGGTTGTCAATTAAGGATTTGTGGTCCTTGATGCACTAGTAGGCTTTCTGTTCTGTGCACACATGATGTTGGGGGAGGGGTGACGTGGGAATGTTGACTTTACCACAGTCACTGCTGCTGTGGGCTTTGTCTCTTTGATGCAGTATATTATTGTCGTGTTGGAAAATGCAACTCAGAATGCCAACACCCTGACCAAACAATTGTGGCTTTCTTTTTTCACTAGAGTCTGTGGATAGCGTTTCTGATGGTTCTGTCTCTCCCTAAGATATGTTTTACTCCAAGAACACTGAGCTCTCCCAGACAGAAATTCCTGATTTTTAGTTCTGC
Organism: Psammomys obesus; assembly: GCF_907164565.1. Lineage (NCBI taxonomy): Eukaryota > Metazoa > Chordata > Mammalia > Rodentia > Muridae > Psammomys > Psammomys obesus. The sequence continues at coordinate 88,000 of NW_026590542.1, forward strand.
TGAATGGTCGCTTGTGAGACTCTCAGGACAGCCATCATTCTCAGTGGCAGTGCTCTTGGAAGTGAGACACCATTCCTTGGGTGTTTATGACAGCTTCTGGAGCACTGACCAGCGTCATTGGCAAGCATGGAGGCCACCCCAGGGAAGGGCACTTTAATCCTGTTGCATGAAAAGTCTCCATCTTGTTTGGACTCTGGCCTCCTGAAAGAATAGAGAATAGACTAGTGGTATCAGCAAGGATGCGGACATTGAGGATCTGTATCCTCATTTTTCTCTCTGGAAACATTAGCTAGAGACCAGCATCAAAGATGAACTTCCAAGTACTCTGAGGAACAAAGAGCTACAACAAGAAGAGAGCATACTCAAGAGCAACCCATGTTTGACTGTGGTGGGAAATCTTGGGTGACTGCAGGAGGTAAAGCTCACAGACAACTTTAGCCACTGCTAAGTACCTGTTTTGCTGCAGATGTGTGAAGCTGTGCACATGGATATTGGGAAGGAAGCACTTTTCAGCATCTGGGCATTTTTACTTGAGGGATGGTGTGGGATGAAGTACACATGGGTCTGCCTCCTCCCTGGGACTGGAGCAAGCAGAGAAAACCAGACTTGTCTGGTCCTAACTTGTCTGCAGGTGACATGATGAGCATCTGGTTCCCCTGACTCAGAGCTAAGGTGAGAGAGTGTGATGGGATGGTGCAAGGAGCGTTGGAGCCAGAGGGAGAGAGACAAGGCATACAGGGATTGCTTGGAACAGCAAAGGCCCAGAAGCCAATGTCCAGATCAAGGAAGCCACTGTGTTAATGAGCACACACATGTAGGAGGAGATTGGAATGACTTCAGCACACAAACTTGCTTGGAAATGAGAAGAGAGCTAAAACGTTTAGATGGTGAGACTCAAAACATGCCTACTGATTAGGGAAGGACTATTCTGGGAAAAAGAAAGAATGCAACGGCTTGAGCAAGTGGGTCTCCTTAAAATTCCTGCTCTCCAAACTAAGATCACCAGTCTTACAAAAAAGGGGAGGAGGAGTTCAAAAATCAAGGGAGACCTCAGCTGCCAAGCTAAGGCAGCAGATGTCCTGAAAGAAGAACAAAGCTTGCAACGCTATCTGACAGGTCCCCAAGGAAATGAAAAATGACCCGAGAATAAACAATCAGTCCTGGAAGCATCAAAGGTAAACCAAATAACTTCTGAAGCTGAAAACAGAAACAACTGAAGTAGAAGGTCCATTGAATCCTAAGATGCAGCTTGGTAGCTTACATGACACAGTAGGAATGGTAAATGGCGGTGGGAGAAGGAGGTAGGCAAACAGGGTTTTGTGTCAAGAGAGAGATGCTCTTTGTGAGAAACACAGAAGCATTCTGGGTATAGAAGTCGTTGCAGCTACACAAGGGCCATGGACTTTATGAAGCCTTTGCTCACAGTGTACAGACGCCTGGATTTTAGTGTCTGTAGCCATGACCAAAACAAAATCTGTAGTAACGTGCCTGCAGATGCTCAGACACCTGCGGAGGCAAAGGCAGGATGTGGAGAGTGAGCATGAGACACATGTAAAGTCATCCCTCAGAGGATGACCTGTGAGGACTCCTGAGTAAAGGAATGCAGGGGGCAGGAGGGGACATGGCAGTCCACCAGAGAAGAGCATTCTTTCCAGAGACAAGCAAGAGACAGCAGCTGAGCCACAAAGCCAGAAGTAGGAAAAAATGGATGTCGGCAGAAATGGAGGGTGAGACCCTAGAAAGATGGGGTACCTGTCAGGCACAGTAGATGAAGCCTGTCACCCTAGTGCCTGGGAAGCTGAGGCAGGAGGACCAAAATGTCTGGGAAAGCCTGGGCTATACTGCAAGACTTTACAACAAAACAAAAAACTAAAAATAGCTTGATTTTACTGGGTGAAATAGGCCAACTGTCTGAGGCACAGAGCGGCACGATGGTAATCTAAGGTTGAGGTGGGAAAGAAGCACCACCCCACACAAGAGCAGAAGCAGTGCTGGGTCATCTGGTGGCTGCACTTAGCTGTCTGGTCAAGGACACAGAAAGAGGATGTGGAAACTCCCTGCAGCTGAGGAAAGCCACTGAGGCCAGGCTTGAGTCAGGGGCATTCCTGCATGAAGGACCAGAGAGCCTATTGTGTGAAGCTGTGAAGCTAAAGCCTGGATTCCCTTGTAGATCCCAAGAGATTAGAGATGTCAGTGGCATGGGATACCTGGCCAGAAAAGCTGCTAATAGAGAGTGGAACCAGCCCAGGAGAAAGAAGTGTGTTACAGTCCACTAAGCTGAAAGGAGTTGGAGATCCGAACAGCACTTTGACACCAGACATGGAGATGCAGAGTTTGGAGTTTGATCTCCTTGTGTTGGTTCAGTATTCCCTCACTGTGCTTCCTTCCCTCCCTTTTAGAACAATATACTCTGTCATTATATGTTGGGTTATGCTATCTGCTTTTTTATTTTGATATTTCAGGGGATTATGGTTAAGAGATTGCGAGAGTCTAAGATGAGGGTTTGAGCTTTGGACTTTTAAATAGGGTTGACACTGTGATAGACTGTGGGGACTTTTGTGGTTGGATGGAATGCATGTTGCATTCTGATCTAGCTACAAGTACGTAGGGGCTGAGGAGTTGAATGTGGTGGTTTGAATGGCAATGGGCCCCACAGGCTCGTGTGTTTGAATGCTTGGTCCACAGGGAGTGTCAACACTTAACAGGGATCAGGAGATGAGGCCTTGTTGGAGGAAGTGTATCACTGGGCTTGGACTTTGCAGTTTCAAATACTCAAGCTGGGTGGGGTGGCTCTCTCTCTCTCTGCTGCCTTTAGATCCCGATGTAGAACTCCCTGCTACCATGCTCCCAACCATGATGAAAATGGACTAAAGTTCAGAAACAGTAAACAAGCCCTAATTAAATGTTTTCCATTACAAGATTCACCATGGTCAAGGCACACACACACACACACACACACACACACACACACACACACACACAAATATACAAACACGCACTCAGCATGTATGAGTGCACATACATAGTCACACTCATAAAGAAATGTTTAAAAATTATTTTAAAGCACAGCATGCATGTGTAAAATGCAATTTTTAAAGATAAAGCGCTGGAGAGATGGTTCAACAGTTCAAACACTGGCTGCTCTTACTAAGGACCCAGGTTGGGTGTGCAGCACCTGCATGCCTGCTGGCTTACAACCATCTGTTACTCCAGGTCTATGGGGTCTGATGCCCTTTTCTCACCTCTGTGGCCACCATGAATGTATGTGATGCACAAACATGCAGACAAAACACTCAAATATACATAAAATGCAAAATAAATGAACCTAAAAGGAAAGCAGTGGAGTACAACTAAGATACCAAATGTGAGCTCTTGACTTTACCAAGGGACACAGGGAGCCATCCTCACCCACTAACAGAAGGTTCTTGAAGTTCTCCAGCATCACAGCACAGTACAGCTTCCTCTGGGCAGCATCCAGCAGCTCTAGCTCCTCCTCACTGAAGACCATGGCCACATTCTTGAATGTCACTGCCTCCTGTGACAGCAAACACATGCCACCTCAGTTTCATATCCAATGCCAGAAGGACCTGAGCAACTGTTTACAGAGTGCCTATTATCTTAGTTAGGGATTCTATTGCTGGGATGAAACACCATGACAGAAAGGCTCTGAGTTCCTGTCCTAACGTCCTTCGGTGATGAATAGCAATGTGGAAGGATAAGCCAAATAAACTCTTTCCTCCTCATAGTGTTTTGTTGCTTCAACAGAAATCCAAACTAAGGCAGGCTGTTGTGGTGCACACATCTTTAATCTAAGGATTCAGGAGGCAGAGAAAGAAGATCTCTGAGTCTGTGACCAGCCTGGTCTACAGGCTAAGTTCCAGGACAGCTAGGGCTACACAGGGAAACTCTGTCTTGGGGTGTGAGGAAGGGAAGAAAGGAAAAAGAAACCCTATCTAAGACACAGGCCTTCAGGAACCTTCTGGAACAAACATGCAGCTCTCACTCTGTATTCTCAGAACACACTACGGCCAACAGCAGAGGCATTCAGGATCATGGATATGAGCACAGACTCTGGAAATCTTGGTTCAAACTTCAAGGCTCTGGCCTGATGAGCTTGGGTAACTTCTCAGGGCCTCAGTTTCCATATTTTTATAACAGTACCTACATTACAGTGTTCCTGAAGGGATTAAATTAGACCACAGAAAGGACCTAGGACACTGTTTGAGATGTGCTAAGCAGCAAATATATGTTCAACGCTTTCATCATTTTCTGTATTATGCCATTCCTGGAAACACAGTGTTCCATAAAGTCTACAAGTGAAAATTTCAGAAAAACTGTATTTTTAATCACTTACCAAAGTGATTAATTGTATGGAGATACATACTGCCTACAATTAACTGGGAAAATTGCCACTGTTATTAGTAAAACAAGCATTTATTCCTTGGAACTGATTATACTGGGCAGCTCAAGAACTTGGCTGAGCACCATGTCAAATATACCCTTTTGCAATTTACTGAATCATGCCTCCAGGGTGCTCAGTGGAGTATAATAAATGCACTGAGTTTCCAGGCTGCTGGTGTGTCTCCATCAGAGCACAGGGCTCATCTCATCCCAGCTCGTCTGTACATGTGTCTGTGTGTCTGTCTTTCCTTCATTCCTTCATCACCTGAGATGGGTGATGCCCAGAAGCTGAGCAGATGGTGGCAGCTAGACCCTCCCTGGTTACTCAGGATATGAATGCTTAGGGTGCTAAATTCAGGAAAGGAGGGTGAGCAGTGTTCTGTGCATGTGTGCACACATGTATACGTGCATGGTAATGTACTTATGTACATGAGGGTGTGCATACATGTAGAGCCTAGAGAACAACCTATGCTGTCCTTCCTCACGTGCTGGCCACCCTTTCTTGTTTTTGTTTTTGAATCAAGGTCTTCCAGTGGCCTGGAACTTGCCCAGTAGGCTAGGATGTCTACCAATGAGCACCAGAGTTCTGCCTGTCTCTATAGATTCCCAGAAAGAGTAGAGCCCTCTCTCTGGTCTCCTTCCTCTATCTCAAAATATATTCACCGTTTCACACATTCACATGTGCTTTGAGCACATGTCCCCCAACCAACCCTTTCTTCTCAGCCACATCCCTCAAGCTTTCATGCAGTTCAGTGTGGCTCAGCTGTACCAGGCTTGCCTAGCATGCAGGGGTCCTATTTTCAACACCTGACACTGGGGGGAGTCGGGGAAGCAATATGACTTACCTGTAACTTGGTCATGGTTCTTTTCTTCTTTTTGAGATAAGGCAAGTCTTTGGGAAGCAAGCTGTGGGAGGAAAGGCTTTCATGAGAGCTTTGCTAGGACAGTCAATCACATGTCTTCCTCAGCTTTTCCATCAGCCCCAAGTGCTGGCCTTCCAAGCCTGTGCACATAGTCCTGGCTTTTCTACCTACTTCCTACGAACTGGCAAAGTATGCCTTCATGTTACCAGGCCATCCATGCCTCACTTCACTCATTGCAGATGGTTAGGAAGGCCCATATTCTCTATTTCCAGCAACTTCCAGGTTGTGGGGTGCTCAGACCTTCAAAAGATGCCTGTGGTGATGGGCTTCCCAGGAAAGCAAATTTTAAGGAGCTCTGAACTCTCTGATGAACACTGTCTTGACTGATCACCACCCTCAGAAGGGTCTGGTAACTGTGACGTCTATCTTACATATAATTGTTTCCGTACAGAGGGGTGAAACCCCCATCTCTCTCTCTAAAAGGTTTAAACCTTGCTCCTCTGCAAGAGCCTCCACAAAGTCACTTTTCCCATGTGCATGAAGATAATGACCAATAAAAACCTAAACCCAGCGCTGGAGAGATGTTTCAGAGGATAAGAACAAATGGCTGTTTATCCAAAGGTCTTGAATTCAATTCCCAACAACAATATAGTGGCTCACAAGCATCTATAGTGAGATCTAGTTCCCTCTTCTGGTGCTCAGGTGCACATGCAGGCAGAACGCTGTATAATAAATAAATCAGTCTTAAAACAAACAAACAAAACCCAAAATCCTAATTAAGGAAACGGGAATTTGGCCCCGTGTGATGGCTTAGCGAGTGAAAATGACTTCTGTTGGGCCTGACTGCCTGAGTTCCAGTCTCTGCACACAACATGGTAGAAAGAGAGACCCAAATCCCACAGATTGTCTTCTGACTTCCCCCATACAGAAGCTGTGACATGCCCCCCTCTATGTAAGTAAATAAATGCAAAAAGAAACAAAAAAAATTACATTTAAAAACCGGAGTTGCATGCCATTTAAGGCTTCAGGACACTGGGCCTCTGTCGTCATGGCTCCTCCTCCTGGCTCCCTGGGAAGCTGGCCCCGAAACTACAATTTCCAGAATGTCTCAGCGAAAGCTACCTCGGCCAAGGCCGGCGCCTAAGTACCACCCAGAAGCCCTCAGCAGAAGCAAACAGCTCTGGTCCCTCTCCTGGATGTTAAAGAGTAGCTAAAAGTTCTGCTTTAACTAGATTAAGGTCAGTAGAAATCGCGTTTTGGGAGCCCAATCTCCTGGGTTGCTTTTTGGTTTATTTCTGAAATGCCATCAAGGACAACAATGGATACTTTGTTGCTTTGTTTTGTTTAGAGACAAAGTTTAACTGTCTAACTCTGGCGATCTTAAAACTCACTCTGTAGATAAGGCTGGCTTGGAACTCACAGAGATTCCCCTGCCTCCGCCTCAGGATTGCTGCAATTAAAGGCGTGCACTACCACCATCTGTGGTTTGGTAATACTTTTCAGTCTATACCTTGTCTGTGGTTTGGATTGAGTATTTTCTATCATGTCTGCCAGTTCATTCTTCTTCCATTGCCAGTATATTGTTGGGCCACTTAATTATTGTTTTAGGTTTTTTGTTTTGTTTTGTTTTGTTTTGTTTTGTTTTAAAATTGTAATGTTTGGCTCTGTCATTTTCATCAAAAGATACTGGCCTCTCATCCACAGCCACAAAACTCAAGCTTTAAATCACAACCTGCCTAAAGCCAGTGGAAATCAAGGAAGATTTTTTTTTTTCTTTTTAGATTTACCTTTCATGCAGCGTCTTCAAATTTCAGAAAAGGGTGTAAGATCCTGGAACTGGACTAACAGGCAGTTGTGAGCCACTCTGTGTGGACACTGGGAACCCAACCTGGGTCCAGAGCAGCAAGAACTCTTAGCCACTGAGCCTTTTCTCCCTTACCAAGAATTTTTTCTGAGGTGACATTGTCATTGAGCCCAGGGCCTTTCAAATGTTACAGACAAACTCTACTGTTGAGCCACACCCTGAATCTGTCACTGGTGGATTCTAAGGACTCTACCGTTGAGTCCTGATCCCTGCTCAAGGATGCGTTCCTAACCTGTGAGCTCTGTCCATGAAATAAAAATCAATCCAGATGAGGAGCCATGATGGTGCATGCCTTTGATCGCAGCATTCAGGAGGCAGGTAGAGCTGTGATTTTTAGTCAACTTTGTCTACACTGCGACCCAGGAGAGCGAGCTCCAAAGCAATTTCCACCGACCTCACTCTAGTTAAAACAGTATGGAACTTACCGACTTTTACTGTTCTGGGGAATGTAGATCTGGAAGAGAACCAGAGCTAGGCACTTCTGCTGAGGCATTCTGAGAATTTAGGTTTCATTGTTAGCTTCCCATGGAGCCTGGCAGAGAAGCTGTGATAACAGGGCCAGTGTTCTGAAGCCTTAAGTGGTATGTGTTGGCATAAAGTTCTTGTGGACTGTGTACAGCTTATCCTTGTTCATCCAAATGCTGATTTTTCTACCCCAATATCTGGTTTCAGTCCAGACACTGCATTGTGATGTTTATCCTAAGCACTTCCTGTCTCAAGTTTGTTTAAACATCCCGTCATTTACTTTCTGTATTGCCAATAAAAGCTAACCAGGCAATGCTGAGCAACACAAAAAAGGGTGGGACATCCCATTTTCATCCTGGTCTCGTGGAAGAAGGAGAAAACACAGTAAATGGAGGATGAATTCACAAGGATATGATTAAAAAGCAAATATGTGGGTAATCTGAATGGGAGAAAGCTATACTAGCTTGGAGGTTTAGGTTGGAGTAATGTGTTGTGGGCTAATTATATAAATCGTGGTCTCTCTGTGTGGTTATTTGGATATATAGCTGGTTAGGGAGTTACTGCTGCTTTACTAAAATATAAAACAATATTAAATAATAATCAGCAGGTATGCAACCCTGGTTTTAAACATATTTTATTTTACATTTATTTATTTACTTAGGGGGTCTGTGCCACAGCTTGGAAGAGGTCAGAAGACAGCTTGTAGGATTTAGGTCTCTTCTTCCACTATATGGTGTCCAGAGCTGTGATCTTAGGCAGTCAAGCACAGCAGCAGTCACCTTTACCCTCTGAGACATCTCGCAGGACCAAACTCCCTTTCCTTGGAGTTTAGGTTTTCATTGGTCACTGTCTTCATGCACGAGGGAAAAGAGACTTGTGGAGGCTTTTGCAGAGGAACAAAGTTTACTAGTATTTAAACCTTTCAGAGTGAGAAGCAGGCAGGTGGGGATTTAATGCCTATGTATAGAAACAATTATATGTAAGGTAGTGACAATTAACAGACCCTGCTGAGGGTGTTGGTCAGTTACAACACATCATTCATCAGAGAGTTTGGAGCGTCTTAAAGAGTTCTGGGAAGTCTATCACCTCAGGCTGCCTTGTGTAAGTAAGAGCCCCCAGCACCCCTGAAGCTGGAGAGAATCTGGGTTTTACTAACCCTTTGAAGTGAGTGAGGTGAGGCAAGGATGGCTTGGTTACTTGGAGGCTTACACTACCAGATAGAAAATCCAGGTCTATGGGCACAGACTTGGAATGCCAGCATTTAGGACTGATAGAAAGCCTGAGGAAGCCATTTAGCAATGCTCTCATGAAGACCTTTCCTCCCCCAGCTTGCTTCCCAGAGCCCTGCCTTGTTTCAAAGAGAAGGCCAGGATACAGGTAAGTAGAGTTTCTTCCTCTCTTCCCACAAGGTTAGGAATTGTAAACAGGACCCTTTCATGATGAGTAAGCAGCGGAGTCACACTGAATTGCATGAAACAAAGAAGGGATATTGCTGAGAACAAAGGTTTATTTTAGTAGGAGGAGGGATAAGGGAGCATAGTGGGAGACTTGTGCTCAATGTACACAGCACATGTGAATGTGTAAAAGTTTAAATAAATTTTGAAATAGAGAAGTTGGGCTGGAGAGACAGACAGTTCAGAGTTAAGAGTACTGGCTCAGTTTGGTTCCCAGAACCCACACCTGATAGCTTACAATTGATAACTTCAAATTCAAAGGATCGGTCACCTGCACACACATGGACAGAGAGACACATGGCATACACATTCATGAAAAAAAAAAAAACTTTCAAGTTCACCCATGTGTTAACAGTGACATTATTTCCCACTGTTTGCCTAATTTTATTTTGCAAGTAAGTATGAGTCTTCCCTACTCGTGTGGTTTATGAATTTTTTTTTCTTTTTCTTTCTTTTTATTTGTTTTTTTGTTTTTCAAGACAGATTCTCTGTGAAGCCCTGCCTTTCCTGGACTCTCTTTTAAACTGGGCTGGCCTCTAACTTACAGAGATCTGCCTGCCTTTGCCTCCCTGAGTGTTGGGATTACAGGCGTGCACCACCACACCCAGATGAAGTTTTTTAATTTAAAAATTTGTATTATTATTATTGTGTGAGGGCATTGGTTGTCAGCATGCCAAGACATCCATATAGACTTCAGAGGACAGGTTTTGAGAGTCAGGGTTTTTTTTCTTCCACCTTGCTGAAGCAGGGTCTACTGTTTCTGGGACTCAGTGGAGACAGGCAGAGCCCTGGTGTTCATTGGCAGCCATCCTAGCCTACTGGGCAAGTTCTAGGTCACTGAATGTACCTGACTGAAAATAAAGAAGTAAATAAAAATAAAAAGGTGGCCAACACCCGAGGAAGGACAGCAGCGATTCATGCATCCATGTGCACACATGCGCAGAACCCTGCTCACCCTCCCTTCCTGCATTTAGCCTCCTGAGCATTCACACCCTGAATAACCAGATGGCTGCTGCCATCTGCTGGGCTTCTGGGACTGAGTGAATTGTGTGCTCTGCTGGAGACACACCAGCAGCCTGGAGACTCACCGCTTTTAATACACTCCACTGAGCACCCAGGAGGGTTCAGCAGTCACCAAACTTGAATACTAGTGCAAAAGGGTATATTTGACACGGTGCTCAGCCGAGTTCTCCAGCTGCCCAGTATAATTAGTTCCAAGGAGGAAATGCTTCTTTTAATAATAACAGTGGCGAGTTTTCCAGTTAATTTGTAGGCAGTAGGTATCTCTGATTCTCTGTATTCTGGCCTAAGCTGGACACTTTAAAAAATCTTGGGCACTTGGTGATAAAAAAATAACAGAGTTTCTGAAACTTTCACGTAATTAAGTTTTTGTTTTACATTTATTGTGCATGTATACACACACACACACACACACACACACACACACACACACATATATATTAGGCAGTGTTTATAGAACACTGTGGCCATGAATAATATAATACAGATAATGATGATAGTTTTGTTGGACATACAATGCCTGCTTAATGCATTTCATACAGTGTTCCGCGTCCTTTCTGTGGTCTCATTTAATCCCTTAAGGGACATTGTGGTGTAGTTACTATAATTCACATGGGGAAACTGAGGCACTGAGATGTTACTCCATGCTCATCAGGCTAGAGCCTTAAAGTGTGAACCGAGGTCCTTAAGGTTTGTACAACCTGTGCTTGCACCCATGACCCTGAACACTGCTGTTGGCCGAGGTGTGTCCCTGAGTTCACAGAATTAGCTGTCCCGAAGGGTTCCCAAAGGCCTGCGTCTTAGATAGGGCTTCTTTTTTTTCTTTCCCCTACTTCTCAGCCCCCCGCCAAAAAAATTTCTCTGTGTCAGCCCAGCTGTTCTAGAACTTACTCTGTGGAGCAGGCTGGCCTTGAACTCTAAGATGCTCCTCCTTCTGCCTCCTGAGTTCTGGGATTGAGGCCCTGTGCCACCATGGCCTGGCTTTGTTTGGGTTTCTACTGATACAACACCATGGCCAAAAAAGCAAGTTGGGGAGGAAAGAGGTTATGGCTTAAACTTCCATGTTACTGTCCATCACTGAAGGAAGTCAGGATAGGAACTCAGAACAGGAACCTGGAGGAAGGAGATGATACAGAGGGCAAGGAGGGGTGCTGCTTACTGGCTAGCTTCCCATAGTTTTCTCATTCTGCATTTTTATTGGACCCAGGACCATTGGCCCTGGAATGACCCCATCCACAATGTGCTGGGTCCTTCCCCGTCAATCACTAATTAAGAAAAATGCCTCACAGCTGGATCTTATGGAGGCATTTTCTTCTATTTTTGCTCTGTGTGACAGGGTTTCTCCATGTAGCCCTGGCTATCTTGGAACTCTGTAGATCAGGTTGGCCTCAAACTTGGGGATAGTTTTGAACTCTGCCTCCTGCATGCTGGGATTAAAGCTGTGTGTCACCTTCTCCCAGCTTAGAAGGCATTTTCTTAATTGATGATCCCTCCTTTTACATAACTCCAGCTTGTGGCAAGCTGACAAAAAACCAGCCAGTGTGGCCTGAAGATTGACAGGACTCAGGACATGATGAGTGATTCAGACTTGAGTGCCATCTGCCAGATACTTCTGGACACACCCAGATGCTTCTGGTTTCACAAATTGGAGAATTTGGGGGTTTGGGAATATTTGCGTACACTTCACTACTAAAGTGTTCTGAATCTGAAATCCATGTTTCACAACATGAAACATTTTAAATGTTGCCATCCCTCATGAAACAGGTCCCGAGAGTATTTTGAGGAACTGAGCATGATGAGCTTAAAAGGAGCCAGGCATTGCCGACTGTTTCCAGTATAAAGTCAGCATATTACCCCTCACGTGGGTTGGTGCTCTCTCACTCTGATATCCTTAAGTTCCCATTTAACAGTGATGGACCTAGTGATCCAGCTACAGAAAAGACACAAAATTCCTTGCACCAGTGTTTTCTTGTTTTTGCTCTCTATGCCCTCAGTAGCCATGGAAAGGGGTGAAAATTTGTACTGGATGGTAACAATATACTGCATCAATGAGACAAAGCCCACAGGAACAGTAAAGTCATCTTTCCCATGTCACCCTTCCCCCAGCACCGTGTTTACACAGAACAGAAGGCCTACCAGGACAGCAAAGACCAAGAAGCAGTCATTGACATTCCCACTTTAGAACTCCATCAACAGGTCCTATTGGGAAAGTTTTCTGTACATAGTACACGCGATGACACCAGGCATAGCTCCAATATCCCCATTCAGCAAAGTGCTCATCCAGGAAAAAGGCACTACTGGGGTCATGACTATGGCAAGAGTTTCAGTCAGAGGTCAAGTCTGAAAACTCACCAGAAAGTGCACACAGGAGAGAAGCCCTACCAGTGCCACACCTATAGGAAAGGCTTCATCCGTAGGTCAGATCTCAATATCCACTGCCTATTCCCCACTGGAGAGAAACCTTACAAGTGTGAGGTGCGTGGGAAGGGCTTCATAAAATGAAAACACCTCCAGAACCGTGACAGAATTCATACAGGAGAGAAGCCATATAAATGTGGAGACTCTATTGGTGGGTCCACACAGTAGAGAAGCCTTATAAATGTGAAGAGTGTGGGAAGGGTTTAAGTTGCTTATCCTTACGAAGACACCAGGGTGGGGGTCCATCCAGTAGAGAGGCCTTTTTAGCTACAATATCTGTGGGAGGGGCTCAGATTTTAAGGCTCACCAGGGAGTTCACACCAGGGAAAAACCATACAGATGTGATGTGTGGGAGATGCTTTACAGGTGCCTGGAAGTTTCAAGCCCACCAGACAGTCTGCACCAGAGAGAAACCCTACATATGCAAGGAGTGTGGTAAAGGTTTCTGTCATGCCTCAAGTCTACAGGATCATCAGAGACTCCATACCAGCGAGAATTTGTTCAAATGCAGTGCGTGCCTGAAGCAGTTTAGTAAGGCCCCATACCTCCAGGCCAACCAGAAGGTACACATGGGGGAAGAGGCTGTACAAATGTGACGTGTGTGGGAAAGCCTTTTTTCTATTTATAGGAAAAGTATTTGAGGAATAATAACTGGGAAATGGAAGAGAATTCCCTAAAGAGGAAACATCTTACTTTATTTATTACATTTATGTTTTGGTAGAGGTCACATGCCATGGTGCATATAGAGGTCAGAGGACAAACTGCACAACTCAATTGTCTTCCATCCTGGGGGTACTAGGGATTAAATTTAGCATTGATGGAAAGAATTTTTATTTGCTGAGACATCTCACTGGCCCAGAAGAATCACCTGAAAAACAAATGAAACTTAGAGGAGACATGAGGGTATGCCCATTCCTTGGTTGATGTGGCTCAGTCGCTGTATAGTTAGTTTTTCTTCTTTTTTAAAAAAAAATTATTGTTTTCTCTTTGAAATTAAGTTGATGTGCATGTTGGTATGTGCATGTGAGTGTAGGTGACTAAGGAGGTCAGAGGCACCTGATACTAGTCTTGAAAGACAAATGAAACTTAAAGGAGAAATGAGGATATGCCCATTCCTTGGCAAATGTGGGTCAGTCACTGTATAGTTGGTTTTTCTTCTTAAAAAAAAAAAGATACATCATTTTTTTGAAATTATGTTTGTGTGCATGTTGGTATGTGCATAGGAGTGTAGGTGACTGAGGAGGTCAGAGACATCAGATCGTGTTGGATCTGAAGTTAAGATATGGATGCTGAGAACTGAATTCTGGCCCTCTGCAAGATCAGTAAGTATTCTGAACCACTGAACCCCTGATGATTAGCTTTGATTTGACACAATCTGGAATCACATGGGAGGGTAATCTGAATGACTGATTGTCTAGACTAGGTTTGCCTGTGGGCGTGTCTACAGGGTGGGGGGAGAGAGTGGGGGGAGGGTTGTCTTAATTATATTGAGGTGAAAGACTTGCTTCCTGCTGTTGGCATTGTTCTCTAGGCAGGGTATCCTGGACAGTACAAGAATAGAAAAAGAGAGTTGAGCATGAAATTGCATGCATTCTCTGTTCTTGATTGTGGATATAAGAACCTGCTTTAAGTTCCTGCTGCATTGATTTCCCCTGCAACAATGGATTGTAACATGGAACTGTGAGCTTAAATAACCTGCTCTCTCCCAAGTTGCTTTTGTCAACTTAGGGTATTTTATCACAGTAATAGGAAATGAAACCAAACACAGTCATAGAGCTTTCTCTTTAGCAACACAGTGTCTATAAGATAGTGATGGATAAAAACAAAAAACAAAAAAACAAAACAAAAAAACGTCATTGCATCTTGCTTAACCACCCACAGAAAAGAGAGGGGGGCAGATTGTAGAGGAACTGAGTATGAGATGGGACCAGACTACTGGGATTCAAATACAGGTAGTATGATCTTCAAGACCTAATTTCTTTACAGCTGTTGGGTGAGAATAAAATAGTGTATTAGCCAGTTTTCTCTAGAGTAATAATTTTAGAATGATTCTCTCTATATAGAATCAGGATTTATTAGAATGATTTACAGGCTGCATAAAGTCCAGTGAATCCAACAATGGTTGGCTGTGAACAGAAAGTTCAAGAATTCAGTAGTTGTTCAGTCCACAAGGCTGGATGTCTCAGCTTGTCTTCAGTATATGCTGGAATCCTGAAGAAGTTGGCTCTAATGCCAATGAAGGAAGGGACTTGCTAGCAAGGTAAGGGCAAGCAGGCAAAGAGCAAAACCTTCCTCCTTCCATGTCCTTTAATTACAGGACATATTAGCAACTAAGAGGTGCCCTACAGCAGTGGTTCTCAACCTTTATAATGCTGTGACCCTTTAATACAGTTTCTTATGTTGTGGTGACACCTCCAACTATAAAATTATTTCTGTTGATGTAATTTTGTTACTGTTACAAATTATAATGAAAATATCTGATATACAGGCTATCTGATATGCGACCTCTGTGTGCAACCCACAGCTTAAGAACTGCTGTTATAGGTGTATACTTGGCAGCAGACAGTATTGTAACAGGAGTAGAAACCAGTGGGCATTTGGGCATTTTCTTCATGTGACTTGCTTGTGCCTTCAGGGCCACAAATAGTTACTTCCCTTTGGCCTAACAGGAGGCATACAGTTATTGGCAGGTGCCTACTGTGAGCAAGACTGCTCCACCAGCCCTCAAGAAATGTGCATATTTCTGCTCAGTTCTGTGTATTGATCATCTTGGTAACTGGAGAGGTAGTGTGCTGGGAATCAATAAACCTACAAACTGGGATGTTTTGTTTTGTTTGATAACTCAGTCTGACTTCAGAGTTGCTAGGTGATCAAGGATGATCTTGACTATTTGATCTTCTGCCTCTACCTCCTGAATCCTAGGATTATAGAGATGTGCTACCATGCCTGGCACCAAACAGGGACTTTTTCAAATGAGAGCCAATTGTTAGATTTACTGGTACACTATTGGCCACTGCTGTTATTAATGTGTCAGGCCATATATATGTGGCATCTTGCAATTCCTAGGCTTTTAGGACAATTTTGAGACAACTGGTTGGAAATTTTGTTGGCAGAAGAAGTATCCCTTTAAAATGAGGTCATTTATCATGTGTTTGTCGCTTGAGAATGAATAGGTTTATATTGCTGAACCCAGAGGGTTACTATGAAATTCGAAGTTAACACAGTTATTTGTCATCCTTGTTTGGGGAAGATATTTTAAATGTGGGTCTTTTCAAATTATTTAGTTGAGAAAGTTTCCTCACAGGTGTACCCAGTCACCTGGGTTTTAGTTAATTCCAGATGTAGTCAAGATGATGGCCAAGAAGAACCATTTCCTACCATCAGCAGGTATACTGAGTTGTTACTTCCCCTTGTTTTTTTTTTTTAAAGCTAATCTGTTTAAGAAAATATTCATTTTAAAATTATTTTACTGTTGTTGTTTTTAATGTGTGTGAATATTTTGCCTGCACTTAACTATGATGTACACCACATACATGCCTGTTGCTTTTGGAAGCCTGAAGATCCCTTGGAACTGAAGCTACATAGGGTTATAAGCTGCCATGTGGATGCTGGAACTTGAACCTAGGTCATCTTGAAGAATAGCCAATGCTATTAACTGCTGACCTGTCTTTGTAGCCAATTCTATCCACAAAAATATTTATTTTTATAGTTTCTGTTTATGTCCGATCATATGTACAATGCTAAACTTTGTGATAACTTATCAGGCTGTTTTAAATTAATGTGGAGAAGAGAAATAGACATGTCTTTTTTGTTGTCTTTCTTTCTTTCTTTCTCTTCTTTCTTTCTTTCTCTCTCTCTCTCTCTCTCTCTCTCTCTCTTCTTTCTTTCATCAACAGTGTTGGAAATGAATGAGGTTGCACACATCTATAGGCCAGCACTTGGAAGGTTGAGGCAAGAGGATGGAGTTTGAGGCCAGCCAGAGCAGTCTTGGCTATGTAGCAAGATACTTTCTAAAACAAACAAACAAACAAGTAAATAAATAAGAGTGTACAAGAAGGGTTGTTGGATATCCTTGCTGGTTTTATGAACTGTCTTGTGTCAGTACTGGTCCCTGAATTGTCCTTATTATAACTAGGAGGGACTTTCTGCTCTGTGACAGCCAGACAAGATTGGATGGATGTGTCTGTTTATTAACTTGGTCAGTAATGGTTCTTGACAACCAGTTTCATTGCAAACTCTTGGTTTCCTTCTGTATCAAATATAAAACTGGTATATAGGCAAAAACCTATCAGTTTTTCCTTTTTCTATAATTGCTAAATTGTTAACTTTTAAAAAAATGTTTTTGTTGGTCGGGTGTGATGGCACATACCTTTAACCCAAGCACACAAGAAGGAGTCAGAGGCAGGAGGATCTCTGTGAGTTCCAGGGCCGACAGAGCTGTTATCATATTTATTTTACTTATGTGTGTGCACATGCACAGAGGTCAGCTCTCTTCTTCCCACCAAGTGAGCACCAGGGATTGAATCTGTTATTGGGATTTTACCCCGAGCCATCTTGCTGGCCATGGTTTTAATTTGTGCTTTCCTGATTACTATCCCATTGAGACTGAGATATGTGCATGTATACATAAGCTTCCTTTTCTCTGGTTTGTTTGCTCACTTTAGTTAGTTGCCAACGTTATCTTTTTATTGCTCCATATTGTTTTTTATATATCGTCTGGATTATTGACTCTGTCAGTGGAGTGCAGTACAAACATCTTCTCCTAGGCTCCAGATTGTTTTTGGATTTTGAGAGACTAAAGACTATGGGGTTATAATATGGCATTGAGAGAAGGCAAGAATGGTAATTCAAAAAGTTCAAGGTTTTCAGGTTATGCAAGTGGAGGAAATGAGGTAAGAATGCCTGCAGTCCTGAGGTTTCCAGATATGTCCTTGTCTTTCATGGAAGCTGCCTGAAAGCTGTGGCCTTTTCAGGTCTCTTGGTGAAGTGTGGGTCCCTTTCCATGCCTGAGTGAAAGGTACTGGCATGTGGCTCAATGTTGTTACAGCCCAGGGTGTGAGGACTCAGCTGGATCATTCTTCTTAGAAGACAGTAATTCCCTTGATTTGGAACCTGTTACTTCTTTAGGCCCAGATTTCAAGTCTTGACGTTCTTCCTGTACCAGATAGCAGGACCATTTTCCTGTGTCTGTACCAGTGACCAGCTAGCCTGTATGACTCTCTGATTATAGTTCTCCAGAGCTAATCCAGGAGCCTTAAATTGTAACTTGTATTCCACCAATAAATATGTTTAAGTCCAAAGTTATTCAGCTTTTCAGTTTTCTTTTTATAACCATTTAAACATTTTTTCCTTTATTTTATTTTATATGTATGGGCATTTTGCCTGTATGTACGTCTGTGCACTGTGTGCTTGCCTGGTGCCCAATGAGGCCTAAAGAGAATGGCAGATTCCCTGAGACTGGACTTACAGATGGTTGTTAGCCATCATGTGGGTGCTAGGAACAAAATCTACTAGCTTCCCTAGTGCACTTAAACTCTGAGCCATTTCTCTAGCCCCTTTGTAATGATTCTTTTTTCTGGCCTCTGGTCCAAGCCTCTTGAATCCACAGTCCTTAATGATATACCCAATATTTTCATAGTAAATATCTTCATTCTCACCTCTGTGCTCTTTCTCCCAGGTGTCTTCTTCTCAGAGTATGTGTCATGCTCCCCTTTAAGTAAGTCCTTACTATTCTTCAAGGCCCACTGAATTTTTCTTGTACTAGAAACTGGCCTTCAGTTCTGTAGCTCATGTTTATTAGCACTTACAGGCTGATAAATAGACTACCTCAGATAAGCTCACAGGTCTTCAGTGTTTCTGTCTTCTGCTCAATATTATTTTAACTTCTGGGGGACAGAGAAAGTCCCTCTAACTCCCTTTGTTAGTAACAAACAGTTGACAAACTGTTTAATGGTTACATAGAACCCACTTTTTAAAAAAAAATTTTAACACTCTACAATGTACAAGATCCTTTGTTTGCAGCCAATGGTGCATACCTATAATCACAGTGCTGGTGAGCCAATGGTGGAGGGACATTAGTTTTGATACCAATAAGAGCTTGCCTCAAATTTAACATCAAATAAAAGCAGTGTGCTCTTACCATGAGCTGATCTGATTCACCACATCTACATAAAGTGGCCATGTAGATAACATAAGTGTCCTTGGCTTAACAGTCTTTTTAAGATCATCACTGAATGTGAAAAGTAGACATTTGAGAACCAGATAAAAGCACTTTGCAAATAAGCCTGGTGCCCTGGTTTTAATCCTCAGAACCCACATGAAGGTGGAAGAAGAGAATCAACTTAATAAAGCTGCCCTATCACCTCCACATGCACTCTGTGGTATGTGTCTTGTACCCTCATAACAATAGTGAAAAAGTTTAAGCGAGCTTTTAAAACAAGACTTTATTTATTACACACTTAGGCACAGTAGCTGGGCAGATTCTCAGCTATTCTAACCTGACAATACTCTCAGTCTTTAGTCCCAGCACTTGTTTCTTTCTCTGTGTCTGGCTGGCAACCCCCTCTACTTCTGATTCCTCCCCAGAGTCCCTTTCTCTGTCGGAAGTCCTGTCTGACCTCTCTTGCCTCAGCTATTAGCCCGTCAGCCCTTTATTTAACCAATCAGAAGGTGTTGGAGAACAATGTTTACAGAATACTGAGGTGGGTGATGCTTCATAAAAATGACAATGCTAAAGTCCAGCCTGTACTTAACTGCCTGGGTACAGAAATTAGCATTTGAATAATACAAAGACAGTCTTTACACAGTGCACACAAAGATTGATCCAATAAACGTTGAAAGCTGGCAAGGAAACTGAGTCCCCAATTTGAGTCAAATGTCAAGCTTTTACCATGTGGTGCAGCACTTGAGCATGTATGTTCTGTACATGCTTCTGTAATGGCAGTTTCCTCTTGAGTTTGCTAGGGGTGGAGGTAAGGCTGGAAGTGTCCACATTTTGAAAGTGTAGTCAGGGTAGCTGGGCCAGGTTTTGTACATGGTGGATGAAAGGGATCTCTGCTGAGCCAAATGTATATGGCTGTCTAGGTTTGGTCCCAAGACACACTACCATGTGAGAAGAGAGCGGAAGGTCTTTTAGCAGCTGAATCTAAACCATAGACGTGTAGACTGGATGAGTACTGTGAAAGTGAGTAAGTACTAGGTAGTTTGTGGTGATAAGTCAGAGCAGTGATGTTGCTCCTTTACCCTGTAGTACACTCCTGAGTCGTATACACCCCAGAAATTCAAGAACTTAAGAGGGTAAGG
The DNA here is from genome assembly GCF_907164565.1 of Psammomys obesus. Taxonomy (NCBI): domain Eukaryota; kingdom Metazoa; phylum Chordata; class Mammalia; order Rodentia; family Muridae; genus Psammomys; species Psammomys obesus. Next base: position 107,787 of record NW_026590542.1, read on the forward strand.
CAGGAGGATCAAGAAACAAGGCTAGTCTGGGCTGTATGAGATTCTGTCTCAAAAGACAAGCAAACAAGAAAGAGTGTGATGCAATTTTGAGTGCAGCTCAATTTCAGTGGCAACAATAAGGCATTCCTGAAATGTGCATGTTTACCTAAGGGCCGTTTGAAGCCAGAATTAAATTCTTTTTCTGCAGTTAGAAAAGGCTATGCTGCCAGTTGGTTGGCTGGTCTTTGAACTCAAGGGATTCCTGATGACATACTTAAAGCTTAGCTTCATATGGTGGTTGTGTTTTCATATGTTATATGAACAGATGGTTAGAAAATAATTTTCTGCCTCCCACCTCAGCTGGTATCCTCAGCACTTTCTGGTCCAGGAGCAAGGTAATGGAAGATCAGAAGTACTTACTCATTCCACTAATAGAGCTGGCCTTGGACTGATTAGTCTCAGGCAGAAAGCCTATAGCCTTGTCCAAATGAAGGACGAAATTGGGGCTCAGGGTCTAACAGCTATAGTCATTTTGTGATTACCCACAAAGCCAGGTGTCAGGGACATTCAAAGCAAGAAAGTGATTACGGCGGTTTCCTCAGTTTTCCATTTGCAGTTAGTGTCTGGGGTATGTGTATTGTATGCTGTGGCATCTAGTTCCAGATTTTCAAATCTCTGTGCTATCAGGAGGGACATAAGTAGTAGATTTACAGGTTTATGCTCTCAGGTGTGGTTTGAGAAGAGTCGGCATGTTGTCTTAGAACCTCGATTAGAAAGTGCCTGACTTGCCTGCCTTTGGGTATAGTTGCACTGGTTTTTCATACTCTGAAGTAGTTGATTTTTATATCCAATTTGTAATAATGGAAGCTTATTATACTAGCTAAATGAAATTAAATACTGCCGTTCTCATTTCTTGGAAATAGAGTGCTGAACCCAGAGAAGCCAAGGCACTGAAAATAGCATTTCTTTACAAAGTAGTAACCATGGTGCCTGAATCTGAAGCTGAATTGGTTTCAAGTATAAAGCTTTGTTTTCTGGGGGAGAGAAAGTAGTTGGCTGTTGCTACCAACTGGCTGGCCCTGCTGTGGAGGCATGCTCTTTTCTCTGGTGGAAAGGCAGGGAACCAGATGCCCCACTCTCCCTCCTGTCCAAGCTCCTCTCCTTCCTGTCTAAGCTCCTCTTTGCTTGGCTCACTCTTGCTTCCTGTGTTAGAAGGACAAATGATCCCTTGCTTGTTCCCCACCACCTTCTTAAAGTATTTTAAAGTTGTATATAAAATTCTACTTTGCCTCTTTTGTAAAATAATGCAAAATAGATAAGGCCTTAACTCTCTCAGCCCTATGTCTCTTTTGCTAAGTCAGCTTTCCTCCAGCCCATCTGCCAACCCTGAAATGCCTAAGATCTGGAGGACTGTGCCCCAGAGGCTAGCCAAGATCCAGCTCTGAGGACTTGCTCTTTTTCCAGCTCTGGTCTGACTTACAGAACTCTGGCATGCATATAACAATATCCTGAGCTAGCAACTTCTGTTCTGCTGTGATACTAGCCAGTCTGACTCCCCTTTGAGACCTCACTTGGAAATGATCTATCTGCTATGATCGTAGCCAGTTCTGAATCTGTCTTGGGACATCACACAGAGATGTTCCCTCTGCCCTAATATCCAGTTCTGACTCTCCTTTGAGAACTCACACGAGGCTGGTCCATCTTCCACAGTAGTAGCCAGCTCTGATCACTCTTTGAGACTTCACATAGAGATGTGTTCCTACACAGTTCCACCCCTGCTTTCTAGTAAATTGTATTTACTAGCTGTGGTCTCGGCTGCCTAGCTGGTCTTTTGCTGTGATTGATTTTGTGATTTAATGAGTATTAACTGGGGTTACTTACCAGTAGCTATTATCAGTGAAGAAAATCAGAATCTATTTCTATCTCTTTATCTCTGCCACCCACCCCCAGTGAACACTGACCAGTCTTGGGTAGTGGTGTTTCATGAGCCCTTCCCTTTTACTGTGGCTGGATTTGAGGCACAGGAAATCTAAGTGGAACTGTAGGGAAATCAGGGATTTACTCCTGACACCTGCCTCAGCCACTGCCTAGCTCCTTGTGGCTCCATCTGGTACACTCCTGCCCTCACACCAGCCTTGGGCCCTGTGCACTGCTGCCGCCTTCATCTCTTGGGTTCTGAGTGGCCATGGTGTCTCTGTCAGGCCTGAGTGGGTGATACTCTGCTATTCTGAATTTTGTGGTGGCTTCACTTTCTTTTCAGCTTCTCATCCAGACTTACATACTTAGAGTATTTGTTGAAAGAACTAGATAGAAACTGGTTTTTCAAATTTTGAAGTGTATTGATTTCTAATTTAAGCAACTGGCACTTCTTGATTCGGCCTCTGAATATTTTTACATTTACTATCTTAAAACTATCATTTTTATCTTCTGCCACCTTTCATGATGTCATATTCCTACTCTTCCAAAACTGACATGGTGTATATTTAAAAGTACATCTTAAGTATAATTATAAAAATAGGTCAAATATCTGGAAAAATGAAGGAATGATTCTATAGGAAGCATTCACATCCAAAAAGAAGTGATCTTAGAAAATAAAAAGGTTAGCTTAGGAAATCGAGACTGCTTGAGGCCTGCCATATATTACTTTATTTCCAGAAGGGGACTTTATTATGTTACCCAGGTTGACCTCCAACTCTCAGTACTTCTTCAGCTTTCTGAGTAGCTGGGATTATAGCTGTGGACCTGGACACCTAGCTGGGCCCCAACATTTAAGTGCATTTTGCCATGTCTATACATGTTAGCCATAGTAGTGTAGTAACCTATATTACTGTGGATGTTCAGTGATAAAAAGAAAGCTAAGTTATTTAAAAACTAACTGGGAGAGTGTGAAGTTCTTATAGTGGATGGTTTGGACACTCTTGGCTCAGAGATGACAATGTAAGTAAACTACAGCTGTCTTTTTTGTTGTTGTTGCTTTGTTTTGTAGTGTTTAGGATTAAGTCTGTAGCTTTGGGGCTGGAGAGATGTCTCAGAGGTTAAGAGAACTGGCTGTTCTTCCAAAGGTCCTGAGTTCAATTCCCAGCAACCACATGGTGGCTCATAACCATCTATAACGAGATCTGGTGCCCTCTTCTGTCGTGCAGGCACACATGCAGACAGAACAGTGTATAAATAATAAAAAAATCTATCTTTAAAAAAAATCCCAGAAATAAACCCACACACCTATGAACACTTGATTTTTGACAAAGAAGCCAAAACCATTCAATGGAAAAAAGACAGCATCTTCAACAAATGGTGCTGGTCCAACTGGATGTCTACATGCAGAAAAATGAAAATAGATCCATATTTATCACCCTGCACAAAACTAAAGTCCAAGTGGATCAAAGACCTCAACATAAAACCAGATAAACTAAATCGGTTAGAAGAAAAAGTGGGGAACAGCCTAGAACTCATTGGCACAGGAGACAAGTTCCTGAACAGAACACCAAGAGCACAGGCTCTAACAGCAACAATCAATAAATGGGACCTCATGAAACTGAAAAGCTTCTGTAAAGCAAAAGACACTCGTCAGAACAAAACGAGAGCCTACAGACTGGGAAAGGATCTTCACCAACCCTACATCTGACAGATGGCTAATATCCAGTATATATAACGAATTCAAGAAGTTAAAATGCAACAAATCAAGTAATCCAATTAAAAAATGGGGCATGGAGTTAAACAGAGAACTCCCTGTAGATGACTGTAGAATGGCAGAGAAACACTTAAAGAAATGCTTAACATCCTTAGCCATTAGGGAGATGCAAATCAAAACGACCCTGAGATTTCACCTTACACCCATCAGAATGGCCAAGATCAAAAACTCAAGTGACAACACATGCTGCTGATGGGAATGCAAATTTGTACAACCACTTTGGAAATCAATCTGGTGCTTTCTCATACAATTAGGAATAGTCCTTCCTCATCATCCAGCTATACCACTCCTAGGCAGATATCCAAAAGATGCTCAAGTACACAATAAGGACATTTGCTCAACCATGTTTACAGCAGCTTTATTCGTAAAAGCCAGAACCTGGAAACAACCCAGATGTCCCTCAGTTGAGGAATGGATACAGAAATTGTGGTACTTTTACACAATGGAATACTACTCAGCAATTAAAAACGAGGAAATCATGAAATTTGCAGGCAAATGATGGGACCTAGAAATGATCATCCTGAGTGAGGTATCCCAAAAGCAGAAAGATACACATGGTATATACTCACCTATATAAACCTATAAAGTAGGATAAATATACTGAAATCTATCCACCTAAAGAAGATAAACAAGAAAGAGGACTCGGGGTAAGATGACCAATCCTCGCTTAGAAAGACAAATGGGATGGATATTGGAAGTAGGAGAAAACAAGTAACAGGACAGGAGCCTACAGCACAGGGCATTCTGAAAGACTCTACCTAGCAATGTATCAAAGCAGATATTAAGACTCGTAACCAAACCTTTGACAGAGTGCAGGGAATCATATGAAAGAAGGGGGAGTTAGGAAGACCTGGAGAGGACAGGAGCTCCACAAGGACCAAATATATCAGGGCACAGGGGTCTTTCATGAGACTGTTTCTCCAACCAAGAAACAGTATGGATATAACCTGGAACCCCTGCTCGGATATAGCCCACAGTAGCTCAGTGTCCAAATGGGTTCTCTAATAAGGGGAACATGATGGACTATTCCTGACATGAACTCAACAGTGTGCTCCTTGACGCCCCCCCCCCCGGGGGGGGGAGGAGCAGCCTTGCTAGGCCACAGAAGAAGACATTGCAACCAGGCCTGAAGAGACTTGATAAGCTGGGGTCAGATGGAAGGGGAAGAGGTCTTCGCCTATTAGTGGACTTGGAAATGGGCAGGGAGAAGATGAGGGAGGGAGGGTGAGATTGGGAGGGATTGAGAGAGGGGGCTATGGCTGGGATACACAGTAAATATCCTGTGATTAATATAAAAAAATAAATAAATTAAAAAAAATATGTAGCTTTGCATGCACCCTGCCACTCAAAGCCCAGAGATAATATCATGTACCTGGAATGTGATACATGACAACTGAGTTTGTTAGCCCAGGCTAACTTTGAACTCATGATCCTCCTACTTGAACTTCCTCAATGCTGAAATTACAGGTACTTGTCACCTACCAGGATCCAGTTTGCTGCTAGAGGGACAGAGACACTTCGGCATTTTGCAATGGTGCTTAGGTCTTTACTCCCTATCTCTCTCACATTGGGAGTGAGACATCCTACAGCAAAAGAATGGGCTCTGCGTATAGTTCCAGGATTTATGAATAGGGCACCGTCTTGGTTTAAAGAAATTGAGCTTGCAGGGACATTTAGTCCAGTGACCTGATGGATGGTAGAAACAATGCTTCTGACTTTGAGTTATAGAAATTGGGCTAGACAGTTGAGTTTGTTAATTTTTTGCCAAGAATCTGAAATATTAAGGAAGCTTAAGATTTTTCTAACTTTATGTTCGAAGACAGCTTAGATGATATTTGACCTAAGAATATCTTCTCATTTTAATGTCATCTGAAAATGAAAATAGAAGTGAATATGTTTGTTACATATATCTAGGCTCTCTCTCTCTCTCTCTCTGTGTGTGTGTGTGTGTGTGTCTGTGACAGTCTTTCTCTGTACTGACTTTATCTAAAAATCCAGACAGCATCTAACCGAATGTTAATGAGCAGAAACATTGGACTGGTGCCAATTGTGGTTCTGACAAAGACTCCATGATCAAGTTTGCCTTTTTGCAGAACAGTCACACAACAGCTACTGTGTTCTTCCAGGAATTTCATAAGGTTTTATATGATGCTTGTCGGATATCAGTCATCCCTTTACTCCCTCCTCACTGTGCAGTTATGGAGGTGGTCTGAGGTGTTATGGGATGATTGGTAGAGGTCCTGCACCTGTACTTGGAACATGTTCTTTGAAGAATTTGTAGGGTAGAGATTTTCCTTCAGACCAGATTCCTGAAGCCCTGCTTAACAGGATTCTGTTAAAAATGAATGATGGTGATAGGCAAAAGAAGGAGAAATCATAACACATGTCTCTCCTGGAACTTAGATACCACGTGAAGATGGCAGCCTGTTAGAGTCAGGCAGAGGGAGGAAGGTGGCAAAATAAAAGCTGTTCCTGGTAAGGCCTGGCTCCTTTTATAAACCCATTTTATTTTTTCTCATTAATTTGCATTTTGTTCTGTTATACCAGGTTATTAGTGCCCTGGGGTGGGATGCATTTGGATTGCCTCCCGAAAATGCTGCCATAGAGAGGAATTTACACCCAGAAAGCTGGACCCAAAGGTAGGTGTTTAAGACATACTCAAACACTTACATATAGTAACCATTTTAAAACATTTTTTTAGCCTATGCACAAGAGAAAACAGAAAAATAAACAGGTTTGTGTACACTCGTATTTGTTTGTTTGTTTGTTTATGAGGGTGGTATGTGTGTTACAGTGTGCATGTAGAAGTCAGAGGACAATTTATGGGAGTAAGCTTTCTTCCCTCATGCGCATTGTGGGGATCAAACTCAGGCTGTCAGGCTTGGTGGCAAACAACTTTACCCACTGAGCCATCGTGCAGCTCCTGATACTTTTAATGTTCTGTATTCCTAAAATATACCAGAGAAGGTTGGTGTTTGCTTATTGAGAAGTTGTTAGGATGCTTGTTATTTACCAAACTATTCTTTCTTGGAACATTTACCTTTGTGGGGAGAACTGTATTTGTTCAATTTCAACAGTGCTTCTTATCTACTGGACCTGAGTCTGAACCATATCCAATCACTACATTCTGATTTTCTCTGAAGATTAAATTTTTGTTTTCATCATTTCTGAACAAGGAGCAACTTAGTGTAGGTACATAGCTACCTAAGTCTGGGTGTGTCTTTTCATAAGTCTGCCCCATGGTTCAAACTTCTTAGCCCTTTTCCTGCTAGTAATGTGCTGAACACCTTATACCAGAATCTTCTGGGACCCTTCATCTTCTCACCCTTCAAATACAGAAGGGAAGTTCCAGGGTCTATCTTCCACTGGCTCCCTTCCCCTCCTCTCTCCTTGCCTCCCATCTCCTCCCTTTTCATGCCCTCCCCTGTTCTCCCCTCTTTTCTCCTTTCCCCTCTCACTCCTTTACTCCCCTTCTTTGTGTAAAAATGCATACACATGAATGTATAGGTATAGGACCCCACATATATGTCCACCTGAGTATGGCCACTGGCAATCCAAAGCAGGATGCCAAGTGTCTTCCTGTATTACCATATGGTCCTGAATAGGGTCTCTCACTAGTCTGGCTGGTCAGTGAGCCCTCAAGTCCTGCTTGGATCTATCCACCCAGTGCAAGGGTTATGGCAAGCAAACCATGCCTGGTGGGGATTTATACTCAGGGTCTTGCACTTGTGAACCAAGCACTTTTATGGTCCCATCCCTTCTATTGTCTCCCCAGTGTAAGGCTGCATGGCAACAAACTCACTGTACTCCCTACAGTTAATTCTAGATTAATGGAAATGATAAAAAAGGAGAAAAGGAGGAAATAACAACTCTAATAAAGTAGATTAAACATGGCATAAGTTGATTGCAGCGATAAGAACTGTAAGTTGATTAATGCACTTCTCTATTATCCAATTTGGGAGCCGTTTTAGGTTCTGATAGATGTAACACTATGTGATTTCTTTTGAATTTACCCAACTTATACATTAAGAGGTCTGTATGTGTTATCTCTGGGAATTACACATGCCAGATAAGAACTTCTTCCACTGAGCTGCAAAACAGCTGGTTTTGTTTTGTCTTTTTCAATCACTTTAAAACTTGCTTGCTTGACTTACCTCTGTAGGTCAGACATATGGAGAGGTCAGGATCACACATTCAAGATGTTGCTTGTCAGAGCGGCCAAGGAAAGGAGCTGCCTCCAGGGCCAAGACCAGAGTGGCATCTAGTGGATAATCATGTCCAGATCATGGATGTCTGCTGGTATATCAATATTTTACTGATTTTTAGGAATTGATTAATTTTCCCCTGCCTTGGCAAAGCAACAGTTAAGCTTCCTTGACTGAGCTAGACTTTTTAAGTTTTCTAAAATATCCTTAAAATGTAGTTCATCTATGGCCATGACTTCCTCTCAAAGTCAAACTTGCTTCTCTTTGTTTCACAGCAACATTAAACACATGAGAAAACAGCTTGACTGCCTTGGTCTGTGCTTCATCTGGGACAGGGTGAGTCAGCCTTTCTTCCTGGGGTCTGTTAGGGAAGGACCTGATTTCATGGGGCCTTTCCTCTTGTTTGTGTTGGAAGAAGAGAAAGGAACTGACAGGTCACAAGAGGGAAGGCTTAACACTTCCCAGACACAAAAGAATCCTGACTGGGTTATTATTTGCCTGTAAACAAATAATTTTCTATGGGATTAAACTAAGAGAATTAACTTCTTATTTGACTTCATAATGTACTGTGTTGTGCTGTGTGTGTGGCAAAGGCTTTTCACAAATATTTTTGGCTGACAGTTTAAAAGGAGTATTGGAATCCACATAAAAGTGATTAATATTAGCCCACTGGTCCTTTGGGTGATTAATTGGCCATTTATTTATGTTTTGTTTTGAGTTCAGATTGTTGTATACACAGCCCACAGTAATTCTAGCACATACAGTCTTTGATGTGTAAATCTTAAAAAAGTTACATAGCAAAGCCAGTGGGAAATTCCCAGATTCAGGAAGATTTACCAATGACTACTTGGGAGTCATGCCAACTGTGAAAAGACCTTCAGAGACTCAAGTCCTGTGTTATGCCCAGATACTAGGCAGTTAACATGAAGCCTGTGAGCAAGGTAAACCTGTTTACCTTTCTAAATAAGAAATCTAGTACCTAGTAGTTCTAACTAGCTAATGACTTGACTAATGAATTAACAGTGTATCTAACTGTCTGCTCTTTAACTGCAAAACTACCATTAACTTAACTTAGCCATCAATGTGATCATATACCTGTGAAGGATAAATTATAAGCTAAATGAATCTATATACCAATCAAAATGACAGAGATGACTAGTCAGTCCACCACCTAGGCAGTTGTTCCTGGCTCCTGTATTTGCATGGCACCATGAGCAGAGGCAGTCTGATCTTCAGGCATAGAAGATGAGAGACTGTTTCTGTGAAAAAAAGAACATGAGAGACCAACCTCATCTTGCCCTCAGCAATGTGAAAAAATGACTCTCCAGGTGTCCAGTTTTGTCCACAGTTTAAGCTGGGCCCTAGTGGTGGGCCAGTTAGGGCAACCTTGCCCAGTGGTCAGCACATCACAATCCAGGGTTGAAGTCATCTTTTGTTGTGCCTAAATCTTCTCGGAAACCTTGGGGAGCTACTGCCAGGATTTTGGGATTCTCTATCATAACAAAACTTACATACATTAGATGCCATATTTATCAGATCTCTGACAATCTTGAGAGCCAGCATATCTGATTTAATCTTTATCTGTCTTTAGTTATCTGCTCTAAACTGCCTGTAAAACAGAATGTTATAATCTTTACTTCTAGTACATTCCATAGATATGGAATGTGGATATGGAAATAGATATGGTCTATTTCAAGTAGATCTACATAGGCAAACTTTGTAGTTACCCACCCTAGGCTTAACCTTGAAAACATAAACAAGAGACTAAGAAAAGCACAATCTTGTAACCAACTGCAGTCATTAGCATAATGTATTTGTGAACTAAAATAAAAATAAACCTTTTAATCATAGATACAGTTCATAGAGTGACTGGCAAATCTTGCTGATCCTGACATATTGCATTACTAAGACTGATCAGCAAAAGTTTAAAGGACAAAAGTTGTACTTAGCGCTAAACAGAGAACTGAATACAGCTGGCAGCCCTCAACAAAGATGGTAATAAAACCATGGCTCCAGTTCATTATCCCTGAACCAGCAACGTATTGTTACAGGCCATGGTGGGCAGTTTAAAACATAGCCATCAAATGTCACTGCTGAAGTTGTCCCATGGTGCCCCTGGTGTAGCACTGTGGAGCATTTACAGTTTTCTGTAACCAAGTTCTAACATTGTAATCAAATAAGTTTTAGAACTAACTGCATAATAGACCAGCATAGAACAATTTAAAAACTGTACTTGAACTATTATTATTCTGGCCATACCAAAACTATTGGCCAGAAAGAAAAAGCATTAATCCGTTCATTTGGGAACTGGCAAAAACACAGCCAGCCAGGCACACTTCAAATCAGCCTGATGATCTGAATAGACTTTTATAAACCAGGGCTGAATCACAAATACAGCATGCTGGGAAAATGCAACCCTGAATTCTATGTTCATAAAGACGTTATTATAAAATACCTGATAAACTTTAAAATGCTTCATAGCTGTAAACACATTTTTAAAAGTAATCTGTTTTTGCAATATCAAAATGAAGTACTCTTTTTAGGAGTGAAGTCACAAAGCATAACCATAATTTAAAAAGTCAAAACCATATATCATCAGTGTAAATAATTCAGTGTCAATACCAATTTAAAATGAGGCTTGTCTTAGTCTAAAAGGAGATAGGATGATAAACAGAATTCATTATGACTAAGAGGTTCTGAAAAATTTTTTGCCCTATGCTACACCATATGGCAATTTCAAGATGGCAGAGTTACATCACATGGCATAGATGTTACAAACACATAGCACACATATATATGTTCTAAACAAGAGTTTGAATTTAAACTTTAAACAGATACAACAACTGTTAACCTATAACCAAGACATACAGATTATATTAACCATTTAAGATCAATCAGAAGCAAACATGTCATAACCGTACATATATACATTTAAAACAAGCAGACAAAACTTTCCTTACTTTCTTCAGTGTAATTTCAAACACTTTGTTACTTGCGAGCAATTGTTGCCCAGAGTGCCACACGCTGCAGCCATCCATTTGTATTTCTCCTTGCCTTTGCCCTCTCATGCTGACCCCCTAAAGAGAAGCGGCCACCACCACCAGTTTTCCTCCCAGAGGCCAGGTTTGTACACCTATGGCCATTGTTGCAGGCCTGCCTGCCTTCCCAGCAGGCTCTTTCCCACCCAGAGCTAAAGGATAGAGGAGCAGAGCTTGTGGACCATGGCTGGAGCCACCCTGCCAGGGAGGGACCTGTGGCTTGTGCTTGAGCCGCCAAGAACCACAGCTCTGTTGACCTAGAACTAAAATCAAGCTTTACCCATAGTTAAAATCAATTCAGGAAGACTCATTGTAAAACAACACAAGGACATTCATGAACAGACACAAATGTTCCTGGGGAAAACTTGGTCAGCCAGAGAATTGTGGTGGTACCTTTTGCTGGATCCAGAACCAAAGAACCAATTTGATAGCTTCCAGACTTTCCCTAAAACCAAAACCAACGAGAACTGAGATTCTCCAGAACCAAAGAACCAATTTGAGAGCATCCAGGCTCTCCTCAAAACTAAAACCAATGAGAACTGAGGTTCTCCCAAAGAGGTGGAAAGAATATCTTCTGCACTTCAGGCTGGGGGATTTACTAGTCAGCTACTCCCAACTGAGGTTCTCCTAAAGAGAGCAAGAACGTCTTCTGCACCTCTGGCTGGGGAATGTACAGCGTGCCCTCTAATCCCAAGGGCCAGTTCCAATGCCTTTTGCAAAAGGAAACCAAAACCAAGAAAGTGGACACCAAAAACAAGAACACAGACACAAAGAAACACAAAAACCAGCAGGGCATTGAAGCAGATGCTGGGGCTCATGGCCAAACTTTGGGCAGAGCACAGGGAATCTTATGAAGGAAGGGGGAGATGGCAGGACCTGGAGTGGACAGGAGCTCCACAGGGAGAGCAACAGAGCCAGGATATCTGGACCCAGGGGTCTTTTCTGAGAATGATGCTCCAACCAAGGACCATTCATGGAGATGAACTGGAGTCCCTGCACTGATGTGGCCTGTGGCAGCTTGGTCTCCAAGTAGGTTCCCTGGTGGGAGGAACAGGGGCTGTCTCTGACATGAACTCAGTAGCTGACTCTTTGATCACCTCCCCCTGAGGGGGGCAGCCTTACCAGGCTACAGAGGAAGACAATGCAGCCATTCATGATGAGACCTGATAGGCTAAGGTCAGATGGAATGGGAGGAGGGTCTTCCCTGTCGGTGGAGTAGGCATGGGAGGAAAAGGGGAGGGAAGGTGGGATTGGTGGAGATGGGGGAGGGGCTACAGCTGGGATACAGGACGAATGGATTGGGTTTTTAAAAATAATTTATTTTTTATTAATTACAGATTATTCACTTTGTATGCCAGCTGTAGCCCCCTCCCTCATCCCCTTCCACTCCCACCTTTCCTCCCTCATCTCCTCTCATGTCCTTCCCCAAGTCTACTGATAGGGGAAGTCCTGCTGCCCTTCCCTTTGACTCTAGCCTATCAAGTCTCATCAGGACTTCCTGCATCGTCCTCCTCTGTGGTCTGGTAAGGATGCTCCCCTCTCAGAGGGAGGTGATCAAAGAGCCAGCCACTGAGTTCATGTCAGAGACAGTCCCTCTTTCCATTACTAGGGAACCTACTTGGAGACTGAGCTGCCATGGGCTACATCTATGCTTGGGTTCTAGGTTATCTCCATGCATAGTTCTTGGTTAGAGTATCATTCTCAGAAAAGACCCCTTTGCCCAGATTTATTGGTTTTGTTGCTCTCCTTGTGGAGCTCCTATCTCCTCCAGGTCTTTCTGTCTCCCCCTTCTTTCAAAAGATTCCCTGCACTCTGCCCAAAGATTGGCTACGAGGTTCAGCATCTGCTTTATACCCTGCTGGGTAGAGTATTTCAGAGGTCATCTGTAGTAGGTTCCTGTCCTGTTTTCTCCCTTTTCCAATATCTGTCCCGTTTGCCTTTCTGAGTGAGGATTGATCTTCTTGCACAGGGTCCTCCTTCTTGCTTAGCATCTTTAAGTGTACAGGTTTTAGTATGTTTATCCTATATTATATATCTAATATCCACTTATAAGTGAGTATATACCATGTGTCTGTCTTAACTGCTTCTGGGATACCTCACACAGGATGACCTTTTCTAGTTCCCACATTTGCCTGCAAATTTCATGATTTCCTTGTTTTTAACTGCTGAGTAGTATTCCATTGTGTTAATACCACAATTGCTGCATCCATTCCTCAATTGAGGGACATCTGGGGTGTTTCCAGGTTCTGGCTATTATGAATAAAGCTACTATTAACATGGTTGAACAAATGTCCTTGAATACTTGTGCCTCTTTTGGATATATGCCTAGGAGTGGTATAGCTGGATCTTGAGGTAGCACTATTCCTAATTGTCTGAGAAAGCACCAGATTGATTTCCAAAGTGGATGTACAAGTTTACATTCCCACCAGCAATGGAGGAGGATTCCCCTTCCTCCACATCCTCTCCAGCATGTATTGTCACTTGAGTTTTGATCTTAGTCTGATGGGTGTAAGGTGAAATCTCAGGATTGTTTTGATTTGCATTTCCCTGATGACTAAGGTCATTGAGCATTTCTTTAAGTGTTTCTCTGCCACTCGCTATTCCTCTATTGAGAAATCTTTTTAGCCCTGTACCCCCCCTTTTTTTTTAAATTAGATTACTTGATTTGTTACTTTTTAACTTTTAGTTCTTTATATATTCTAGATATTAGCCCTCTGTCAAATATAGTGTTGGTGAAGATCCTTTCCCAGTCTGTAGGCTGTCATTTTGTTCTGATGACAATGTCCTTTGCTTTAAGAAATTTTTCACTTTTATGAGGTCCCATTTATTGATTGTTGATCTTAAAGCCTGTGCTGTTGATGTTCTGTTCAGGAAGTTGTCGCCTGTGCCAATGAGTTCAAGGCTGTTCCCCACTTTTTCTTCTGTCTGTCTTGTTTTATGTTGAGGTCTTTGATCCACTTGGATTGTAGTTTTGAGGGTGGTAAATACGGATCTCTTTGCATTTTTCTACATGTAGACATCCAGGTAGACCAGCACCATTTACTGAAGATGCTGTCTTTTTCCATTGAATGGTTTTGACTTCTCTGTCAAAAATCAAGTATCTGTAAGTATGTGGGTTTATTTCTGGGTCTTCTGTTCAATTCCATTGATCCACCAGTCTGTTTCTATGCCAGTACTGTGCAGTTTTTATTACTACAGATTGAGATCAGGGATGGAGATACCTCCAGACAATCTGTTGTTGTACAGGACTGTTTTAGCAATTCTGTTTTTTTTTTTTTTTTCCATAAGAAATTGAGAATTGTTCTTTCACGTTCTGTAAAGAACTGTTTTGGTATTTTGATGGAAATTGCATTGAATCTGTAGATTGCTTTTGGCAGGATGGCCATTTTCAGTATGTTAATCCTACTGATCCATGAGCATGGGAGGTCTTTCTACCTTGTGATATCTTCTTCAATTTCTTTCTTCAGGGATTTGAAGGTCTTTTTCAAACAGGTCTTTCACTTGCTTGGTTAGAGTAAGTAACCAAGGTACTTTATGTTATTAGTGGCTATTGTTTCCCTAATTTCTTTCTCGGCCCTGTTGTCTTTCATATAAGCAGCTACTGAATTTTTGGAGTTAATTTTGCATCCAGCCACTTTGCTGAAGGTATTTATCAGCTGAAGGAGTTCTCTGGTTGAATTTTTGGGGTCACTCATGTATACTTTCATATCATCTGCAAGTAGTAATACTTTGACTTTTTTCTTTCCAATTGTTATCCCCTGATCTCCTTTAGTTGTCTTATTGCTCTAGCTAGGACTTCAAGTACTATGTTGAAGAGATACAGAGAGAGGGAGCAGCCTTGCCTTGTCTCTGATTTTAATGGGATTGATTTAAGTTTCTTTCAGTTTAGTTTGATGTTAGCTATAGGCTTGCTGTATATTGTCTTTACTATGTTTAGGTATGTGCCTTGTGTCCCTGATTTCTCTAAGACTTTAACATGAATGGGTGTTGAATTTTGTCAAATTCTTTTTTGGTATCTAAGGAGATGATCATGTGGTTTTTCTCTTTCAGTTTGTTTATATGGTGGATTACATTGATAGATTTCTATATATTGAACTACCCCTGCATTCATTGGATGACGCCTACTTGGTCATGGTGGATGATATCTTTTATGTGTTCTTGTATTCAGTTTGCAAGTATTTATTGAATATCTTTGCATCTGTTATGCCCAGTTCATGAGACCCTCAAAGACCACCAGGAATTGAGTCGCTGCAAATACATGAGGGTTTATTGTATACATGTTTGAACACGGGTTGTAACCTTCCTGTGGAATCAGGAGAGGAATGTGGTCCCACAGTCTAGGGGAACAAGGTTTTTAAAGGACAAAACTGCAAGCAGGTACTTACATGCTTTGGTGTTACATGATTGGATAAGGAAAATTGACTTTTGAAATGATTGGTTTACTTTGGGCATCAAAACCATACACGGTTTTGGCCTGGCCATCTGGGCCAGTTTCCTAGCAACTATATCTCTAGTGGGCAAGGAAAGAATGCAGTAAGGCTGGCTCTCCCCTCCCCCCCAACAGGCAACAGGACAGGTCTCCACCTGGCTAGCCTTCATTCAGGCTTGTGCTTTAAACTTTAAACCAATACCCAAAATTCTTTAGTCTCTCATTCCCTCCTTCCCATGATCATTTGAAGACCCAATCTTGGGTCTTCCATATATGATCCCTGGAGTCCTCCAGATTTACCTTTCCATAATAGGATCTGAATACTGTTACTGTATTGCTGCCAAACATTTCTTCATGAAAGCCATCAAGTGATTTAAAATATAAGGCTCAAAGGTAAAAATCAAAATGAGTAGGGGTCTCATCAGGGTGGGTATAGGGGTAGTAAACCATCCTCTGGAATCTTTTCTCTCTAGAGTATCTCCAGGCTTTTTGTCATTTTTACTAATGATTTCCAAATCATTCTTGACTCGTTTACATAAAAACAACATCTCTCTCTAAGGGCTGTTTATAGCTGTCCTGCTGTGAAAAAACAACAGATCTCAGCCCCTTCTGTTTTGCAACTCTTTCTACCAGGGAATCAACATTCTTTTCTAAATGGGTGATTGAGTTCTCAAGGCATTGAATATCTTTATTAATATCTGCCTTTAAGCTGTTGTAATTCTGGCTTTGTACATCCAGTGCTGCAATACCAGTTCCTGTTCCAGCTAAGCAGGTCCCCAAGATAATAGCTAATGTCAGGGAGCCCCCTTTGACCTAGCATTTCAGCCTGTTAGGTGTGATTTTGGGCCAGATATCTCTTCTTCTGAAACTGCATCAGTGCTGACAATAGGACCATTGGCATCAGGGGTTAAGAAGGCTGAAATGCCAGCCAAAGGCTGGGCAATGGGGCAGTCCTCAGAAGTGTCTGGTTAGCTGATCCAACTGAAGAGACAGGGGGCAATCATGTCAGCTTCCAGCAAGTCCAGATTTCAGTTTGCAATCCATTGCTGATCCCGGAATAGATGCAACCAGGTGAAAATCTGCTGAGAAAAATTCATACTAGAGACAGAAGTTAAAATTTGTCTAGTAAATGGGAAAAGTGAGGAATCCCAAGACCAAGGAAAAAACTCATCTGGGGTTTGTTTGAACTACGCCAGATCCAAGCCTCATGACTTTTTGATTTCCTGAAACTTATATGAATTTTTAATTTACAAAAGGAAATATATATATATTAAAAACTCAGAAAAGTAACATATCAGCAAATCTAACATACACAACATTCTGTGAGTAACAGGTAAAACTGCATCCAATGGAATGAGTATCAGTTCTTCTTAGCTGTCTGTTTTGTAAACTTTATAAACAATTTAAGTGTGTCCATGGTCTGAAAATCTAACACTTTTCCTGTGGGCACACCAATGGAGCTCTGCCACTTTTTGTACACTCAGCATCTACTTTTAGCCCCCGCCTCCATGTCACACTGGAAGGTTAGGCAAAAATACATTAATGCCTTTACTGCTAAACCCTGGATGCTTGGGCTTTCCTTAACTAAGCAACTAGGAGGAATAGATTTAAGATATTCCTAAATCCTGTTTCAAAATTTACCTCAGAAATGGCAGATATTAAGAATACTATAGTAAAAGCTATGGCTTTTTGGTCAGATATACCCATTAGACACATGTATTTAGGGTGATGAGTTGTACCTCTAAGTCTATCTCCAGAAGACAAACAAGAGGAAATTAAAATCTCAAGCTTGTGACTGGATAATAAGCAGTGAGTGCTCCATCAGCTTATCAGAACTCTGTTGGTCAGTGTAAAAACTCTGAACTTCTGAAATCTTATAACAGCATAAGCACAACAATAACAGAGAGGAGGGAGAAATCTGAAATATCTCGCATTTTTAATATGCCTTAAATCACTTTCTTATATTATTATAACTCACATTCCCATACCTTAAAATAACTACTTAGACCCTCCAATCTTTTTTGCATTTACCAACTTGGAAACACTTTCCCAGACCATCAAACAACACTCTCTAGATTCTCATAACCTAATCTTCTATATCCTCAGACCCTACATAAACTCCACATCTTTCTATCCAGCTATTCACCATAAAACACAGGCAACTAACATGAAGCCTGGGTACATCTCTTTCTGGTGTCTGGAGTATATTTCAGGAAGATGAGAGAGGTCCACCGGTTCAAGAGTGGATGTTGGTGTTTTAGTTGTAGCTAAGGGAGGAAGGTTGCAGGCGCATGTGCGCAAGCATGGGTGTGTTCGTGGAAGTGTACCTTAAAGGACAGGGTGCTAAAGCATGTAGATGCCTGGAAGGGTGGAGCTTAAGCACAGGAGGGGTGCTTATGCTGTTCATGGGTGCAATGCACATGTGCAGATGCTTTGATTGCCTCAGTGGCCTACAGGCCTGTCCTCCTACTGTCCACCTGGTATTCAGATCTATCTGGGATCCAGGAATTGTTTGCCTGGACTCCACTGGTAGACTCACAGAACAGGGACTTCAATGTTGAAAATGCTGTCCCAAGGATCCCTATGTTGCTCACAGTTGGGGTGTGGGTGGGAGGTATCTGATGTCTGGCTGCTAGTATAAAGGGACCCTAGATCTGGGGCTCTGCATGCACTCACTTGAAGGCCACTCCGTAATTGGCCTTTCTTAATTGGAAAGCAAAGGGTATCCTTCTGTTCTCTACTCTCAGATTTGGGCCTATAGGGGCAAATGAGAATTCAGGAGACCCATCAACTCAGTGGTGTCCACTTGTTTGGCCACTGGGCAGGGAGATCCTTACTTGGGGCAGCCACTTCTGCCATCTCAGTCACCAAGCAAGGAGGCTTGCGCTTGGGGCAACCACTGCTTCATCTGTCAAGCAAGCAGTTCTGTGCTTGGGCAAGGGGAAATGCAGGGGGTTTGAATATTCGCTACTCTCAGTTCCTGGAGACATACATGGGTGACCTGGATCTAAACCGTCCCAGCTCATAGGTTGTCCCCTCTTGCCCAGGAAGCCTCAATGTCAATGTTCTGGCTTCAGCTGCCCCTCCACTCACCATTTTCAGAGTTTTGGATCCTGTGTCCCTCGGATATAGTGCACACTGGTTGCTGCCATCTTGGATTCCTCTGGGTGAATGCATTGTAATAAATTTTTTTTCTTTTTTTTATTATTATTTTTTTTCTTTTTAGTTACATTATGTTCACTCTGTGTCCCAGCTGTATCCCGCTCCCTCATTCCCTCCCTAACCCCACACTCCCTCCCTGGTCTCCTCCCTGCCCCTTTCCAAGTCCACTGATAGGGGAGGACCTCCTCCCCTTTCATCTGACCCTGTTTTATAAAGGTATCTTCAGGGCTGGCTGCAAAGTCCTCCTCTGTGGCCTAACAGACTGCTCCTCCCCCGGGGGGGGGGGGTCAAACAGCCTGCCCTTGAAATCCTGTTAGAAATAGTAATAGTCCGTGTTTCCCTTACTTTGGAAAACTACTTGGTTACTGAGCTACCACGGGCCACATCCGAGCAGAAGTTCTAGCTTATATCCATAGATGGTCCTTGGTGGAGTGTCAGTCTCAGAAAAGACCCTGTGCCCAGATATATTTGGTCCTTGTAGAGCTCCTATCCTTTCCATATCATACTAACTTCCCTTCTTTCATATGATTCCCTGCACTCTGCCGAGGGTTTGGTTATGAGTCTTAGTGTCTGCTTTGAAACACTGCTAGGTAGAGTCTTTCAGATGCCTTTTGTGGTAGACTCCTGTCATAAGTTCAATGCACATCCCATTTGTCTTTCTAAATGAGGATTAATCACCTTCGCCTGTGTCCACTTTCTTGATTATCTTCTTTAGGTGTGTAGATTTCATTATGTTTATCATATCTTGTAGGTCTATATAAGCGAGTAAATACCAAGTTTGTCTTTCTCCTTCTGGGATACTTCACTCAGAATGATCTTTTCTAGATCCCACCACTTGCCTGCAAATTTCATGATTTCCTCCTTTTTGATTGCTGAGTAGTATTCCATTGTGTAAAAATACCACAATTTCTGTATCCATTCCTCCGTTGATGGACATCTGGGTTGTTTCCAAGTTCTGGCTATTACAAATAAAGCTGCTATGAACATGGTTGAACAAATGTCCTTGTTGTGTACTTGAGCAAATTTTGGGTATATACCTAGGAGTGGTATAGCTGGGTCTTGAGGTAGCACTACTCCTAGTTGTCTGAGAAAGCGCCAGATTGACTTCCAAAGTGGTTGAACCAGTTTACATTCCCACCAGCAATGGAGGAGGGTTCCCTTTTCTCTACAACCTCTCCAGCATGTCCTATCACTTGAGTTTTTCATCTTGGCCATTCTGATGGGTGTAAGGTGAAATCTCAGGGTCGTTTTGATTTGCATTTCCCTAATGGCTAATGAGGTTGAGCATTTCTTTAAGTGTTTCTCTGCCATTCGATGTTCCTCTTTCGAGAATTCTCTGTTTAGCTCTGTTCCCCATTTTTTAAGTGGATTACTTGGTTTGTTGCTTTTCTGCTTCTTTAGTTCTTTATATATACTGGATATTAGCCCTCTGTCAGATAAAGGGTTGGTGAAGATTCTTTCCCAATCTGTAGGCTGTCTATTTGTTTTGATGAAGGTGTCCTTTGCTTTACAGAAGCTTTTCAGTTTCATGAGGTCCCATTTATTGATTGTTGCTCTTAGAGCCTGTGCTGTTGGTGTTCTGTTCAGAAAGTTGTCTCCTGTGCCAATGAGTTCTAGGCTGTTTCCCACTTTTTTTCCCAACTGATTTAGAGTATCTGGTTTTATGTTGAGGTCCTTGATCCACTTGGACTTTAGTTTTGTGCAGGGTGATAAATATGGATCTATTTTCATTTTTCTGCATGTAGACATCCAGTTGGTCCAGCACCATTTGTTGAAGATGCTGTCTTTTTTCCATTGAATGGATTTGGCTTCTTTGTCAAATATTGAGTATTCATAGGTGTGTGGGTTTATTTCTGGGTCTTCTATGCGATTCCATTGATCCTCCTTTCTGTTTCTATGCCAATACCATGCAGTTTTTATTACTGTTGCCCTGTAGTACAGCTTGAGATCGGGGATGGAGATACCTCCAGATGATCTGTTGTTGTACAGGATCGTTTTGGAGATTCTGGGTTTTTTGTTTCTCCATATGAAGCTGAGAATCTTTTTTTCAAGGTCTGTAAAGAATTGAGTTGGTATTTTGATGGGAATTGCATTGAATCTGTAGATTGCTTTTGGCAGGATGGCAATTTTCACAATGTTAATCCTACCAATCCATGAGCACGGGAGATCTTTCCATCTTCTGAGATCTTCTTCAATTTCTTTCTTCAAAGACTTGAAGTTTTTCTCAAACAGGTCTTTCACTTGCTTGGTTAGAGTCACACCAAGGTACTTTATGTTATTAGTGGCTATTGTGAAGGGTGTTGTTTCCCTAATTTCTTTCTCAGCCTTTTTGTCTTTGGTATACAAGAGGGCTTCTGATTTTTTTGAGTTGATTTTGTATCCTGCCACTTTGCTGAAGGTGTTAATCAGCTGAAGAAGTTCTCTGGTTGAATCTTTGGGGTCGCTCATGTATACTATCATATCATCTGCAAATAGTGACACTTTGACCTCTTCCTTTCCTATTTGTATCCCCTTGATCTCCTTTAGTTGTCTTATTGCTCTGGCTAGGACTTCAAGTACAATGTTAAAGAGATATGGAGAGAGTGGGCAGCCTTGTCTTGTCCCTGATTTCAGTGGGATTGAGTTAAGTTTCTCTCCATTGAGTTTGATGTTGGCTATAGGCTTGCTGTATATTGCCTTTACTATGTTTAGGTATGTGCCTTGTATCCCTGATCTCTCCAAGACTTTAAACATAAATGGGTGTTGGACTTTATCAAATGCTTTTTCAGCATCTAAGGAGATGATCATGTGGTTTTTCTCCTTCATTTTGTTTATGTGGTGGATTACATTGATGGATTTCCGTATGTTGAACCACCCTTGCATTCCTGGGATGAAGCCTACTTGGTCATGGTGGATGATATCTTTGATGTGTTCTTGGATTCGGTTTGCAAGTATTTTATTGAGTATTTTTGCATCAATGTTCATAAGAGAGATAGGTCTGAAGTTCTCTTTTTTTGTTGGATCTTTGTGTGGTTTAGGTATCAAAGTGACTGTGGCTTCATAGAATGAGTTTGGTAGTGTTCCTTCTATTTCTATTTTGTGGAATAGTTTGAGGAGAATTGGTGTTAGTACTTCTTTGAAGGTCTTGTAGAATTCTGCGCTGAAGCCATCTGGTCCAGGGCTTTTTTTGGAGGGGAGACTGTTAATGACTGCTTTAATTTCCTTGGGAGATATAGGGCTATTCAGTCTTTCTACCTGATCTTGACTTAATTTTGGTACATGGAATCTGTCAAGAAAGTTATCCATTTCATTTAGATTTTCAAATTTTGTGCCATATAGGCTTTTGTAGTATGACCTGATAATCGTTTGGATTTCCTCAGTGTCTGTAGTTATGTCCCCATTTTCCTTTCTGATTTTGCTGATTTGTATGGTTTCTCTCTGCTTTTTAGTTAGTTTGGCTAAGGGTTTGTCTATCTTGTTGATTTTCTCAAAGAACCAGCTTTTTGCTTCATTGATTCTTTGGATAATTTTATTTGTTTCTAATTGATTGATTTCTGCCCTTAGTTTGATTATTTCCAGCCGTCTGCTCCTCTTGGGTGTATCTGCTTCTTTTTTTTCTAGGTTTTTCAGTTGGGCCATTAAGTTGTTTGTATGTGATGTTACAGATTTCTTCTTGTAGGCACTTAGTGCTATAAATTTTCCTCTGAGCACTGCTTTCAATGTGTCCCATAAATTTGGGTATGTTGTGCCTTCATTTTCATTGAATTCTAGAAAGTCTTTAATTTCTTTCTTTATTTCTTCCTTGACCCAGCTGTCATTGAGTAGTAAGTTGTTCAGTTTCCATGTGCGTGTCGGCTTTTTGTTGTTTCTGTTGTTGTTGATGTCCAGCTTTAGTCCATGGTGGTCAGATAGTATACAAGGGATTATTTCAATCCTTTTGTATCTGTTGAGGCTTGCTTTGTGACCAACTATATGGTCTATTTTGGAGAAGGTTCCATGTGGTGCTGAAAAGAAGGTGTACTCTTTTGAGTTTGGGTGAAAAGATCTGTAGACGTCTATTAGGTCCATTTGATTTAGGGATTCTGTGAGTGCTTTTATTTCCCTATTTGGTGTCTGTTTGGTTGATCTGTCCCTTGATGAGAGTGGGGTGTTGAAGTCTCCCACTATTAAGGTATTAGGATCAATGTATGATTTAAGCTTTAATATTGTTTCATTTACGAATGTAGGTGCTCTTGTATTTGGGGCATAGATATTCAAAATTGTGATGTCCTCTTGTTGGATTTTTCCTTTGATGAGAATATAGTGGCCCTCCTTATCTATTTTGATTAACTTTGGATGAAAGTCTATTTTATTAGATATTAGGATGGCTACTCCAGCTTGTTTTCTGGAACCATTTTTTTTTCAGCCCTTTACTCTGAGGTAGTGTTTATCTTTGTTGCATAGGTGTGTTTCTTGGATGCAACAGAATGTTGGGTCCTGTTTCCGTAACCATTCTGTTAGCCTGTGTCTTTTTATTGGTGAGTTGAGTCCATTAATATTGATAGATAATATTGACCAATGCATGTTAGTTCCTTTTGTAATGGAGTCGATGATCTTACCTTGTTTCATTGCTTGTTTTCTTTTCATTTTTGTTGGGATATTATCTGTATGCCCTGTTTTCTTGGGTGAATTCGTTTTCGTTGGATTGGAGTTTTCCTTCTAGTATCTTCTGTAGGGTTGGTTTGCTGTATAGATATTGCGTAAATTTAGTTTTGTCATGGAATATTTTGTTTTCTCCATCTATGTTGATTGAAAGCTTTGCAGGGTATAGTAGTCTCGGTTGACATTTGTGATCTCTAAGAGTCTCCATGATGCTTGCCCAGGCCCTTCTGGCTTTCATAGTTTCTGATGAGAAGTCTGGTGTGATTCTGATAGGTTTACCTTCATATGTTACTTGGCCTTTTTCCCTTGCTGCTTTTAATATCTTTTCTTTGTTCTGTAGATTTAGTGTTTTGACTATGATGTGACGTGATGTGTTTCTTTTCTGGTCTAGTCTATTTGGTGTTCTGTAGGCCTCTTGTATATTTATGGACATCTCTTTCTTTAAGTTGGGAAAATTTTCTTCTATGATTTTCTTGAAAATATTTTCTGGACCTTGGAGCCTGGAGTCTTCTTTTTCATCAATTCCTATTATTCTTAGATTTTGTCTTTTCATAGCATCCTTGATTTCTTGGATATTTTGTGATTGGAATTTTTCTGATTTTACTTTTTCTTTGAGAGAAGTATCAATTTCTGCAAGTGTGTCTTCAGCTCCAGAGATTCTCTCTTCCATCTCTTGTATTCTGTTGGTGATGCTTACTTTTGTGGTTCCTGATCTTTTCTCCAAGTTCTCCAGCTCAAGAGTTTTCTCATTTTGTGTTTGCTTTATTGATTCTAATTCTGTTTTCATGCCTTGCACCATTTCTTCCATGTGTTTGAATTTGGATTCCTGTCTCTCTACGATGGACTCTATTTCTTTGTTCATTTCCTTTTTGTATGCCACTAATTTTTTCTCTACTTGTGCCTCTATTTGTTTGGCTATGTTTGCCTGTGTTTCTTTAAGGGTTTTGTCTATTTCTTCTTTCTTTACCTCCAATTGACTGGCCAACTCTTTGAAAGATTTGTTCATTTCCTCCTTGTGAGCCTCAAATAATTGAGCAAGCATGGCTTTAAGGTCATTTTCCTGTGCTTCTGATGAATTGTAGTATCCATCGATTTTGGGGTTTGCTGGTGAAGTCATGATGTCCTGATTTATGTTGGAAGTGTTCTTTCGCCTACCCCTGGCCATTGGCTTATCTGAGACCTTCCCTGTTTGTTTTTGGATTCTGCCGATCAGACTGGTACTGTCTCTCTCTCCAGTCTGGAGAATTCTTCAGGAAGTTGAGAGAGGTCCCATGTCCTCAGCGTATGCTGAGGACTAGCTGTACCTGTGGGAGGAAAGTACGCAGGCGCAAACAGAGGCAAATGCAAGCGTGCGTGCGTGTGTATATGTGTTTGTGTGTGTGTAAGTGGGCGTGGGCGTGTGTCTCAAGGGACAGAGTGATGGCTAATGTTGAACCCTTGAGTGTGTGGGAGGGGCTCTGCAATGTATATGTCGCAGGCGCTAATGATGATCGCAGCGCGATTTCTGGCATTAACTGCCTTAACTCCTCAATTAGACCCACAGAGCAGGAACTTCAATGTTCCAAGTGCCCCTCTGTTTCCCAAAGTGGGTATATGGGTGGGAGGGGGTTCGATGCCTGGCTTCTGTTTTAGCAGGACCCAGGATCAGTGGAGCTGCAGATTCTCAAGGGTTCACTCACTTACAGGCAGGTCACTTGGCAGAGAACGGGGTATCTGGGCTCTCTGCTCTCTGGTTTGGCCCTGCTTCTTTGATGTGCTCCGCCAGTTCCATGCTGTTGTCACTGCCAGGTTATGAGGTCTTGCTGCAGCTGGAGATTTCAGGGTGGTCACGTCAGTGGGAATCGGGGTAACCAGCCTTTCTGTTCTCTGGTTTGGCCCTGGTTGGTCTTAAACTGGAGGGCTGATGTGCCCCGCCAGCTCAGTGCTGCTCCGCCGCCAGGTTAGAAAGTCCCGCTGTAACTGGAGACTGGGTTGCTAGTCCAGATGCTTTCTGGGAAGTCCTGGGGTCTCTTCACTGTGCTCTCCAAGCTTGGGAGGCCCAGCGCCTGGTGTGTCTAGCTTGTATGGCGTTTCTGTCTGGTTTTAGTGAGTATATAGCGTATTCTCTGTCACTGTGGGATTGGGCGGGCCGTACTGTCAGTGATGGCGCTCCTGCGGAGCTAGTATGGCGTCTAGCAGACTCGGGCCCTGGGAGGATGGTGCAGCCGCCGCGCATGAATCTGGGGCTCTGAGACACAGTACTGCTGGCCTTTGCTGATAAAGGGCTTGGGGCTCCGCCTCAGTGGCTGCAGGCCCCAGGCAGTTAGGTCTGCGCTGAGAAAGGCGAGTCCGCTGTGCCGAGGAGGAGGGAGGTCTGGGGGAGGGGAGTGCTGAGAGATCAAAGGATCGTTTCTCACCTTCCCCAAACAAGTCCCTGGGTGACCCGAGACCAAGGTTTTCACCTCCTGCGATGTTCCCTGTTGTTTAGAAAGTCTCTCCGTTGTTTCCCTGGCTTCAGAAGTTCTTCCACTCATCAACTCAGAACTTTATCTCTTCCACAGCTCGGAAACTGTGTGTGCTATTCGCCATCTTGGCTCCCGTAATAAATTTTTTAAAAAGTACTGTGAGCCAGAAAAAAAAAATCAAAACATAAAACAATATCTCTGAGACAGACATGGACAGACACAAACAAAGTGTTCACTTACCAGCTGGCGTTCAGCTTCACGTGCCAGGGAGTCCTAGGGGGTCTTAGAGATCCTGGACAAGCCCCCAAATGTTATGCCCACATCATAGGGTCCCCAAAGACCACCAGGAGCTGGACAATATATGCAAGAGCAGAGAGCTTTATTTGGGTTTAAGCTCAATTTCTCCATCATCACCAATGTACTGGATCAGAGAGGAGTCCTGAGAAGCTGTATGGCAGCATTTTTATTGGGGTTTGAGCAAGAGTCAGGAATTCACAGCTTAGCATGATTGGATGACATTCAGCAAGGGCAAGCTTGTTACAAAGTGATTGGCTACCTAGCATAACTAACACTGAGCGAGCTATCTATAGACCTCAGGAATGTTAGGTCTTTTCTGAGCCATGAATGTTCTACTACAAGTTCAGTGGGCTGCCCAGCACAGATGCCCCACCCTGAGATAAAATGTCTTCCCATTCTTGTGGTTAGGCTCAGGCTGTTCCTTGGGTAGGGAACCCTATGGCAACCCATGGCCTACCTCCTGGGATGGATGACTTTTTTTTGGGGGGGGGGTGTCAAGTCTGGTCCTATCACATTATTCAAGAAGATGCCCTACCAACTTGCCTACAAACCAGTCTGACAGATGCAATTTTTCAATGGAGTCTCCCTCTTCCTAGATAACTCTAGTTTGTGTCAGGTTGACAAAAAACAGCACAAGAAACACGAGAGTAAGAAAGACATATTAAGGAGGGGATGGGAAGCGAGGTTAATAGGATATGTGCATCCTGACAACAGAAGGGAAACTGTTAAACAAAGGAAGTAATGACAAGAAAATCACTGTAGTTGCCATAAAACTAGTTTTTTTGAATGGTAGACCATGAGAATATACCTTAAAAGTTAGTTTAAAAATATATTTATGATGAGGAAATCATGAAATTTGCAGGCAAATGGTGGGATCTAGAAAAGATCATCCTGAGTGAGGTATCCCAAAAGCAGAAAGACACACATGGTATATACTCACTTATATAGACATATAAGATAGGATAAACATACTAAAATTTGTACATCTAAAGAAGATAAACAAGAAACAGGACCCAGGGTAAGAGGATCAATCCTCACTTAGAAAGACAAATGGGATGGACATTGGATGTAGGAGAAAACAAGTAACAGGACAGGAGCCTACCACAGAGGGCCTCTGAAAGACGCTACCTAGCAGTATATCAAAGTAGATTCTAAAACTCATTACCAAACCTTTGGCAGAGTGCAGGGAATCATAAGAAAAAAGGGGGAGTTAATATGACCTGGAGAGGACAGGAGCTCCACAAGGACCAAATATATCTGGACACAGGGGTCTTTTATGAGACTGTTTCTCCAAACAAGGACCATGTATGGATATAACCTAGAACCTCTGCTCAGATGTAGCCCTTGGTAGCTCAGTATTCAAGTGGGTACCCTATTAAGGGGAACAGGTACCATTTCTGACATGAACTCAATGGCTGACTCTTTGACGTAACCCCCCCCCCCCAAGGGAAGAACAGCCCTGCCAGGTCACAGAGGAGGACTTTGCAGCCAGTCCTGAAGATACCTGATAAACCAGGGTCAGATGAAAGGGGATAGGAGGTTCTCCCCTATCAATGGACTTGGAAAGGGGCAGGGAGGAGATGAGGGAGGGAGGGTGGGATTGGGAGGGAATGAGGGAGTGGGATATAGCAGGGCTACAAAGTTAATAAACTATAACTAATATTAAAAAATAAAAATGGAAAAAAACATATTTATGACAGGAAAGCATGATGAGTTCCATATCCATGTCTCCAACATTGGCTTGTTTTTGTAAACTCTAATCACAGATTCCCAGTTGCTTACTGCATTTCAATGCTTGGAAATCTGATCGCCACAACTCAAATTTTTGTCTAAGAACTAAACAAAAATATTTCATTATATGTATGTATCACAACTAATGTAGTGTGTATTAATACTCACTTAATATGGGTACTAATATATTAATTAATTGATTAATTAATATCTTTATTAATTATGTATTAGTTTTGTGCTGACAATATGCTTCTGTCACTTTCTTTCCTCACTTGACCAATTTCCAGAGTCTTGTTTTTGTTTTGTTTTGCTATCAGGTTCGTTATATTATACAAGAGGAGAGTATGTGTGTGTTTACGTGTATATTTATGCATGTGTATGCCAAAGGATACCCTAGGTGTCATTCATCAGACACAGGCCACCTTTTTTTTTTTTTTTTGACAAAGGCTGTCCCTAGCCTAAAACACAGCATAGGCTGTGTTCAATAAACTTTCATTGATTAAACAATATCTCTCATAATACCACTTATGGCTGGAACTGGCCATAGGCCAGGCCATGCTCTGAATATCTCTATCTTCCCAGTGCTGGGATTTGTTAAGCTCAGCTCTAAGCTATTCTAGAAGTCTCACTTGGGTAGTAGCTGATTTTATTTTCTAATTCTTCCGAATTAAGTGCTAAGTGAAAGGAACCAAAAAGGAAGAATGAGTGACCTCTAGAAAGCTAAAATGTTTTGAAGGGTACTCTAAATCTAAATTGCTCATTAAAGAAAGCAGAATACTGAGGACTGTTTGTCTGTGTGATCTTGTAACTCATTAGCAGCTTAACTGTTGTGATTGTCTTGCAACAAACAAAAGTTCCACACACTAGAATCTAGAGTGTAGATAATGTGGACTTAAAATAGTCTTTCACACAGTCAAGTTGAATTGCACCTCTTTGCTTTACCCATCAGATGGAGACATTTTATAACACATGGAGAAATTGTTCAAGTGAATCTAAAGACCTAAAATAGAAATTGAATTGATTTTCTTTCTCCTTTACCAACATCTTGAAATCATTTACAAAATTGCATTGATTGAGAAATATAAAAAAATATATAGAACAATTATAAAAAGCAGTAGAAAATTGCAACTTTCTTCCATTCCTGGTTTGCATAGGGTTTTTGTCAGATATTTTCTCATTTAACATCAGATCACATACATCTGCTTATTTACTTCAAAAATAGAAGAACAAGGACATGTAAAACTGGGCAAGTTTATCTTTAAATAATTGCTCCCTCTGTTTTCTTCTCACTACTTTCTTCAGCAAAGTGTCCTCGCTCTTCTTTGTCTTCCTCATTAGTTCTTCAGAATGTAATACTTGCCCTGCCCCGTGTAAATGTTCACTTCCTGCAATTTCAGTTACACACAGTCAACCAGTGTCCAAAAATGTTGACTAGAAAAAAAATCATACATAAACATGACTCCTAGATTGCATTATGTTCTATGTGCTATGATTAAACCATAGTCTTGCTGCTCAGTCATACCCTACAAACAAATCATCCTTGGTCAAGTGTATTCATAACTGGCTGCCCTACCTGCCAGCAACTCTCTACTTGGTTATCAGATCACAGTGCTTTGTTCACAGTGCTTTGTTACTTGGCTACAAAGGACAAAAATAGTAATGCTGGCAGTTCAGCCATACCAAAAAGAAACTACTGGGGTTGGAGAGCAGCACTGACTGCTGTTCCAGAGGACATAGGTTCAGTTCCCAGCACCCATATGGCAGTTCACAACTGTCTGTAACTCCTGTTCCAGGGGAGCTGACACTCTCACACATACATGCAGTCAAAACACCAATGTACATAAAATAACAATAAATAAATTTTAAAAGAAACTACTAGATGTATTTTGCTTATATTAAAAGGAGAAAATTATTTACTAAAGGACAGGAAATATTGTACACTGAGGTTGCTAAGATGTATGGCATCATAAGATGTTTTGAGACTAAACATAATTTGTCGGGGTGGTGGTGGTGAATGAACACACATGAAGGAGAGGAGCACACCTGATGTCCTGTTTTGTCACTTTCCAACTTACTCATTTTGAGACAAGGTCTCTCACTGAACCTGGAGCTAAGCTCCACAAAGGCTTTTCCCCAAAGCTCTACAGGACCATGCCCAGCACTTTAAATATTTTTTATTTTATTGTATGAGTGTTTTATGTGCTTGTATGTCTATGCTCCATGTTCATGCTTTTTGCCTGCAGATGTTAGAAGGGGATGAGGAATTTCCTGGAACTGGAGTTAACAGATGGTGTGAGCTGTAATATGGATATATGGAATTGAACCCAGATCCTCTGGAAAAGCAGCCAGTACTCTTAACTTCTGAGTCGTGTCTCCAGTTCCCTGCTTTGGTTTTGTAACATGGATGCTGGAATATGAACTCAGATCCTCATGCTTCTGCAGGAAACACTCTTACCCTCTAAAGCCATGTTTCAAGCCAACACACATAACTTTTATTAAAATATATTTGTTGTAGCTCAGCAGTTAGGAGTATTTATTGATTTTATAAAACATTGGGATTCAACCCATAGAACACACATGTCATCTCATAAGTGGCTGTAACTCCAGTCTCAGAAGACCTGATGCTGTCTTCTGACCCCTTGGGCACAGGCATGCATGTAATGTACATATGTACATTCATGCGAAATACTCAAAATGAATCACTAATTATATCAAAGCAATTTTATGTGTGGATTTTTAAATCTGTATGGAATAGCACAGGCTGAGACATGAGTAGAAATAATTTCATGCAGAGTGAATAACTTGAGCTGAGATTTAAAAGATTTAAAACCATCTTGCGTTTTTTTTTGGAAGCCACCATACTCTGGCTACAACACACAAAGTTAAAATCACCATGTGCCAACAGAGCCAAAGGATTTAGGATGGAGATGCGGTGGGAAGTGAGACAATAGAGGCACACTGAATCCAGACTGTGGTAATCCTTACAAGAAGCACTAAGAAATAAGGACAACACTGCAAAGCTATACCATTTTCATGTCAACTTAAAAGCCTCCTATGCAACTGCGGAGCCTGTAGAAGACAGAAGCAAAAAGATTATGGCTCAGTAGTTTAGAGCACTCATTGCTCTTATAGAGGACCTGTGTTCAATTACATATATATATATGATGCTCACAACCATCTGTAACTTAGAACTCCAATTCTAGAGAAATTGATTGATGCCTTTTTCTGACCTTTAGGATCACCAGGCATGTACACACAGTATACATACAAAACATTTATACACTAAAGTAGAAAAGATAAATCTAAAGATATTTGTAAAAGGAGATGTTGGATTCTTTTCTGGTGTCCCATATCTGTAATATTGGGAAATTGAGGCAGGAAGATGGTTACAAGTTGAAGACGAGACTGGGCTATTTAGTAAAACATGTCCCAAACAAACAAACAAACAAACAAAAAGTGAGATAAAGGATGACACAAAGTACAGACTCAGTGTGGTTTGTAGTTTCTTAGGAAGGGAAGCATTAAGGATGGGGACCTGTAAGAAACATTAAGGAAGCTGGGCCTATGGAACACTAAATAATAGGAACAACGTAGCTGGGGACCTAGTGACTCTTTGGCACCATACCTGGCAGTTGCCAGGACAGTAAGACCTGGGCATGCCCATTATGTTCAACCAAAAAACACGAAGGGCAGCTGCCACCCTCGAAGCTCTGGAGGAGATGAAAAGTTCATATGAACAAAACAAGTCTGAATGAAACAAAGCCAACTGGATGAGATAATTTAGTACCAACCAGCAAATTTTTGCATTTGTGTTTGTGAATAAATGGACTCTGCACCATAGCATTCTGCTCTCTGCACTAAGACAGATTGTTTTGAATTAGGGCACTCAGATGGGAATTTGGCAGCATCCTGCCAAATGCTTTACAGTTCTACAGATGTAGAAATAGAGTGGTTCAGAGGTTGGACATAAGAAGAAGAAAACAGGAAACAACCTAGGAACCTGCCACAGAGGGCCTCCGAAAGCCTCTGCCCTGCAGACTATCAAAGCAGATGCTGAGACTTATGGCCAACTGTTGGGCAGAGTGCAGGGAATCTTATGTAAGAAGTGGGAAATAGTAAGAGCTGGAGAGGATGGGAACCACACAAGGAGAGCAACAGAACCAGAAAATTTGAACACAGGGAACTTCCCAGAGACTCATACTCCAACCAAGGACTATTCGTGGAGATAACCTAAAACCCCTGCACAGATGTAGCACATGACAGTTCAGTGTCCAAGTGGGTTACATAGTAATGGGAAGAGGGACTGCCTCTGACATAATCTGATTGGCCTGCTCTTTGATCACCTCCCCCTGAGGGGGGAGCAGCCTTACCAGGCCACAGAAGATGACAATTCAGCCACTCCTGATGTGATCTGATAGACTAAGATCAGAAGGAAGGAGAGGAGGACCTCCCCTATCAGTGGACTTGGGGAGGGGCATGCATGAAGAAGGGGGAGGGAGCGTGATATCGGGAGGGGAGGAAGGAGGGGCTTATGGGGGGATACAAAGTGAATAAAGTGTAATTAATAATAAAAAATTCTTTTGCTGATACATGAGGCCCCTGGGAGGAGACAAAGGAAACGTAGTATCTAAAAGACTGTCAGTGTGGAAAATTCTCAAAAGTTAAAAATAAATTTACCATATCACCCAGCTATATCCAAAGGACTCAGCATCCAACTCCACATAAACTTGGTCTGCATGTTCACTGCTATTCTATTCACAATAGCCAGGAAATGGAAACAACCTAAACGTCCTTTAACCAACAAATGGATAATGAAAATGTGGGCCATATACAGTGTGGAATAGTATTCAGCTTAAAAAAGAATGAAGTCATGAACTTTGCAGAGAAATGGATGGAATTAGAAAAGGCCATACTGAGTGAGGTAACCCAGACCCAGAAAAACAAATGTCTCATGTTATCTCTTAAAGCTCCTAGATCTTAAAAGCTCCTAGATCCAAATTTTCAAATGTGAGTACATACCCAGAAGTAACTGCAGAAACATGGAAATGGGACCATTGCCAGGATTTGGATGGGAGTAGGGGAAATGGAAAAGGAAAAAGGGTATAATTATACATATATCATTTAATGACTTTTTCTCATCTGAGCTTATTATGCTCCCCCCAAGAGCCAAAGACAACCTAACAAAAACTCCAGTATCAAAAGTTCTCTTTAAAGCTGTTGGCCAAAGCTGTTAGGGAGGTGTATGTTTTATACAGCCTATTGTTATTATTGTTCTTGGTTGCTCCCTCACCCAGAGGTAGAAGGTTAAGTCCCTATTGCTGAAGACATCCTGTCCTTCAGAAACAAGGCCAGCAAACCCCTGAACTGGAACTGACCTGAATGCCCCCTCCCTGAGGACTAGCTTTCATGGCACTAGAAGGCACCATGCAAGTGTCCAAAGGAGGGAGGCAACCAACAGTCCTACAAAGATATGATACCTATGAACCATGTAAATGACCAGCATGCCTCAATAACCTTAGGGGTGGAGCAGTGACATTCATACTTTGACAGTAATCAACAGCTCTCTAGTTGGACTTAAGACTCTTTTAACAAGAGGCAAAATGTGCCTCATACTGGAATCTTAGTGCTAGTGAAGTCATGAATATTGGAGGAGAACCTACTGTACCAAGACCTCAGACTTGAACACAGCTGACTCCATGATAAAAAGTACAATTCAGGCCATAAAACTAAGCACATTGACAGCACCACCTGCCAAAACTAGGAGCTAGTCCATCAAAGTCCATATAGTTTGGGGAAAGTCTCTGATTGCACTAACCTTGCTTCTTGGCTTCTGTAGGTATATTTGTGGGTAACTTATTGTTAACTGCAGTATGTCAACCAGGTGGTGGTTTTTGTGCTTAAAAGCTCACCCCGAGAAAGGACCGTGGCTACAATGGGATCCCAAACATCTAGTGTAGTCACCATCTGGCTAATAAAGACTTTCTATTGGCTTGAACATGTTCAAGTAGTCTTCTCTGGTATATACTCCACAATACCAAGCCACTACTTTACCAAACCAACATGGTCCCTAATAACAATTTAAAGGTATGTTGTTATATCCACAGATAAGTGTAATCTTTACCCCCCATCAAGGAAATTTCTTTTTGCAACAGATAGGAAACACCACAACATAAAGCCATAATCAATCAAAATGCATAGTTGTGGATCCCAGTCCCAAGAGATACATATAGGAAACACCCCATCACCTAAGGCTCGGGGAACATTTTGGAAGAAGTGGAAAGATTGTAACAAGACAGAAGATCAGGGAATTTACTGTAAGATTGTGTCTCCTTGCAACATCAGAATCCATTTGAGCAAAATCTCATGGACATAACCACCCAAGCATGAGCTGAACAAGGATAAAATCAGTGAATGAACATGCCAAACTGGATGAGGAAAATCCCAGGAGACGTCAACCCTACGCAAAGAACTACAGGCAACTACGGAAGGCTGAGAGTGGGAGAAATATTCTTCTCCAGGAAGGAACTTATAAGTTGGTATCCAATACAAAATGGTCCGTCCTGAAAACATGCATACAAGTAACATTACACACTCAATTTTATATTTATAAATACATAGACATGTACATATATGCATACATATAAAGAATGTAAAAACAGTTAATGAAAAAAGAGGCCATGAATTTGAAAGAGAGCTAGGAGGAGTATGTGAGAGGACTTGGATGAAGAAAAAGGAAGGAAGAAATGTAATTATATTTTTATCTCAAAAGTTAGGTTTAAAAAAGACTATAGAAAAGTTGAAGTGATGGCAACACTTAAGTCTTATTTGAAAAAGTAGCCAGCACTTTTTGCCTTGGTGTAACTGAGAAGTTAAAATTTTAGGGAGTTCTAGACCATGCACTATCATGACTGCTTTCTTTATTTCATTTTTTATTAATTAATTCAGTTTACACTCAGTCACAGATCCTTCCCTCCTCCTCCCAGTCCCATCTTCCCTCTTTCATACCTCCTCAACTATGCTTCAGATTAGGGGAGCCCCCCTACCCAGACATCCCAGTTCATCTATTCCCATGAGGACTGAGTTCGTCTTCCTCCCCTGTGGCCTGGTAGGGCAATCCCATCAGGAGGAAGTGATCAAAAAGCAGGCAACATAGTCCATTTCACAAATATCCTTCACTCCTCTAACCCTTTGGCTCACATGAAGCCTAAGATGTCCATTGGCTACTTACAAGTAAAGGACCTAGGTGTAGACCATGCATTTTCCTTGGTTGGTGCTTCAGACTCTATAGGCCTCTCTGGGCCCTGGCTAATTGGCTCTGATGGTCTTCTTGTGGAGCTTTTATAACCTCTAGGTCTATTTATCCTTCTGCCCTCTTTTCCAGTAGACTCCCTATGCTTCATCCAATGTTTGGCTCTGAGTCTCAGTATCTGTTCTGAGCTGTTGCTGGTTGGTGTCTCTAAGAGGATAACTCTTGTAGGCTCCTGTCTGCAAGCATATCAGGGTACTATTAATAGTGATAGAGGTTGGCTTTCTTCCATGGGGTGGATCTTAGGGTTTGGCCCAGCATTGGTTGGACATTACGTCAATCTCTGCTCTATCTGTTCTATCATTGTCACTGCAGGCTTTGTAGGTAGGGTAAGTTTTGGATTGAGTTTTTTGTGGGTGGGTTGGTGATCTCCAGCCACTAGGAGTCTTGTCTAGATAAAGGGTGTCTTCTTCAGTCTCCATAGCTCCTGCTACTAAGAGTCTTAGCTAGAGGCCTGCTCATATCCTCCCAGAGACCTATTCTGATTTAGGTCTGCAGCTTGTCATAGAGATCCCCCCCATCCATCATTTCTCTTTGCTCTGCAGGCCTTCTGCCCTCCAGCCTCTACTGTCTCCAGGTCTGATCTCTTCTTTTATTCCTCTCTGTGCTCCCTCTTCTACCTTTTCCCACTCTTCAATCACTACCTCTGTCTACTCTATTTCCTCTTCTGAGTGAGATTTATGTATCCTTCCTTGGGTCCTCCTTGTTAATTATCTTCTTGGGGTGTGTGCATTGTAGTATGTCTAGCCTGTACTACATGACAAAAATCTGCGTATAAGTGAGTACATACCATGTGTGTCTTTCTGGGTCTGGGTTACTTCACCCAGGATGAGCTTTTCTAGTTCCATACATTTGCCTGCAAATTTCATGATTTTCTTGTTTTTAATGGCAGAATAGTATTCTATTGTGTAAATGTACCATAGTTTCTTCATCTGTTCTTTGGTTGAGGGACATCTAGGTAATTTTCAGTTTCTGGCTATTATGAATAAAGCTGCTATGGGCATAGATGAGCAAGTGTCCTTGTGGTATGGTGAAACTTCTTTTGAGTATATACCTAGGAGTGGTATACCTGGATCTTGGGGTAGATCTATTATCAATTTTCTGAGAAGCCTCCAGATTGATTTCCATGGTGGTTGTAAAAGTTTGTACTCCCACTAGCAATGGGGAAGTTTCACCTTTCTCCACAGCCTCGTCAGCAGGTGCTGTCACTTGAGTTTTTGATCTTAGCTATTCTGGCAGGTGTAAGATGGAATGTCAGAGTCATTTTCATTTGCGTTTTCCTGATTACTAAGAAGGTTGAGCATTTCTTTAAGTGTTTCTTTATCATTCAAGACTCTTCTGTTGAGAATTCCCCATTTAGATCGGTATCCCATTTTTAATTGGATTATTTGGTTTGTTGGTGTTTAATGTCTTTTAATTAATTTTTTATTAATTACAATTTATTCACTTTGTATCCCAGCTGTAGCCCCCTCCCTCATTCTCTCCTAATCCCACCCTCCCTCCCTAATCTCTTCCCATGCCCCTCTCCAAGTCCACTGATAGGGGAGGTACTCCTTTCCTTCCATCTGACCCTAGCCTGTCAGGTCTCATCAGGACTGGCTGCATTGTCTTCCTCTATGTCCTGGTAAGGCTGCTCCCACTCCACTGGGGGGTGATCGAAGAGCCAGCCACTGAGTTCATGTCAGAGACAGTCATATTCGCCTTATTAGGGAACCCACAAGCTGCCATGGGCTACGTCTGTGCAGGGGTTCTAGGCTATTTCCATCCATGATCCTTGGTTGGAGTATCCGTCTGTTGAGGTCTTTCTAATTTATTGATTTCAGCCCTGGAGGAAAGAATCTCTGGTGTAGAAGATACAGCTGAAGAAAGTCATACATCTGTCAAAGAAAATGTTACATCTTAAAAAATTCCTTACACAAAACATCCAAGAAATCAAAGGTTGTATGAAAAGATGAAACCTAAGTATAACAGAAACAGAAGAAAGAAAAGATTCACAGCTCCAAGGCCCAGAAAATATTTCAACAAAATCATAGAAGAAAATTTCCCCTACCTAAAGAAAAACAGATGCCTATAAACATATAAGAAGCCTACAGAACACCAAATAGATTATACCAGAAAAGAAAACACTCATGCCACATAATAATCAAGACACTAAATGTACAGAGCAAAGAAAATACATTAAAAGCTGCAAGGGCAAAAGGCCAAGTAACATATATAAGCAGAACGATCAGAATCACACCTGACTTCTCACCAGAGACTATGAAAGCCAGAAGGGCCTGGATCAATGTCATACAGACCCTAAGAGAACACAAATATTAGTCCAGGCTACTATACCCAGAAAAACTTTCAATCACCATAGATGAAGAAAACAAAATATTTCACACACAAAAAAAATTTAAACGATATACAGTGAACAAGCCCAACCTTACAAAACATACTAGAAGAAAAACTCCAACCAAAGAAAGTAAACTACACCCAAGAAAACACAGGAAATGAATAATACCACTGAAACAATACCAAAAGTAGAAAAACACACAAACACACTACAGTCACAACATCAACCTAATAGGTGCTAGCAATCATTGGACATTACTATCTCTCAACATCAATGAATAAACATCATTTATTCTCCAATAAAAAAAGGCACAGGCTGAAAGAATGGATATGTAAAGAGAACCCATTTTTATGGTGCATACAAGAAACATACCTTAGCAACAAAGATAGGCATTACCTCAGAGTAAAGGGCTGGAAAATGGTTTTCCAAGCAAATGGATACAAGAAGCAAGCTGAAGTAGCCTTTCTAATACCTAATAAAGTCGACTTTCAACCAAAATTACTTAAAAGAGATGAGGAAGGGCACTTCATACTCATCAAATGAAAAATCAACCAAGATGACATTTTAATTCTGAAAATCTATGCCCCAAACGCAAGGGTGCACACATCCATAAAAGAAACATTACTAAAACTTTAATTCACATCAATCTCCACACATTAATAGTGGGAGACTTCAACACACCACTCTCAGCAATGGACAAGTAAGTCATTGAGATAAAAACTAAATAGAGAAATAATTAAATTAACAGATGCCACGAATCAAATGGACCTAACAGATAACTACAGATCAAAGGAATATATATTCCAAACACAAAGAAATATACATTCTTTTCAGCACTTCATGGAACCTTCTCCAAAATTGATCATATACTTGGTCACAAAGCAAGCTTCAACAAATACAAGAAAATTGAAATAATCCCTTGTATTTTATCAGACCACCATGGATTAAAGCTAGATTTTAACAACAATGGGAACAAAAAAATTTTACAAACTCATGGAAGCTGAACAATTCTGTATTCCATGACCACTGGGTCAGGGAAGAAATAAGAAAGAAATGAAAGACTTTCTAGAATTCAATGAAAATGAAGGGACAACATAACCAAACTACAGAACACAATGAAAGCAGTGCTAAGAGGAATGTTCATAACACTATGTGCCTTCAAAAGTAATTGAAGAGTTCTCATATTAGCAATTTATAAGCACACCTTAAAGCCCCAGGACAAAAAAGAAGCAGACACACCCAAGAGAAGTAAATGACAGGAAATAATCAAACTTAGGGCTGAAATCAATAAATTAGAAACAAGGGGAACAATATAAAGAATCAATGAAACCAAAGAGCTGGTTCTTTGAGAAAATCAACAAGATGGAAAAAAAAAAGTCTAGCCAAACTAATTAAAAGACAGAGAGACAGTACCCAAATTGACAAAATCAGAAATGAAAAGGGGGACATAACAACATACCCTGAGGAAATCCAAAGAATCATTAGTTCTTACTTCAAAAGCCTGTACTCCACAAAATAAGAAAAATCTAAATGAAATGTATAATTTTCTTGATAAATTTGATCTACCAAAGTTAAATTATGCTCAAACAGTTAAAATAGCCCTGTCACTCCTAAGGAAATAGAAGCAGTCATAAAAAGTCTCCCAACCCAAAAAAGCTCAGGTTTTAGTACAGAATTCTACCACATTCAAAGAAGAGCTAATACCAATACTCCTCAAATGATTCCACAAACTGTAAAGAGAAGGAACATTGCCAAACTCATTTTATGAGGCAACAGTCATCCTGACACCTAAACCACACAAAGATTCAACAAAGAAAATTTCAAACCAATCTCCCTTATGAACATTGTTGCAAAAATACTCAATAAGACATTCACAAACCGAATCCAAAAATGCATCAAATATATCATCCACCATGATCAAGTAGGCTTCATCCCAGGGATGCAAAGATAGTTCAACATATGAAAATCCATCAATGTAATCCACCATATAAATGAACTGTAGAAAAATAAATCAACATGATCATCTCATTAGATGCAGAAAATGCCTTTGACAAAAATCTAACACCCCTTCATGATATAAGTCTTGGGGAGATTAGGAATACAAGGACCATACCTAGACATAATAAAGGCTATATACAGCAAGCCAATAGCCAACATTAAATTAAATGGGAACTCAAAGCAATTCCATTGAAATCAGGGACAAGACAAGGGTGCCCACTCTCTTCATGTCTCTTCAATATAGTACTAGAAACAAATAAAGCTGCTACAAACATGGTTGAGTAAATTTCTGGCTAAAATGCTCAATCCCCATTCAGAAAGGCTAAGAGGATGGTCATTGGAAGAAGGAGAAAACAGGGAACAGGACAGGAGCCTGCCATACAGGGCCTCTGAAAGGCTCTACCCTGCAGGGTATCCAAGCAGATGCTGAGACTTATGGCCAACCTTTGGGCAGAGTGCAGGGAACTTTATGAAAGAAGTGGGAATTAGTAAGACCTGGAGAGGACAGGAGCTCCACAAGGAGAGCAACAGAAGCAAGAAATCTGGCCACAGGGGTCTTTTCTGAGACTGATACTCCAACCAAGAACCATTCATGGAAATGGCCTGGAACCCCTGCTCAGATGTAGCCCATGGCAGTTCAGTGTCCAAGTGGGTTCCCTAGTAATGGGAACAGGGACTGTACTGCCATGAACTGATTGACCTGCTCTTTGATCATACCCTCCCCACCCCCCCGTGAGGTGGAACAGCCTTACCAGGCCACAGAGGAAGACCATGCAGACATTCCTGATGAGGCCTGATAGACTAGGATCAGAAGGAAGGGGAAGAAGAGCTCCCCTATCAGTGGACTGGGAGAAAGGCATGAGTGGAAAAGGGGAAAGGAGGGTGGGATTGGGAGGGGAAGAGGGAGGGAGCTAAAGGGGGATACAAAGTGAATAAATTGTAATTAATAAAAATTAAAATAAAAAAAGAACTACTGGAGATATCCCTGGCTTCAAGCTATATTACATAGCAATAGTAATCAAAACTGCATGGTATTGGCATAGAAACAGATTTATTGATCAATGGAATTGAATTTAAGACCCAGAAATAAACCCACACACCTATGAACACTTGATTTTTGACAAAGAAGGCAAAACCATAAAGTGGAAAAAAGACAGCTTCTTCATCAAGTGGTGCTAGTCCAAGTGGATTCTACATGTGGAAAAATGCAAATACATTCATATTTATCACCCTGCATAATCAAATGGATCAAAGACCTCAGTATAAAACCAGATGCACTAAACCCACTAGAAGATAAAATAATTTTTTTCCTTAATTTGTTACAGTAATGAGAAAGCAAACCAAATGCAGTATCTTATCTTATTAACTGTCTACCTAATTTGAACTATGAATTTTACATACAGCTATAGTCACTCTATGGGTGTAGTTGAACCTAGGGCCTTAACACATCCTTGTCCCAGGCAAGTGCTCTGCCCACTGAGTTCAAATGCTTCTTTCACTCTCACACTTTGGGACAGGGACTCCATTCAAGTTGGACTTGAACTTACTATGTGTTCCATGCAGGCCTTGAACTTGAGGTCCTCCTGCCTCAACATCCCAAGTAGCTAGAATTACAGGTCTGTACTACCATGCTTGGCTTGAGAGAGGTTTTATTAAAAGGTTAAGCTTAATTCTGGAGTTCGTTCTGTTACACAGATCTATGAGTCAACCTTTTCATAAATCCCCTGATATTTTGATTGCTATAGCTTTATATTAAGTCTCAAAACCAAGTATTAAGTGTTGTATTAGTTAGAAATCTCTAGAGGAACAAATCTGGAAATGCTGGTTCTGATATCAGCGAAGGAATCAGCAGTAGCAACAACAGGGGAAATAAACTTGCAATAGGAAAGGTCAAGTGAGCAAAAATGAATAACCATCATTTTTCCATGCCTGTGGTTTTCCTGCTCCCTAGGGAGCTGTTGGCCACTAGCCCACAAAGGCAGAAGGAGCAGGAGAGATGCAAGGCTTGGAAAGTTGTGAGAACAATGGAGAATGACCACTCCAGGAACTACTTCAGGTAGATAGTTTAATCCAGGAGAACACCCCTTGGGGAGCGGGTGGGGAACTCCCAGGGTAGGTGTACTTAGTTGGTTAGAATTAGGCACTTCAAAGGTGTTTGATTTGTATTAAACAGCATGCTCCTATCATATGAACAGGAACACAGTACCTAATTATACTATAGATGCAGATAGGGGAGAGCTAGCAGGGAACTGTGTCAAAGGCTGTATATCAGAAGTGGTTAGGGGCATCTAAGTCTAACAACAGTCTCCAGATAAAGTCAAGCAGAGAATAAGAGGCCTTGCAGGGAGAGGAAGTCCTGCACCTTAAGGCCAAGCTCAGAATATCTACCCAGACTAGGAAGACATCAACCTCAAACAGCAGAGTCCTTACAATACATGCCCACCTTTGGGCATTGGTCTTTTCACTTCAATTAAGGCAATCAAAAAAATACCCCACAATCTTGCTCTGCCTGGGATAGATAATCCTCAATTTACATTCTCTGCTTAGGTGATTCTACATTGAAATTTAAAACTAATCATCACAGTGCTGGAACAATGGCTTAGTGGTTAAGAGCTGATACTGTGCTTGCAAAGAACCTGAGTTCAATTCCCAGTACCCTCATTGCTGGCTTACAACAGTCTGTAACTCCAGTTCCAGGGTAATCTTTGGTCTTATAACTTTGTTCTTCTACCTTTAAAAAGATTTATTTTATTTTTAATTATATGTATGTGTTTGGAAGGGGTATGTGCACATGAGTGTAGTTCCCTGTAAAGTCTTGAAGAGGGTATCAGATCCCCTGTAGCTAGTTACAGGCAGTTGTGATATGGTAAGTGTGGGTGATGTTAACAAAACTCAGGTACTAAGAAAGAGTAGTGTGTATTCTTAACCACTAAGCAATCTCTACAGTTCTTTATTTCTATTTTCAATTTCAGTAGATTCACTTGCTTGTCCATGTGGCTTTTACAGCCACTATCAGTTCACATCTACAAAAATGCTTGCCTAATCTGAAATGCAATTGTGTGGAATCTATAGATAAACTTGCAGAGTACTGGCATCACAGCAATTTTGAGACTACCAAACCATGAGCACAGTTGTCCTTTGACAATGTGGATTAGGTCTAAAACCACTAATGAATACTCAAATTTGCAGATATTCAAATCTCATGTAAAATAGCATAATGTGCACATATAACTGTTGCTATAATGTTCTTGTGAAATGCATACAATTTACCCTTGTTCATTCAAATGCTGATTTCTCTGCCCCACTATCTGGTTTCAATCCGGACATTGCATTGTGATGTTTATTCTAAGCAAAACCATCTCAAGTTTGTCTAAACATGCCACCATTTGTTCTCTGTAATTTCAATTAAACAACCATCCAGCGCTGAGCAGTGGAGAGAATAGGGTGGGACATCCTGGTCGGGAGGGGAGGAGAAGGAAGCGAGTAGGAATAGGAGAGGAGAGATCAGCAGGACAGGATTTAGAATCATGAGGAGAGATGAACCGTACCTAAGATATGAAAAGCAAGTATGATGTGGGAAATCTGAATGGGCTTGGAGGTTTAGGATGGAGTAACTATTGCCCAGCCTTGCACTCTAGGTTAATTAAATAAACCCTAGTCTCTGTGTGGTGATTTGGGTTTACAGCTGGTTTAGGAATAACCACTGTTTAACTAAAAGATAAATCAATATTAAATTTTAATAACCGGTAATATATAACCTAGCATATTTTCTTATTTTTTGCCTTTTATTGAAAATAGATT
The DNA here is from genome assembly GCF_907164565.1 of Psammomys obesus. Lineage (NCBI taxonomy): Eukaryota > Metazoa > Chordata > Mammalia > Rodentia > Muridae > Psammomys > Psammomys obesus. Next base: position 150,823 of record NW_026590542.1, read on the forward strand.
TTTTCTTACATAATATATACTGATTATAATTTTCCCTCCCTCTACTCCTCCCAGTTCTTCCCTACCTCGATTCCCATCTAGATCCATGCCCTTTCTGATTCTCATTAGAAAGCAGGCTTCAAAAAATAACAATAAAATAAAATATACTAAAATAAGATAAAACAAAAACTAACACATCGGAATGGGACAAAACAAACAGAAGGAAAAGAGCCCAAGAAAAGGCATAAGAAACAGAGACCCAATCATTTGCACACTCAGGAATCCCATAAAAACACTGAACTGTATGACATAACATATACACTGAGGACATGGTGCAGACCTACGCAGGTCCTGAGCATGCTGCATGAATTCATATGTGCTTTACTCATGTTGATTTAGTGGCTTTGTTTTCTTAGTGTCCTCCATCCCTCTGGCTCTTACACTCTTTCTTCCTCCTCCTCCACAGGATTCCCTCATCTCTGAGAGGAAGGATTTGTCAGAAACATAACCTTTAGGATTGAGTACTCCAACTGTTTCTCACTCTCTGCACGTTGACTGGCTGTAGGTCTCTTCATTTGTTCCCATCAGTTGTAGGAGAAAGCCTCTCTTACAATGACTGATTTATGAGTATAAGAGAATGTTGTTAGGAGTCATTTTATTGCTACTTTTTCTTAAAGACAAGTAGTTTTTTGTTTTATCCTAGGTCACTGGGCTACCTAGTCTCAAGTTCTAGGTCACCCCGGCAACACTGGGTATGGGTTCCATCATATGGAGTGAGCCTTAGGTCAAATCAGAAATGAATTGATTACTACCACCAGCTTTGTGCCATCACTGCACTAGCTTATTTTGCAGGCAGGACACCACTTTAAATCAAAGAATATATGGCTGGTTTGATATTTATTTTCTTTTTTGGTAGCATGCACAGTACCTTGCTGTACCAAAGATGCAAGAACATAGGGGTGAAGACTCTATGAAGGCAAGAGCTCCACTTCTCCGTATTCAATAGGATGTATAGGTGCTGCTTTCAGCAATGGAGGCATAGAGTATAGTAGGAAGCCATTATGTTTCTATGTTTTTTCCTCCTATCCTCAAACTCCCGGAATAATGGCTCATGAGGTTCACTAAATATTATGCAGATACCTAGGCCATATAGCTAGGCTCTTCCCTGACTATTTCATAACTTAAAATAACCTGTTATACTAACTTACATTCTGCCATGTGTCTGGTTACCTGAGCTGGGGCACGATGCATTCATCCTCTTCATATCTTACCTGGTGGATCTATCCCAGAATCCCTTGTGCCACCAGAAGTCCAATCTATTTCCTGCCTCAGCCATAGGAATAGGTTTTTAAATTGACAGGTGTTACATCCATAAAATACACAAGAGATTCTGTCTACAGTAGAGAGCAACCTATATTCTTTTTCTCCGTTTGTTTGTTTATTTGTTTAATCACTTTACAGTCTGATCCCAGCTCCTTCCCTCCTCTCCTCCCAGTCTCACCATCACGAATCCCTCCCCTCCCCCTTCCCTCTCTCCCCTTAGAGGAAAGGCTCCAAGGGGTTTTAAGCCTTGGTGCCTCAAGTCGCAGCAGGACTAAGTGCATCCCCTCCCACTGAGACCAGACAAAGAAACCCAGCTAGGGGAAAGGGATCCAGTGGCAGGTAACAGGGTCAGACACAACCTCTAATCCCGTTATAAGCGGACCCACATGATGACCAAGCTGCACATCTGCTTCATATGTGTATAGCCTATATTATTGGCAACAGCCTGGGTTGTTTGAAGATTCCCATGGGACCCCTTTAACCAACAACTCAATTAGATGTAATCCAATCCCAAGACTGGAACTTCATTTGGCAAGAAATGGCCAGTTGGGGGCTCTGTTGCTCCCAGTATTTGTCAATTTCAGTTAAATTTCCTTCATATATGTATGTATTTTAGGAAGCTTCTACTACATTAAATTTCCATACTACTTGTCAAATGCCCCTTAACGACCCCTGTCTTTCCCAGTATTCCCTCCCTTATCTCTCCTTCCATCCTCACTTGATCCTCCCATTCCAGCCCCTACTGCCAACCATAAAAATACAGTCTATTTCCCTTTTCTAGAAAGATATATCCACCACCAGTTCCTTATTCTATACATAACATGTTTAGTTCTATGGATTGTAGTTTTAATATCATTGGCTTAAAAGCTAATACCCACATATAAGGGAATATACACCATATTTCTCTTTCACAGTCTAAAAATACCTCATTTAGGATGCTTTTTTTTCTGGTTCTGTCCACTAACTTAAGAATTTCATGATTTCATTTTTTAATGGCAGAGTAATACTCCATTGTGTAAATGTACCACATTTTGTTGATCCATTCTTCTGTTGAGAAAGACCTAGGTTGTTTAAGATTTCTGACTATTATGAATAGAGAAGCAATAAATATTGTTGAGGTCTCTGGAACGTTGAAGCATCCTTTGAGTGACATAGCTTGATCTTGAGGGAATTTGAGTCTCATCCGTCTGAGGAATTGCCACACTGATTTCCATAGTAAGTGTACAAGTATGAACTCCCACTAGCAGTGTATGGGTGTTTCTCTTATTCTATATCCTTGATAGAATGAACTATCACTTGTTTTATTGATGGAAGCAATCCAACAAAAAGTAGTTTTGATTTGTGTTTCCCTAACGGTCACAGTGTTGAATGAATATTTCTTTTTCTTTTCTTTATTTTTTTTTTTCTGTTTAACTCTGCACCTCCATTTTTAATTGGGTTATTTGTTTTCATTGTATCTTTTTCTTTTTAGTTCTTTATATATTTTGGATATTAGCTAGCCTTCCATCATATGTATAGTGGGTAAAATCTTTTTTCTTTTCTATAGGCTGCTTCTTTGTCTGAATGATGGTGTCCTTTGCTTTGTAGAAGCTTTTCAGTTTTATCAGGTCCCCATTTATAAATTGTTGTTCTTACTGCCGATGCTATTGGTGTTGTGTTCAGGAAGTTGTAAGGCTTTCCCTTAATTTCTCTTCTAATAAATTTAATGTATCTGGTTTTATGTTGAGATCTTTGATACACTTGGACTTGAGTTTTGTGCAGGGTGAAAAATATGGATCTATTTGCATTCTTCTACATGCAGACATCCACTTAGACCGGCATTTGTTGATGATGCTATCTTTTTTCCATTGTATATTTCTGGCTTCTTTATTGAAACAAGGTGTCCATAGGTGTGTGGATTTATGTCTGGGGCTTCAATTTGATTCCATTGATTAATTTGTCTGTTTTTGTGCCAATACCATGCTGTGTTTATTACTATGGCTCTGTAGTACAACTTGAAATTGGGGATAGCAATACCTCCTGAAGTTCTTTTATTATTCAGGATTATTTTTAACTTTCCTGGTTTTCTTGTGTTTCCATATGAAGCTGAAAATTGTCATTTCAAGATCAATGAAGAATTATGTTGGAATTTTCATGGGAATTGTGTTGAATCTGTAGATTGCTTTTGGTAAGTTGGTCATTTTTACTACTGATTAATCCTACTGATTAATCATTAATCCTACTGATCCATGATCATGGGAGATCTCTCCATCTTTTGATATCTTCTTTAATTTCTTTCTTCATGTCTTAAAGTTTTTGTCATACAAGCCTTTTCCTTGCTTGGTTAGAGTTTTATATTATTTGTGGCTATTGTGAAGAGTGTTGTTTCCCTAATTTTTTTCTAAGTTGTGTTGTCATTTGTATATAGGAGGGTTACTGATTTTTATGAGTTAATTTTGTTTCCAGCTGCTTTGATGAAAGTGTTTTTCAGCTGTAGGAGTTTCCTAGTGGAATTTTGGGGATAATTCATCATACTATCATGTCTTCTACAAATTCTAATTTGATCTCTGTTGGTTGTCTTATCGCTTTACCTAATACTTTCAATTACTATAGTGAATAGGTATGGAAAGAGTTAAAAATATTGTCTTGTTCCTGATTTTAGTGGAACTGCTTTGAGTTTCTCCACATTGAAGTTGACTCTGGGCTTACTGTAAACTACCTTTATTATGTTGAGTGATGTCACTTTTATTTCTAACTCTCCAGTACTTTTATCATGAAGGGCTATTGAATTTTGTCAAAGGCCTTTTTATCATCTAGTGAGATAATCATGTGATTTCCCCCTCAGTTTGTTTATATGACAGATTACATTTATTGATTTATATATGTTGAACCATACCTGAATCTTTGGGATAAAACCTACTTGATCAAGGTGGATGATATTTTTTCTTAGTTAGAGTTTCATTGGTGTGAAGAGACACTATCTATAACCATTTAATTGGGGCTGGCTTACAGCTTTATAGGTTTAGTCCATCGTTGTCATGATGGTGTGCAGGCAGACAGAGTGCTGGAGAAGTTACTAAGAGTGCTACATCTTGATGATTGGGCATCAGGAGACTGTGAGCCACCAAATGATGCTTTTGATGTGTTCTTGTATTTAGTTTGCAAATATTTTATTGAGAAAATTTGCATATATGTTCATAAGTAAATTGATTTGTAATTCTTTTCCTTCTTTTAGGTTTTTATGTGATTTTGGTATCAGGGTAACTATGGCCTCATAAAACAAATTGGGCAATATTCCTTTTTGTTTCTACTTTGTGGGATAATTTGAAGTCAGTTTTGGAAGAAGTTTCATGAGTTGCTGAGAAGATATATACAATTGTGTTTGAATGAAATGTTCTGTAAATATCAGTTAGGTCCACTTGATTTATAACTTCAGTTAGTTCTAGCATTTCTCTGTTTAGCTTTTGCCTGGATGGTCAGTCTATTCAGAGGAGTGGAGTTTTTAAGTCTCCCACTATCAGTGTGTGAAAGTCAATATGTGATCTAAGTTGTAGTAGTGTTTTTAATATTTTAAAAATAAACTTGGATACCCTTGTGTTCAGTGCATAGATGTTAAAAATTGTAATATCCTTTGGTAATTTTTTCTTTAACTGCTATGTATTGTCCTTTCCCATCTCTTCTGATTACTTTTGGTTTGAAGTTCATTTTGTTAAACATTAAAATGACTACATCAGCTTGATTCTGAGGTCCTTTGCTGGAATATCTTTTTTCATCTTTTTACCCTGAAGTGACATCTATCCTTGATATTAAGGTGTGTTTCTTAGATATAGCAACAGAACTGATCCTGTTTTTGTGTCTGCCTGTGTCTTTTTATAGGAGAATTGAGACCTAATATTAATGTTGACCTAATATTCAGTGATTTTTTTTAATTCCTGTTATTTTGTTTTTATGAGGTGTGTGTATATGTGTGTGTGTTCAGCCTCTTGTTTTGCTGCTCTGGGATAATATATTTCTTGTCTTCTTCAGATTGGAGCTTTTCTTCTAAGGCCTTCTGTGAAGCTATATTTTAGATAGATATTGCTTAAATTTTATTTTATCATGGAATGCCTTATTTTCTCCATCTATTGTAATGAAATGTTTTGCTGGGAATAATCATCTGTGGTCTCTTAAAGTCTGCAGCACATCTGACCGGGTCCTTTTGACTTTCAGAGTCTCCATTGAGAAGCCAGGTGTAACTCTAATAGGTCTGCATTCATATTACTTGGTCTTTTTCCCTTGCAGCTTTTAATATTGAGTATTATGTGGCAAAGGGAGTTTCTTTTCTTGTCCAATCTATTTTGGTATTCTGTATGTTTCTTGCATCTTAATAGGCATCCCCTTTTAAAGGTTAGGTAAACTTTCTTCTATGATTTTGTTGAATATATTTTTTGGACCTTTGACCTGGATTTCTTCTCCTTCCTGTATTCCTATTATTCTTAGATTTGATTTTTTTCATAGTGTCCCAGATTTCTTTTATATTTTGTGCCAGAAGTTTTAGAGGTTTAATATGTTCTTTGATCAAGGCATACTTTTTTTTCTATCCTGTCTTCAGTGCCTGAGATTCACTCTTCCATCTCTTGTATTCTGTTGGTGAGGCTTGCCTATGAGGTTTTTGTTTGAGTTCCTAAATTTCCATTTACAAAATTTGCTCAGTTTTCTTTATTGATTTGGGTTTTCCTTATTGGTTCTATTTCTACTTTCAGGTCTTCAGTATTTTTGGTAGTGTCCTTACACTGTTCATGTTTTTATATATTTCTTTCAGGGTTTATTCATTTTCTCTTTATAGACCTCTCTCATATTCATCAAGGCTATGTTAGGGTCTTTATTTAGGGCTTCTCTATGTTGTAATACTCAGGGACTGTTGTGATAGTCTTAATGGGCTGTACTGAAGATACATTTTCCTGGCTGCTATTGATTGTGTTTTTACATTGGCATCTAGACATCTGGGTTTGGGAAGAATATAATTTTAGGTGCTGATATCTGGTCTCATCTTTATTGAGTGGTTGTTTTCTTCCTTGGTTTCTGTTGCCGTTTCTTGTTCTTAGAAGAGTGTGGTAAATGTGTGTTTTCTGTGTGTAGGTAGGAAATTCTTCTGGGAACCTATGGTGCTTTAAATAAGAATGACCGACATAGGCTCATGTATTTGGGTGCTTAGCCACCAAGGAGTGGAACTTTTTGAAATGATTAGAAATATTAGGGTATATGTCCTTGTTGGAGGAAGTGTGTCACTTGGGATGGGTTTTGAAGTTTTAAAAGCCCACCCCATGCTCAGTGTTGCTCTCTCTGTTTACAGAGCAGGATGTAGCAAGCTACTATTCCAGTGCCTGTCTGCATGAGGATGGGCTAAGAGTGAGGAGTGGTGAGGAGATCCACAGAAGGGAGTAAAGCAGGGTGTTCAACCTGATTCAGGTTAGTCCCTGGGAAATGGAGCATAGGGTGAGGAGAGGCAGCATCACATGGTCTACTACAGAGCTAGGGATGAAACTGCAAAATTGGGTTTGGAGGAATGGAGGGAGATGTGAAGATCTGCCTACCTGCTTCACAGGCTACATTCTTTTCTTATATTTTAAACAATATAACATCTTATTAATTCTTTGGGAATCTTATACAACATATCTTAATCATATTTGCCACTTTCCCCTCCCCTGCAAACACTTCCAGATTCACCTCATCCTCTTTATTCCCCATCACTTCATATTCTGTTTGTCCATATTTTGTTTGTTCTTTTAGAGGTGGCTATTTTGAATCAGATGTTCCAAGATATAAGTGAAACTATTGGTTCTTTATTTTGCCTTACTGGCCACTGTAGGACTACCATTTGCTTTTCTCTGTTGGTAGCTTTCACAGCTGCTTCTTGTACTATGAGAGCTATTCCTCAGTTAGGAGACTTCCAGATCATCTCCAAATCAGTTCCTCCATTCCCACTTCTCAAGACTAGCATCTTTGTTATCTATACTGACCTGGCTTGGATGTGATAAACCTATGATGTACCTAAAAAGTCTCATTCATCCCCAAACTCCTGCCAAAGCTGTGGTGGAGTTTTCAGTTAAGACCTTGGATATGGCAAGCTCTCTGGGACGAGGACCTGGATGGGTCAGGAGAACATACAACTTTATCTTTCTCTTTACTAGCAATTCGGTTGATGGGCACTGCACTCAAGAGGGGTAGCTTGAGCATGGTCCTTGCTGCTTCTACCTAGGGCCTGTCATCTGTGTCTCCTGTAAATCTCCTAGTCCAGTAATACTTCTCCCTCCTACCCCTTTCTCCTCAGTGCTGTTAAGTGGAGGAACCCAGGGTCTCATGCATAGAAGGCAAGCAATCTAGCAACTGAGCTATGACCTCAGGACCCTCTCCCATCTCAGGGTTGGTGTAGCAAAGTAAAGCCAAAGGGGACAGATGGAGGAGGATAATTGTATTTTTAATGTCTACAGTACTGGGCTTGAGGTTTTTGGAAAGAAACAACAGAAGTTATTTACCTTCTGCTCAGCTATTTCCTTCTCTTGAGCCCAAGAGCCATCTTATTTGCTTAAAAATAAAAGTGAAAACATAACAGAAGCTGTACATTTTATGTTGCAAAATAATACCCTAGCTACGAATGAGATTAATACACAAGTGAGTGGATACACACGTGTTACTGGTGGAAAATGAAGAGATTCAACATGGTATCTTCTGATCAAAAAGGTAGGAAGCAAGGACACTGTGGAAAAAGGGTGCAGAGGTACCCCTGGTTGGAGAAGAGCAGAGAATTTGAAGTAGTCCTGGTGGCTTGAGATTTAGAATTCGAATGGTGAGTACAGGATTCCAGAGACTATCTGAGGTTGATGGTGTTAAATTTCTCTTGATGCCAATATGTCCTTGATGGATTATTTTTTGAAATAGTGTCTGTAGGTTCAGAGAAAGCCAAAAGCAGGGTTTGGGGGACAATGGCTTTGCTAGATGAGTACCAAAATGACAGAGGGCAAGCAAGTTTGGATTACTGGCTTGAGTGTTATTAAAATAATGGCCCAGTACTAGTGACATAGCTCAGTGAGTGCCCCTGCCCAGAGCTGATCCTCACAACCTGAGTTCAAGCCCTAGCCCTCAGGACACACAAAATTAGAAGAGAACCAACTCCTTTGGGTTGTCTTCTGACCTCCATACACATGTGCATGCACACACACACACACACACACACAGAGAGAGAGAGAGAGAGAGAGAATTTTAAAATAAAAAAACCGAAAGAGAATGACCCATAATCTTTTAGATGAACATGAAAATTTGAAAACAAAGTAAGGGGAGTGGGCAAGGTGGAAATAAAGAATGGCTGGAAAGTAAGAGAACTATGGACAAAAAAAACAGTGTTTCACAAGTGGGGAAGCTTTGGTAAAGAGAAAGATAAAAGATCCTTACAGATGTCCTCTTTTTTCCAATCAGAAACCTTTCCTTGGTGGAGATGAGTAAATTTGCTTTCAATGTTTTGTTAATCTTCCCACACTTTACTTACATTGGGTGAGAGATAGCTCTCCTTTCCTTGTTCTCCATCGAGTTGAAACAGAGAAAAACTTAACATTTTTAGTTCTCTTTTAACTTTTAGTAATTTTAAACTTAATCTGCCTCTTGGATTTCCAATTACCTTTTCATCTGTCATTTGGTACACATCTCTATGTATACTTTTAAACACCCATTTCTTGGGGTGAAATTCGGCATTTTGCCACTCCATTTCTGCAACTATCCTTGTGTATGTGGGGATTAAATTGTGGTAACAACCCCTAAGGGTTGGAACCTCAGAATAATGGGCACTGAAAATTAATCATAGTGCAAATGAATAAATTGAATGCCTGTAAAATGTACAGGGCCCTCCCAGGGTACAATCCAAGGAAGAAAACACTTAGAATTTCACAAAGGCTGCTAGAACTTAATGATTAAATTTGTTGAGCAAATCCAACAATGTCTCTCAGCTCCCACCAACCACCATATAAAGTGCAGGTGAGTATCTTTTATCTTCGCTGAACATAGCAGCTTTTGCTACTTTCTGGATAGAATGTAGCAACAACCACTGCAGAAATTATGGGGGCACTGGGCGTAGATCGTTGCAAGACATCATTTGCCTAGGACCAGAATGGCAGGGCAGTGGACCAAAACAGAAAAAAAAAATCGTAGCGTTCTTGGGGTGGGGTTCATGTCCAGTCACTGGGTGCGTTCTGTACACTCGTGACTCTTGCTTGCCTGACGTCGGTTAGTTAAGAAACTTCACTTTGTTTTGAAGGAATTAGGGAAAGGTGAAGTAAAGCTCAGTGCGCCCCAAAGGGTGTCACTGACTTATGGCATACTCGTCCAGATCTAGCCAGGCAGAGAGCGAATCCGGGAGAGTTAGAGGGCGGGGAAAAGCTTCGGGTACCGTGGGACAGGGCAGGCTGCTGCTGAACAGGCCAATGAGCGCTCTCAAGAGATTGAGCCAAGAGGAGTGAGTGAGCAGGCACCACTGCCTCCCAAGTTTCCTCTGGTGGATGCACCGCCCGGCCGCTCCGCTCCACCCACCGCTGAGGGACCAAAAGAGGCCAGAGCCGCGGACTCTGGGTGGGTTTCGGAGGCAGAACCGCCAGGCGAGTGCTCTGCCCTGGGGGGGAAGGGAGGGGGAATTTGGTGAACTATGAAGGGTCGGCGGAGGCGGCGCCGAGAGTACTGTAAGTTCACGCTGCTCTTGGTGCTGTACACGCTTCTGCTACTGCTTGTCCCCTCTGTACTGGACAGCGGCAGCGAGCAGGACAAGGGCGTCAGGCACTGCCTCCGCCTGCAGCGGAGCTTGGGCGTGTGGAGCCTGGAGGCTGCAGCAGCCCGGGAACGTGAGCAGGGCACTGAGGTTCGTTTCCCAGCTGAAAAAGACGTGGGTCGATCCTCTTGGTCCCAAGGCAACCTCAGCGCCGTCGGTGAGACAGTGACCCAGGAGAAGCAACACATCTATGTGCATGCCACCTGGCGCACTGGCTCGTCCTTCCTGGGCGAACTCTTCAACCAGCACCCGGACGTTTTCTACTTGTACGAGCCCATGTGGCATCTATGGCAGGCGCTGTATCCGGGCGACGCCGAGAGCTTGCAAGGCGCGCTGAGAGACATGCTGCGCTCGCTCTTCCGCTGTGATTTCTCGGTACTGCAACTGTATGCGCAGCCTGGTGACCCCGCAGATCGAGCGCCAGACTCGGCCAACCTCACCACGGCCATGCTTTTCCGCTGGCGGACCAACAAGGTCATCTGCTCGCCGCCTCTGTGCCCTGCCGCGCCCAGGACGCGTGCAGAGGTGGGCCTCGTCGAAGACAAAGCCTGCGAAAGTAGCTGCCCGCCCGTGCCACTCCGTGCCCTGGAGGCCGAGTGTCGCAAATACCCGGTGGTGGTCATCAAGGACGTGCGGCTGCTGGACCTGGGCGTGCTGGTGCCCCTGCTCCGTGACCCGGGCCTCAACTTGAAAGTGGTGCAGCTCTTCCGAGACCCACGGGCAGTGCACAACTCGCGCCTCAAATCGAGGCACGGACTACTGAGGGAGAGCATCCAGGTGCTGCGCACACGCCAGAGGGGTGACCGCTTCCACCGGGTGCTGCTGGCGCATGGCCTGGGTGCCCGTCTGGGAGGCCAGGCCCGAGGGCTGCCTTCGGCGCCGCGCGCCGATTTCTTCTTAACCAGTGCACTTGAGGTGATTTGCGAGGCCTGGCTGCGTGACCTGCTATTCGCTCGTGGCGCGCCCGCCTGGCTGAGGCGTCGCTACCTGAGGTTGCGCTATGAGGACCTGGTGTGGCAGCCTCAAGCCCAGCTGCGCCGCCTGCTGCGCTTCTCCGGGCTGCGGACAGTCGCTGCGCTTGATGCCTTCGTTCTCAACATGACGCGAGGCTCGGCCTATGGCGCTGATAGGCCCTTCCACTTGTCTGCCCGGGATGCCCGAGAGGCTGTGCATGCCTGGCGCGAGCGTCTGAGCCAAGAGCAGGTGCACCAGGTGGAGGCCGCCTGCGCTCCTGCCATGCGACTGCTGGCCTACCCTCGCAGCAGAGGCAAGAGCGACTTGGAAAGAGAGACACCACTGGAGACCAAGGCCATCTGGGCCACATAACACTCTGATCCCCAGGGAAGATCCAGCCAGGTAAGGGGCTCTGGACAGGACATAGTGTAAGGAATGGTGTTGGGGGTTGGATTCTGAAACAACCAGCGAGTGTGGGGTGAGGGGTGGCTAGAAGGGACAGTGCTGTTCTGAATGGCATGCTGTCAGATCAAGTCTAAGAAAGTCCTGCTTGGGAGAGTTGAGGTACTTCAATGGGGAGAACTTCCTTCCTTGCTTGCTTAGCCACCTCCCTTCTCAGAGGAGGACCTAGAAGTGAGAGATGTGTAACTGAAGCAGCATCCAGATCTCTGCTCTCCCAGTACCCTTTATATGAAGGCATCACAGATCCAAAAATGGTAGAGAAAGTCTAAAGCATCGTAATGCAACTCCATACTGGGAACTGCCATGGAGCGAAGTGTAGGATTTAGATAACCCTGCCAGACTGATAGTTCTGAAGTAGATGACTGTTTGTCCTATGGGGCAGCTTTTTGCCATGGTGTCTGCTGCCAGAGAAAAACGAAACAAGGTGTCATTGAAAAGTATAGATTTTGCCCCTACTTTTCAACTTAATTTTTCTGTCTGATATTTCCTTGTCTCTCTTCTTCTTGGGCTTCAGGACTTTTCCTCCTGAATACTAAGTGTGAAGGCACAGTGAGGCAGTTTTTGCAATAGTGTATGCACAATTGTGTGTTCCCCAGCTCTAGTATAAACCAGTAGAACGACATTTCTTTCCCCTGGCTTGTGTGTGCCTTTTTCCCTTACTCTTCTTTGCCCTCTCTCAGAGGCTGGGTGCTGTTTTCAGGATATCTGGCCATATCCTGTTTGTATCAGGTTCCAAAAGCTGCTTGGTCAGCTTCCTTTAGTGCTCTAAGAAGGCTGGGCTGGGTTTCCCCCAGCACCATTCCACTGCTTTAGCCTGGTAGTTAGCAATTTGTCAAGTAAACCCCTTTTTTGTTCATTTTCTATAAAGTGCTTGCTAAAATGTCCTAGAACTCTCTCTGTATGTGTCCAGTGTTGTGTTAACAAATGGTGTGTAACATGCAGTAGAAGGAAGATTGTTCTGTGTGATGCTCACCATAGGAATGTAGTCAGTGGCATGGGAATGCATTTCCCCAAACACTGTGAATTGGAAGAGTGCCTGCTGCCTTCTGTACAGTGCAGACCAGAGGAAGAAGAAAAGCAATGCAGGGAGGCCGGAAGTGACTTAAGTTTCCATTCATTATTTTATAGTGTAATTCAGTATTCCCCTGGGATGGGCTGGAGGGACAAAGGTTGAACAAGTTAATGAAGATGGATTTTTTGGCTAATAGACCTATGGTTTCAGGAAGCTGGCTAACTGAATTTGTTTCTCCCAGTAATCAAGTCAGTTTCTATAATTGCTATGAAGTCTGTGTTCTTTCCTGATTTCCTGAGTAAAAGAATGTAAAGCACAGGGTGACTCCACACACCTTAACAAAAACATCCTATCATCTGCTAAACCATATTTACATATATAATAGTCCCTACTTCACCTTCACAAATCTCAGGAAATTCTTCCCCTGGGCAAAAGCTGCAGCATTTTATGGCTTTTGTTTATTGTTTTGTTTTTTTGAGACAGGGTTTCTCTGTGTAGTCTTAGCTGTCCCAGATTTGCTTTGTAGACTAGGCTGGCCTCAAACTAACAGAGATCCAACTGCCTCTGCTTCCCCAAGTGCTGGAATAATAGATGTGTGCCACCACACCCGGCTCATTTTTTAAGACCTGAAAATCTCCTAGACAGTTTTGTTCCACATAATTTCCCCAATTTGTTCTGACACACTAAATGATGTCTGGAGCACAGTAATAGAGAGGAAGGTAGAAGACTTTGTCCCCTAGGAAGTGCACGTCTGTGTGGGTGACAGTGACTGTGGGCAAAGATGCTGGTGCTACTGTTTGAAAGGCTGATGGAGTTTCTCTGTAGGGCTACAGGGGCATCTGGATAGAAGTTTTTGGTTCTTGTAAAATTTGGTGACTGATCTCTTCCTTCTGCATTGGGCACTTAATATCAATCTGTGGATGTATTAAACTGTTTGTATTCCTGACCCCTAACAAGATAATCTGGTTATAAAAATTCAGAGACACACAGGCAAACTTTGGGCAGAGAACAGGGAATCTTATGAAAGAAGTGGGGGTCGGGAATAGAAGGACCTGGAAGGGACAGGGCCCAACAAATCTGGGCCCAGGGGTGACTACAGAGACTGGTGCACCAACCAAGGACCATGCATGGAGAGGGACTAGACCCCCTGCTCAGGTTCCATGTAGGTTCCTGAGTAAGGGGAGCAGGGATCATATCTGACATGAACTTGGTTGCCTGCTCTTTGATCATTTCGCCTTGGCAGTGCAGCCTTGCCAGTCCACAGAGGAAAAGGATCCAGGCAGTCCTGATGAGACTTGATAAGCTAGGGTCAGATGGCCAAAGAGGAGGCTCCCCCTTTCAGTGGACTAGAGGAGGGGAATAGGGGAGAAGAGGAAGGGAGGGAAGAAGGGTGGGACCAGGAGGAGACAAGGGAGGGGGCTACAATCAGGATATAAAGTGAATAAATTGTAAAAATTAAAAATTAAACAATTATAAATAAATAAATATCTTCTCCAGAACCCACCACCTACTCGCTTCCTTCTCACTGGCTAGAACTAGCTCACATGGCCTATCCTAGGCCAATAATTGGCGTAAGGGAATGGAAGCATCTTAAGTGGTTCATACCAGCAATTCTCAGTCCTGGGTAAAAGCTACAGTTGACTTCCCCTAATCTTTAGTGGATATGTTTCCAAGACCCTCAGATAACAGTGTACCTTATATGGGCCACGATCTTCCTTATTCATACATACATATGAGAAAATTTAATTTCTAAATTAGGCACATTAAAAGATTAACAGAAATATGAAAATAAAATAATATATGAAATAATAAGGGATTATAATAAAATTTTCTCAGTGTATTGTTTCTGGGTTACCATGAGGCAGGTGGTGCTTACAGTGTGAATCAATTTGACCTGCTGGACAAAGGGTAGTTTCCATCTCAGGTAGAACGCAGCAGGATTGCATGACAGTTCATCCTGCTACTCAGAACAACACTGTAAAGCTTATAAATGATTTCTTCAACTTTCTATGACTATATCTGGACTGTGGTTGACAGTAGGTAATTGTAGCCTGAGAAAGGAAAGACATACAGGTAAGAGGGAACCACTACTATCTATCCAGATGAGGAGCTTTTAGAAAGATGCCCATGCCTGAGTTCTTCCCTTCCCAACAGATGTTTTTGGGGTGGTGATCGGTGTTGGAGGTAGAACCCATGGTCCAACATGCTATACGCAGATGCTGTACCAATGAGTTTCACCCCAAGCCCAGGTGATCTGATTGATTCATTCTGTGGTGAAAGCTCCTAGACCCAAGCATTGAGGTTTTCAAATTTCCCAAGGAGATTTTACTGTACACTTCAAACTGCAAACCACTTGGCTTGGCATGGGAGCAAGGTCAGAATGAGAAATCAAGGGCTGTTGATAAGCAGCAAACTCTGCCACAGTGTTTTATGTGAAAGTATTGAAAGCTATGAAGTTCTTTGCAGATCAAAGGTGTTATTATGGAAAGGGAAATTACACACAGGACTGTTTATCACCTGCAGATGCCTTCAGATGTTTTGTTCGTAGCTCCATATCTAAGAGTCCATTGTTGCATGAACACTACTTACTCCTGTTATGATCAAAGTGATAAGCTGTCCTGTCTTTCTTAGCATGTCTCCCTTTGCCCTCTACCCCTGGGAGGATGCAAGGTGTCTTAGTTTGACGAAACAGCATGACCAAAAGTAAGTTGGGGAGGAAAGGATTTATTTGGCTTACACTTCCACATCACTATTCATCACTGAAGGAAACCAGAACAGGAACTCACACAGGGTAGGAACCTAGAGGTAGGAGCTGATGCAGAGGCCATAGAAGGGTGCTGCTTATTGGTTTGCTCCACATGGCTTGCTCATCTTGCTTCCTTATAGGACCCAAGATCACCAGTCCAGGGTGGCACCACTCACAGCAGGCTGGGCCCTCCCACATCAATCACTAATTAAGACAATGCTTTGCAGCCAGATCTTATGGAGGCATTTTCTCAATTGAAGTTAACTTCCTTTTCAATAACTCTAGCTATGTCGAGTTGGCATAAACTAGTCAGCATACAAGATTTCATCCATACTTCCTCTGTAAGTGTGTGTATGTCTACATGAACATGTACATGTTTATAGAACCAGAGCTTTAAACATGCTGACCATGTGTTCTACCTCACTGAACTATTCCCACAATGCCCTAAGACACTTAGGTCACTTTAGTCTTTGTTCTTGACAGGATCTATGCTGCCAGTAGAAGAAACTAAATACAGAGGCAGCAGGTGTCCTGTAGCTTAAGTCCTAACAATTAGAAAACTTTCACAGGTAATCATTCTAAACTAAAGAAGTGATGAGCTACCACCATTTTGGAACTCATTCCATTTAAATCAGTGAATTGAACCTCAATGTTCTGTGTGATATTATGTATAATTATCACTGAAATGCCACCTTTGGTTTAAACATAGACTGCTGAATAACACCATTTTAAAAACACTGTTTCTATACAGAACTTTTGTTTATTCTAATTCTCAGTAGCAAAATAAGCTGAGTACTGTGTTTTTGTCAGAGGTCAGGAAATTAATATAATGGGTTGAGGTGGTGATGGTGGTGTGTATATTTGTGTGCATGTTCAAACACATAAGATGTGAGTGTAGGGAGGAGCAGCCTTACCATGTCACAGAGGAAGACAATGCAGCCAGTCCTGAGGAGACCTGATAGACTAGGGCCAGATGAAAGGGGAGGAGGACCTCCCCTATCAGAGGATTTGGGAGGGGCATGGGAGGAGATGAGGGAGGGAGGGAGGATGGGATTGGGAGGGAATGAGGGAAGGAGCTACAGCTGGGATACAAAGTGAATAAAATGTAATTAATGTAAAAAAATTTAATAATAAATAAATATAAAAAGATGTGAGTGTATATGCATATAGATAGGGAGAAATGAGTGTAAGGGTTTCAAGTAGCATGTGGGAATTTTTAGAAAATGTATTCATGTCCAAAATCATCATCACCCATTGTGAGTGATATTTGTGTTTATTTTTGGTTCAGGCATTCTGAGTTCCTTGTGGGCTTCCTTCTTTGTAAGACCCCTCAGTTGATGGTGGGTTTGGTATTTGTTTAGGAAATGGTAATATTCCACAAGTCTGGTGAGTGAACCTTGAAAGAAAACCGGTCCTGGAAAGTGAGTTATAAGCCAAAAGTACTAACAACCATTCCTTGACTTATATGAAGTCACTTGTTACATTGGGACCAAAGAGCCCAGGCTTTGTGGCCTGGGTTTCTTGATTAGCACTTGATTAAGTGTAAGAATTTATTTGCTAAGAATGTGGCTCAGTTATCAGGCAATGAAAAACAGCAAAACAACCTAGAACAATTTGAATGTCCTACCTAAAATATGCATCAGGATCTAGGTAAATAAGTCACAATACATTCTTACAATGAAACACAATATAACCATAGAAAAGAGTATAGCATGGAAAGATTACCAAAGCATTAAAATACAGGACAATAAATATAGTTTAGTCTTACTTATGCATTGAGATGCCAATATATTTGTTTTCATTTGCATGAAACACATCTAGACATATATAACACAAGAACTATATTGGTTGACTCTAGGAGCAAAGACTGTTGAGTGTTCATACCCTTTTGTGCTTTCAAACTCTTTTTCTTACCACCAGTTTCCATGATTTCTATACATTTTATGGACACTAGTTTAAAAACTAAGAACACTTTTTTTTTTTAAACTTCTGGATGTATGAGCTTGATTTAGCACACCAAAATAAGGAGCTGAGATGAGGAAGGTGATAACATGTATTCAGCAAGGAACACAGTGCACACAATAGACCTTAATGAGTATCACTTCATTTTGGAATCATTTGGATATCCTCACTCTACACCCTCGCTATGTGCTAGGGATGGAACCCAGGGCCTTGCCCTGCTTTGGCAAGCCTTCTACCACTCACTGTCCCACACTCCCAGCACCTTGCAGTTTTTTTGAGGCAGGGTGCAGAGCATTCTCTAAAATGCTGTTTTTAGTTTGGGCAGAGGATTTTTTCTCATGAATACAAATACAATATAAATACCTGGAAGTGGTGCTTAAAATGCAGCCAGTCCTGATGAGATCTGATAGGCTAGGGTCAGATGGAAGGGGAGGAGGACTTCCCCTATCAGTGGACTTGGAGAGGGGCATAGGAGGAGAAAAGGGAGAGAGAGATAGATGGTGGGGTTGGGAGGGGTAAGGGAGGGTGCTATATAGCTGGGATACAAAGTGAATAAATTGTAATAAATAAAAAAAATTAAATGCAGAATGATTAGAATGAGCCAAGCAATTCCTTTTGAGTCTATGCACTTTGGATTAATTATAATTAAAATATAAAATAAATCCATTTGTTATTTTATATATTCAATGTAACAATTGTATTTATGATAAGGGTAAAAAGATTTTATTAGGTATTTTGCATTGTAGAGAACATATATAATATAATAAAAGGGACTGTGAACTAAAAATTTTTAAAACAATACATAATTGAAACTAAATAATATTACAAAGAATGCCATATGACACAGTAAAATTGAGAAACTTAAAAGAATTCACAAGCAGCTGATTTAGAATTCTTTAAATATGCCTCTTCTTAACCTGTTCCTAGCATGAGCAGTCCAGAAGAATTGAAACTAAAGATACTCATTGGCCTTGTTATGTTGTGTCTGACATTCTGATCCAACAAGGTGGCTCCCAAGCATAGCTCAGTCTCTGCCAGGTCTTCTGGCTCCCCATCCTCATGATTCCAAAAGGAACTAACACTGTTGAAAGCAGAGTCTCTGCTTGAGTGCAGTATAGAAGAAGAACAGTAGAGACTAAGAAACATTTCTGGCCCATGTTCAAGAACACTGGGGAAGTGGAGAATTGTTTGAAAGCTCAACAGGAAGCCGTTTCAGTTGGGGAAAAGTTGCAGAGCTCAGTAGAGTCTCCACAAGAATTAGAACACTTCAGTTCTGCTCCCTTCCCCTTCCATGACCAGGCATCAGGCCAACAGCCAGCCTGATATTTCTGCAGCTGGCCTTGTTCATATTAACGACCACTCTGGGGAAAGCTAAGAATAAATTAGAATGTCAGCCAATGATGAATATTTTTAAGTGCAGAGGGTAAGAGGCTATGAAAGAGTACTACCACATTGGACTTAAGCACTGACTGTATTCTGACTCCACAGAGTTCCTCCCACGAAATGAATGGGGCAGTAAAGACTGCCTTGTAGAACCACACCCTAAAATGGTCATGGAGGTAGACATATTTTTGCTTATATATTTGAAAACTTTTCTGTAAAGATGGCCTTACAGCTGGGGTGTCAAGATGCAGGGAAGGCAATCTGAGAGAGGAATTTTTCCAATTGAGGTTCCTCTTCTCAGATGACTCTAGATTATGTCAAGTTGACATAAAAACTAACCTGGACATTAGGAGATAATCGATGTTTTCCCCAAACAGTAGGTTTTAGATAAAGAAAACCTAATGGGAGTGCGTTTGGCTAAGAAATCCGAAAAGCTTTATTCAGTTTTGACCACTAGTGCCATTTTATATCTAGATTGTATTGGAAATTGTATTACAGGCCAAATTTTATAAATAAATTTAAATATTATTCATTAAAATTGGCTCCACAGCTGCTATGCAATGTAGCAGGAATGTCACAAAAAAAGTAAATTTTTAATGGAATTTTTTTTCTACTGTTAAAACAGTGGCTGGCTAATCATAGGGAAAACTTCAAGCCAATGGGAAAATATACAAAGTTAGCATTTGGATAAAATCTAATAACATTAAATGCCAAAAATCAGTCAATGCCAAAACATAGCACTCACCTCAAAGGGAACAAGATACAGTTTATTTTGAAGCAAAAGATGTGTGATCATGGCACCAAACATAGATTCAGGCTTATCTGAAGTACCGTATTCCAGAGTGCTAGCAATTTTATGAAGTTTTTATAGTAGCAGAACAACAAGAAAAAAATATAAATCAAAGCAATTTCAAGATACATTGGTGTAAATATTGAGTGGGTGGGTTACAGCAAAAGGGGGGAGGATCTGCTATAGGCCTCAAATGCTCTCTGATAACATTCTTAGCAGTTGAGTTGGTGGAAGCTAATGGTCTGTTTGTACACTCTAAAACACTGTTACCTAATAGCCACAGTATGGATGTTAGTTCAAACACCAAATGGGGAGGTATACAGTGAATGGCTTTTTATAAGGGGTAAAGATAAGTCAAGATAATTTGCTTCCTGCTGGGAAACAATTTGGCTTTCTACAACTACTGAAGTTCTGATCACTTAATTAGTCCTGTAGAATCTTTAACACAGAGGTGCTGCTATTTTTCCTTAAGAACTTTAGTTCACACTCATGTGGGAACCAAATGGCTACCTGAATAGTGACCAGTTTAAAGTCTGGTCACTTTCCTGACCCACACCCTCTTAAACCCTTTCATCCTCAAGTGATGGCTAGTCAACATCTTCAGGAAACCCATCTGAATAGATATTATAAAATACTGGCTCCATTCCTTTACTTCAGTTGAGAGCAACTTTATTCACAAAAGTACCACACATACCAATGAAAATGATATCTGAGAATGGTTCTATGAAAGAAAAAAATGTCAAGCAGGCAATCTCAGACATTTTCCAGTTTTACTGTTTTTAATTTGTTTTTTCAGTTTCATTTTAACACTGATGCATAGTGGTTGGGAATTTGGATCAGTGGCAGAGCATTTGCTTAGCATGTGTGAGGTTATGAGTTCAGTCCCCAGCTAACAAAAACACATAAAAACATAAGGATTGGACACTGAGGCACCACATTTAAGAGCACTAGCTCTTAAGACCCAGATTCAATTTCTAACACCCACACCAGCTTACTCCACTGTAACTCCAGTTCCAAGGCATTTGTTGGCCTCCTTGGGCACCTACACACTGCACATGTGTGGTGCACTTAAAATCATGCAGGCATGTACACATATATTTTTTAAAAAATCTCAAAAACTATATATGCAATAATGTCAGTTTTATTAATACTGGTATGGTGTGCATTCATTTGTTCTCAAGTGAGGTCAGAAATGTAGGAAATTTTTAGTTGAGAGGGTTATAAGATTGAAAAAAGTTATTAGTTTATTCTCTTCTATTGGTGGAGATATAGCTGCCATTTAATTGGCCTTGGCCAATCCCAGGATTTGAGTTATCAAGTGGATTGCAGTTTCACTATAAATTCCTCTCACATGGTGAGCATAGCCAGACCAAGGTCTTCTAAGCCATTCTCTCTAGGGCTCCCTGGGTCCCTAGCTTTTTCTCCAACCTCCACATACACTTTTTGTTTGTTTGATTTTGATTCAACCTATTTTTTGACAGGAGAGTAATTTCAAATTAAATAAAGCTAAGACTGTGAAACTTGTGCAAATACTAACCAGCAATCCCCTGTCACTGACACTTCATTTTTCAGACTGAAAGTCTGGAAATTATGTTTGAGGTTTATGTTACTTGAAGTCTGTGGGGGGGGGGGAGCACTACTGCTTCTATCAGCAAAGTAACCATTTCTAATTATACTTTGTTTCAGAGCCACAAGTAAGAGATGCTGCTGCTACCACATTGTTAGCATTCTGAGAATTATCTTACCACTGCCTCTAAGCAAGTTTTTTTTTTTTTTTTTTTTTTTTTTTTTTACAACAAAACAACTTAATGGCTCTATTGTCAGCATTATCAGTCATTTCCTTTTTCCTTGGCTCAGTATTTCACTGATTTGAAGCACAAGCAGGAAGATCAGGAAGATGAAGGAAGTTTAACCTGGGCTAACAGATAAGCCTCAGATGTTAGTGTCATTCACAGTGTAGTTCCCAGTAGAGGAGCTAAGAGAAGCCTCGACCAGAACTAATGGCCAAAGAAAAGGAATCTACCACACTTGCCAGCCGTTTTGCTCTGGAAGTGATCCTGGAGGAAGGCTGTGACAATAAGCTGGGAAGTAGTAACATAGCCCCGAGGATGGGACATGCTGAATACCCGGAAATCTCAGCTCTCAGCCCAAGTGTTAAGTGCCAACTCTTATTTTGACCATTTGTTAAATAGCTTTGGATGGTCAGTCTCCAGAGTTCCTCACCTGGCATGAGTAAGTGGGCAGGAACGGATAAAGAAGTGTCAGTCTCCAGTATGTACCCCCAATCTTCAGACAAGACCAGAAAATTAGAAAGGAAGACTGGGTCAAAAGTTCTAAGTGGAGTATCTGTGGGAGAGCCTAGATATACTTGGCAAGACTACAGCTCCTTACCTGTCCTAAAAGGGATAGAAAAGCCACAGAGAAAGACTGAGCAAAAAATCCAGTTGGTTCTCTTTAAAACCAGCAGGAAGTTTATTCTTGCCTCTCCCCCTCCTAGCTTCAAAGATTGGAACAGTATGATTAACACTAAGCCTGTCTTCCTGAGTTATTCTACTAAGGCCAAGGGAACCTCAGCAAGGCCCAAAGCCTGCAATCCAGGTGACACAAACTACAGCACACCGAGAAAGAAGTTTCTTTTTTGATGGCACTCCAGCAATTAGTAGGCTAACTCATTGGAATATGACTGAATCTTTAAAAAAAAAAAAAAAAAAAACAACAACAACAACAATCCACTTTGAAACGAGAAAGCTGATTTGTAATTTCATTGAACATTAAGAATGACCTCACAGGTCAATGCCATGTATTAAAACCAATCCTTTAAAATGCATTTCTCAAAACAATGAAATGTAGAAACCTCTGACTCTTTTTTACTCTGTCTTTTATTAATGATTTATTTCCTGTTATCATACAAACTAGATTTCTAATGGTTTCAATCTGTGTGCAACCAGAAGGATCAATATTTGTTTGAGTCAGAGTGGCACATGTTATCACACTCTGCAGATTCTAGATCTAGACATTTTAGAGCTTAGCATTGAACATTTCATTGTTTCCCATCTGCTGGCTGGAAAACAAGACAAAGTGAGCTACTGGGGTCAGTGTAGCTTGCTGGTAAGTGGACTGTTTCATTTTAAAAACACATCAAGTTTTGTATTTTTTGTTTCACATTCTTAAACTGGACTCTAGGGGCTGGAGATATGGCACTGGCTTCTCTTTCAGAGGACCCAGGTTTGATTCACTCCCAGAACCCACAACATTTTGTAACTACAGTCCCAGAAGATCTGCCACCTCTTCTGGCTACACAGTATGTGTGATACCTATACAGCATACATGCAGGCAAACTATCCCTACACAGAAATGAAAATTCAAAGAAAGGAGCTTATTAAATTATTAATATTTATATCTAAGCTTAACAGTTTTAGGGGAACATCACACCAAGAATTCCCAGGCATGTTTATGTTTTAAGTTCAACCACTACTAAAGAAATCAACTGATAGTTGATTAGCATCTACTTGGGAACTGTCAAATGCATTCAGGTAAAAGTCAGCAGTAGAAGCTATCTAAGCATTCTTATCGTGGCTCAGTGACATTCAGAACCTGAGGCCAACACAGGAGGATAGGAGCCCATTCCTAACACGAAGAAAGAAAGAGCCTTTGTGAGATTGCCACCTGCACAACACTCTGAAGGCTGCAACAGTTTTTTTTTAGCACGCCCTATTCTCCCCTCCTCTCACATGTTCCACAAATGATTTGATCAAAAGTTTGAACTTGAGGCTCTGGTTATGTAGCTCAGGGGTGGAATGCATGCTTATAATGCATAAGGCCCTGGGTTTAACCTATAGCACTACCACAAAGAAAAATTGAAGTTGAATTAAAAGCAACTTTTCAGGTATAGTTTCAAAATGATAAAGATGTACTTTGTATGCTAACTAAAAATATTCTTTTAAAAACCAGCAAGTCTTATTCGTGATGGCACATGACTGTAATCCCAGCATTTGGCTGGAAGGTTATCCTTGAGGCCAGTTTAGTATTCATGAGAACCTATCTTAAAAAGAACTAAGCAAAAAGTATTAAAAGATTTGAACATGAAAATGTTTAATAAAAGGATGCAAAGAGTCCAGGGATTGGCTGAGAGTACTCTCCAAAAACAGTTGTTAGGAAATGAGATCTGACTTGGCAACATTTAGCACTTAGTCAGCCATTGACAAAACTCCCCTGTGTTCCTACCAGGCTTATTGCTAGCTCTTTAAAGCAACCCAAGTGACAGGCTAGACACATAGCACAAAGAAACAATAATAAGAATAATTTCTTAACTTTTTACTTTGAATAATTTTAGATTCACAAGAAGTTGCAAAAACAACACACTCAGGTCCAGTGTACATTTTGCCTATTTTTCCCCAAGGCGACATCTTTTGAATACATTAAAACCACCAGGAAATTGCTGTTGATATAATCTACAGAGTTAATGTCTACTTTCAAGTTTTTACAGATACTTATTTTATTTGTATGCATATGCTGATATCTGTGTGATTTTTATCACTCACAAATTTTGATAAACAGCATTGTAACCAATACAGAATCATTGTATCAACACAAAGAAATTCTGGTGCCAATTGGTTGTAGTTATATTCCTTGCCCCATCCTACCATTTTCCATGGCAAATGCTAATTTGTTCTCCATTCCTATAATTATTTTATTTTCAAAACTGTCATAAATAGATTGTTATTTTATATAAATTGTATATAACCTTTTGATATTGGCTTTTCAGTGAATACAGTTTTTTTTGTTTTGTTTTTTTTTAAATACACAGTCCGATTATCTTGTATGGCAATAGTTTGCTACTTATTGCTGAGTAGTATTCCATGTTATCAGTGTAGAACTTCGAACATTCACTAGTTGAAGGACATTTAAATTATTTTGATCTTTTACTAATAAAGCTGAAGCTGGGTGTGGTGGCACATGCCCATAGTCCTAGTACTTGGGGAGGCAGAGGCAAGCAGATCTCTGTGAGTTCAAGGCCAGCCTGGTCTACAAAGAGAGTTCAGGACAACTAAAGTTGCACAGAGAAACCCTGTCTCAAAAATCCCCCCCCAAAAAACCCCAATAACCCAAAACAAAACAAAAACAAATAAAGCTGCTGTGTATATTAATGTACAAGTTTTTAATTTTTATTGGAACATGTTCATTGTACACGGTAAAGTGTTTTATAGATATTATCATACAGGTATATCATATACTTTGACTGTAGTTATACTCAAACTCTCCCTTTCTTTATTTGTGCTAGTCCCTTTCAGTCCCTCAGACAGCTTTGCTTCTACATTCATGATATATGCATATCATATGATAAATGATTTTATGAATCTATATAAAATCTAGACCCTACAAATAAGAGAAAGTATTCACCTGGCTTACTGCACCTAATGTGATTATCTCCAGTTATATATATTTTCCCATACATGGTATGATTTCATTTTTCTATATGGCTGGATCAAACTCCATTTTGTATGCACATCACATTTTCTTTATCCATTGATTTGTTGATGGACACTGAGTTTGATTCCATATGTAGGCTATTGTGACTAGTGCTACAGTAAACCCAGATATGCAAGCACTTCTGTTGCTTGGCCATTTAGAGTCCTTCAGTTACACATCCAGGAGAAGTATAGCTGGGCCAAAGGGAAGATGCAGGTTCACATGTATCCCAGGATGGCCTCAAATTTCCAGCCAATTATGACCTAAAACTCTTGATCCCTCCACCTCTATCTCCTCAGTGCTGGATTATAAGTGTGCACTGCCACTCCCACTTGTATGTTGTGCTGGGGATGGAACACAGGGCTTTCTGTATGGTAGGCAAGCACTCTATCACATATTTATATATATATAAAGGTGTGTTGCTGAGTAATGCATCTCCAGTCCCTCTTTTTAGTTTATGAGGCACTTCCATACTGACTGTGAGATTTCAAGCACAGAACAAAAGGCTAACTGAGGTGTTCATTAACATAACTAAAGCTGAAGCTGGCAGCCAGGTTCTCAGAATACCTCAGTCTCTACCTGTTATATAGCCCTCCCGTGGCTGGCATACTCTACCTTCTACCTTGAACTCTCCAGCCCAGATAGTGAGCGTCCCTTCCCTTCCCCTCCCCCTAGCTCCTCTGGCCACTATATAACTCAACCATTTTGGCTAAACCAGTCTCTTGGCCAGTTTCTTGGCCCAGGCCACTCCTTCCCCTTCTCCCTTCCCCCATCTTCTCACATGACCCAGCTCTGTTTGGCCATATTCACTCTGGGCTCCCTCAGATGTCTCTGCCTCTGTCTCTGCTCCTCCTTTTTATCTACAACAAACCTTACCTTCTACCATATCTAGAAACAGTCATGTCCTTCCTTTTTTATTTCTCTTTCTCTCTCTCTCTTTCATTTACTGACTTTCAGAATGGTTGCACAACATTGCTACAAAGCAACCTTCCACCTCTTCATCCTTGCTGGTGTTTTTTACTTGTTTCCTTAATGACAATAGAGATGGAAATTTTAGTGCAGCTTTAGTTTGCAGCTCTTTGATGGCTAAGAAGACCTTATTATATACTTATTAGTCATTTGTACATCTTTTGAATACTGCATTTTCACTTCATTGGCCTATTTATTCGTTAGATTGTTTGGTTTCTTCTTAATAGTTTTCTGAGTGTTTAATAATGTTATAGATCTTAATTCTCTGTCCAGTGTATAGCTAGAGAAGATTTTCTCCCATTCTGTGGATGTGTCCAAGGATAGCTATGAATGCAGCCTAACATAACATCATAAACTTAAACTAGTCTAAGATTTTAGTTTGCAGTTTCTCTTGTAACTCAATCAGGTGGTTCTTGAACATGATGTTTGTCGATGAGAACATGATGTCGCAATGCACAAAGGTTGGACACACTTACTCGATTCTCTCTTGACCGGATTTTTTCCCTGTGCGGAAGCTTTTAATTTCATGCATCCCCGTTTGTCAGTTCTAGGTTTTTATCGCCTAAGCTATTGGAGTTCTTCTTCAGAATGTCCTTGCATATACTTATATCTTGAAGTGTTTCCTCTTCTTTTTCTTCTAGAAGTTCCAGAATTTCAGGTCTATAAATCAGGCCTCAGATGCATTTTAAATTTATTTTTGTGCAGAGCAGAAGGTATAGATCAATTTTTGTTCTTCTAGATGCAGTTATTGTTTCCCAGAACTATTTGGTTAAGAGGTTTTTTTCTGCAATGTATTTTTTATTCCCTTTGTCAAAAATCAGGTGACTATAGCAGTAGGGGCTTCTTTCTAGATTCCATATTATATTCTATTGTTCTATGTGCGTTTGCTTTCTTTGTTATGTTTTTCTTGTTGTTGTTGTTATTGGTGGTGGTGGTGGTGGTGGTGGTGTGTGTGTTTGTCAACACTGTGTAGTATAACCTCAAATTAAATCTGGTGATACTTGCACCATTGTTCTTTTTGCTTAATACTGCTTTGACTATTGAGGTATATACAGCTTTTATAGATAGACATGCTCAATTCTTAGAAATAAATGCTCAGGAAAGCAATTGTTGGATTATGGGCAAGTGTACTCTTAATTTTTTGAAACTACACCAAACTATTTTCGAGGGTGGCTATACGCATTTACATTCCCTTTGCCAATAGATGGGCTCAAGTTGGTTTGTTTCCTCAGGGGCACTTGGTATTGTGACCATGCTGCAGCTATTTTAAAGAGTACATAGTGACATCTCATTATAGTTTCCATTTGCATTTTCCCGATGGCTGGTGATGTGGAACATGTTTTCAAGTGCTCATTTGCTATCTACACCACTCCTTTTTGGTGAAATGCTGGTCCAGATGTTTTGCCTTTTTAACTATTAGACTTTTTAACTAGTTATGTTGAGGGTTATTTATACATTTTAGATACAAGCCTTTTATCAGATATCTGGTTGCAAATATTTTTCCCAGTGTCTGTTTTGTCTTTTCATTCAGAGATTATTTGAAAAGTAAATGTTATTTATTTATTGCAATGCCTAGGACTAAACTCAGGATCTCAGACATAAATTAAGAAAGCCACCTACCACTGAGTCGCATACTTAACCACAGCATGGTGTGTGTGTATGTATGTATGTGTGTGTTCCTCAAATGTGTGAATACTTTCTCCTACCTCTAGACCCCTTCCAACACATTATCACTCTGACTTGTTCTTATTCATTGTTTCTTTATTTGCAAATGCTTTGTTTGTTTGTTTGTTTTTGAGGCAGGATTTCACTTTGTAACCTGTTGTCCTGAACCTATGCACTCCGGGCTATCCTTGCTGTTACAGCAATCTTCCTGCCTTCACCTCTTGATTATTGGACTTATAAGTGTGAGCTACCATGCCAGACTTGCAAAGCTATGTAGTTTCTCCTGATCCTACAGATAGGTTCTCTGAGAAACTAGTAATATTTTGTTTTGTATTATCCATTCTTCTAATAAAAGTTTAAGTGTCCTCCTCTCTGCGAAGAACTTCTAGGTATAGGGTTTACAATGGTGAAGAAGGATTTAAGAGAAAAACAGTAAAACTGTGAGAATGAGATGAGTCTGGGAAGCCCTCTCTAAGGAACTGAAATTTAAGTTGAAGCTTAAAAGGTAATGATCCAGCCATGACAGAAAGGAAAACTGGATCATTTCAAAAAGACTGCACAGGTTCTATAAAGGTCCTAAGGTAGGAAAGGGTTTGACATCATGAATATGAGTGAGGACCAGTGCAACTGGATTGCTAGAGAGATATAGTAGTTAACAACGATGCTCTTGCAGAGGACCTGGGTTTAAATCTTAGCATCCACATGGCAGCTTACAACTGTCTGTAATGCTAGGTTCAGGAGAGCTAACAACCTCTGTAGGCACCAGGCATACAAGGGGTGCATGGACACACATTCAAGCAAAACACCCATACACATAAAAAATAATAAAACACACCAATGTGACTGCATCATTTTCAGAAAGGCCATTTGTAGTGTTGCTGGAATCTGTCTGCACTGAGGCCTACACTCCTAGCACCGCTACCAAAAACCATAGAGACAGACACTGATTGAAGGAAACGGGTTTACTCATTGCTGTCCTAGAGGAAAAGAATCCAGCTCCCAAACATTATTAATTTTGCTAAGTCTAATTTATCACTTTTTTTTTAAAAATGAAATATCCATTTGAGACCATGTCTACGAACTCTGCCTAATCCTAGGGTTCTAGGATTTTCTCCTGTGTTTTCTTATAAAAGTTTTATATTTTTATTTTACTTTTAATTCTGGTTCATTTTGGAGTTGTTTTTTTTTAAAATATGCATATATTTAAAATCAAAGATTAGGTTTTGCTTATGGATGTCTAACTGCTACATCATTTGTTAAGAAGACCATCCTTCCTTCAGTGTATTTTATCTGCACCTCTTAAAAAAAAAAAAAAAAAAAAAAAAGCAGCCACACACTCAAGATCTATTTTTGGCTTCTCCTTCTGCTCCATTGACTGAGAATCTGCCCTTCAACCACACAGTATTTTATGCAGCTATGTAGTATCTAACATTAGTTACAATGGTTCTAACTACTTTATTTTTCCCCAAATGTACTAGCCAATAGTTTTCTCATTTTTCTTCTCCTCCTTAAAAAAAAAAAAAAGATATATTTATTTTTTGAGTGTTTTGTCTGCATGGATAGATGTGCTCATTGTTGGTACCTGGTGCTTCCTGAGGCCAGAAAGGGTTTCAGAATCCCTGGAACAGGACTTATAGGCATATTTGAGCCATGTGGATGCTCAGATCAGAACCCAGCTCTTCTTCATTTTTAATAATTAATTTCCTATTTTACGTATATTAGTGTGTGGGTGTCCTACCCCTTGGAACTGGAGTTAAAGACAATTGTGAGAGTTGTCATATGAGTACTGGGAATTGAACTCCAGTCATTTGGAAAAACAGACAGTGCTCTTAACCACTGAGCCATTTCTCCAGCCCCTTCATCAAGCTCGTCTTTCTATAAGAATCACAAGTGTTCATAACTGCTGAGCCATCTCTACAGTCACTCTTTTTATTATTTTTTTAATAAAACATTCAACTTACATTTAGGGAAATTCAATACACCATCACTCTATTACAGCTGAGCCATGGATTTTGTAGCTTGGTCAATTTAAGCTGGTTTGTTTTCATGAAGCTGTTGAGGAATCAGCTCTTCTTGCATAGTTTTGAGAGAGGTTTTTAATGACTTTGCAAGTTCCTTCTGCATAATTCCAAAAGCTTTATTTATTTGGATAACCCTTTCATCATTCACATTTATTTTCCTCAGATAAATAGTAACTGGTTTTAGCCTTGACATTCCTGGACTTCTGCCTTATAATTTCTTCTTGGCCATTGTCAGACCTTGGGGCGTTGTTTTTTTGTTTTTAGATTTTTTTCCCCTTGTTTGTTTTGTTTTAAGTGCATGTGCAAGTGGGTATGAAGACCAGAGGAAAACTTCAGATGTCATCTTTAAAAATGTGACTTATCTCCTTTGAAAGATGATCTCTCATTGGCCTGGAGCTCACCAATCCAGCTAGATTGGCTTGCAATCAAGCTCCAGTCTATCTCTGTCTCCTCAGGACTGAGATTATAGACATTGTATCACCACACCCAACATTATTACATGAGTGTTAGGGATCAAACTCAGGTCCTCCTGTTTATATGGCAAGAACTTTAGTGAGTGAACTGGCTCCCTAGCCCCTTCCTTTACCATGTGTTTTCAAATAAACATCTCTGTATCTACAAATATCCTTTATGGAATTTGACAGGAATTTTGTGATCTTAGACATCAGTTTGGATGAATAAACATCTTTTCATTTATTTTGAGATAGGATCTCTCTGTGTACCACAAACTGGCCTTGAATGTCTAATCCTATCACTACTTCTATAGTGCTGGGATTACAGGCGAACACCACCACACCCAGCTGAGACTGTGTCTTTGAATCTACCAACACAGTACACCTCTTTATTGTTTCAACTCTTGTTGGGTTCTCTTAATAGTATTTATAGGTTTCAGGACAATATATTAGAGTTATAGCTATTTAATTTAAGTTTATATGTAGTATTAATTTTAAATTTGGCTTTAAATTTGTTTTCTACTATAAAGAAACGAGATTTTTTTAAAAAAATATTGATCTCATATCTGAGGATTAAAGTGCTTGTTACTAAAACACTTCTGATCCCCCATACCTGTGTAAAAGTTGGGCACATGGCACAAGTCTGTAAACCCAGCACTGTGACAGCAGATACTGGAAGATCCTAGAGGCCTATTGGCCTAAAGCCTAGTTGAAATGATGAGCTTCAGGTTCAGTAAGATGCCCTTTTTTAAAACATAATGTTGAGGGATGGAAGAGATGGCTCATAAATTAATGGTTGTGCTTACAGAGCATCAGGGTTCAATGCCTAGCACCCACATGGCAGCTCACAACCATCTATAACTCCAGTCCTAGGGGATACATTACCCTCTTTTGGCTGCTGCAAACACTAGGCATGCATATGGCACACTGACATACATACAGGCCAAACACTCATAGACATGTAAACAAGTAAATTTAAAAGGTGGAGAGTGATAGAAGTAGAGATCCAGTGTCAAGTTCTGGCATCTAGAACATGTGTGTTTACAGCTGGGCACTCATGTTACACACAGATGCACACACACACACACACACACACACACATACACACACACTGATCTTTTATTTTGAAGCCTTGTTGAATTCACTTATTTTACTGTTTATAATTCATAGTATTTATTTTTTCTTTAACTTTTTTATTGACTTCACATCATGCACTCCAGTCCTACTCATTATGCACCCCAATATCACTCATCTGGTGACAAAACAAGAACACCCCCCCCCCCCCCGCGTGCTGCTGCTTACATACAGTGGCTCACGCAATGTGTTCATAAGAAAGAAGAAACACTTTCAGATGCAATAGTAAACAGCCAGGCATGTTACTGCTCCTGCTGCTGCTGCTGCTTTTTCTTCCTCCTCTTTTTCTTTGATTGAATGGCTGGTTATTATCAGCATTTTTGTTTGTTTCTTTTGCACATATGAGCCAGTACCCAGTGAATAATGGATGGTTACATGTCTTTTACTGAAAGGTGCAGTTTGAATCCCAGCTCCTCCCCCATCTACCCAGCATACCTCAGAAAGCTCTTTTCTTTTGCCAGCCCCTTTTAGTAAAAATAGATTCTTTACTTATACAATATATCCTGAATATAATTTCCCATCCTTCTCCTCTTCCCACTTTCTCCTCCTCTACCCCCTCCAGACTCACTCTTTTTGTCCCTTATTAGAAAAGAACACAACAAAATAAAACATAATAAGATAAATAAGAGGAAAAATCCATCACATCAAAGTTGAACAAGAGAAAGAAAAAAAAAGGACCAGATATCAACTTGTTCACACACTCAGATTCCCACAAAAATACTAAACTGTATTATATAATATATACACAGAGGACCTAGTGCAGACCTATGCAGGCCCTGTGCATGCTTCTTTAGTCTCTGTGAGTTCTCATAAGCTTTGCTTATGTTGATTTAGAGGGCCTTGTTCTCCTGGTGTCCTCCATGATCTCTGGCTCTTAACACTCTTTTCTCCTCATCCACAGGATTTTCTGGGCCTTCAGGGGAGGGATTTGAACACATTTAAAGCTGTGTTCCAAGGTCTCTCTCTCTCTCTCTCTCTCTCTCTCTCTCTCTCTGTGTGTGTGTGTGTGTGTGTGTGTGTGTGTGTGTGGTATTGTCTGGCAATGGGTATCTGTATTTGTTCCCATCTGTTGCAGGAGGAAGCTTCTCAGATGTTGGCTGAATAAGGAAGGTACTAATATACACAACTATAGCACATTATAGCACAGTATCACTAGGCATCACTTCATCATTACTTTTTTTTTTTTCTTTAAAGCAAGTAGGTTTTACCCTAGGTGTCTGGGCTGTTGAATCTCTGGTCATTAGCTCTCTATCAGAGGTGTAGTTGGTAAAAAATCTTTACCCATTCTGTAGGCTGCTGCTTTTTGTCTGAAAGACAGTGTCCTTTGCCTTACAGAAGCTTTTCAGTTTCAAGAGGTCCCATTTATTAATTATTGATCTTAGGGCCTGAGTTGTCTGTGTTCTGTTCAGAAAGTCGTCTCCTGTGCCAATTAATTCAAGACTATTCCACACTTTCTCTTCTACAGCTTCATTGAATCTGATTTTATATTGAGGTCTTTGATCTACTTGGACTTGAGTTTTGTGCATGGTATAGATAATGGATTTATTTGCATTCCTCTACATACAGACACCCAGTTTGAATGACACCATTTGTTGAAGATGATGTCTTTTTTTCAGTATGCATTTCTGGCTGCTTTATCAAAATTCCAGTGTCCATAGGTCAGTGTATTTATATCTGGGTCTTCAATTCACATTAATCAATGTGTTTGTTTTGTGCCAATACTATGTGGTTTTTATGATTATAGCTTCAAAGTACAACTTGAAATCAGGAATAGTGAGACCTTTCACAGTTCTTATATTGTTCAGGATTGTTTTAACTATCCTGGGTTTGTGTGTGTGTGTGTGTGTGTGTGTGTGTGTGTGTGTGTTTCCATACGAGACTAAAAACTGTCCTTTAAATTCCTTTCTGTGAAGGATTGTATTGGACTTTTGATGGGAACCACATTGAATCTGTAGATTGCTTTTGGTAGAATGGCAGTGTTTACTATGTTACTTCTATCTATCCATAAGCATAGGAGATCTTTTCCATCTTTTGATATCTTCTTCAATTTCTTTCCCCAATGATTTGAAGTTTTATCATAAAATATTTGACCTACTTCATTAGATATTTTATATTATTTGTGGCTATTGTGAAGGGTGTTGTTTCTCTGATTTCTTTCTCAGTCTGTTTATCATTTGTGTATATGAGGGTTATATCATTGATCATTATATATAAGAAGGCTATTGATTTTTGTGAGTTAATTTTATATGTAACTACTTTGCTGAAAGTGTAGGAATATCAGGTGAAGGATGGATCTTGTTTTCACCTCCTTTTATTAGTTTGTGTCTTTTTAGGTTGGAGTTTTCCTTCTAGGAGTTTCTGTAGGGCTGTATCTGTAGATAGATATTGCTTAAATTTGGTTTTATCATGGAATGTCATATTTTCTTCATGTATAGTGATTGAAAATTTTGCTGCATATAGTAGTCTGGCTCGCATCTCTGGTTTTTTAGAGGCACGTTTCATCAGGCCCTTCTGACTTTTAGAGCCTCCATTAAGAAGTCAGGTGTAATTAAAATAGGTCTGCCTTTATGTTACTTGGTCTTTTTCCATTGGACCTTTTAATATTCTTTCTTTGCTCTGTACATTTAGGGTTCTGATTATAATGTGCTGAGGGGACTTTCTTTTCTGGTCTAATTTATTTGGTGGTCTGTATGCTTCTTGTACCTTGATAGACATCGCCTTCTTTAAGTTACATAATTTTTCTTCTAAGATTTCTGTTGAAAATATTTCCTATGCATTTGGCCCATGTTTCTTCTCTTTCCTCTGTTTCTACTATTCTTAAATTTGTTCTTTTCATAGTTTCCAAGATTTCCTGGATGTTTTGTGGCAGAAGTTTTAGATTTAACACTTTCTCTGACTGATGTATCATTTTATTTCTAATTGTGTCTTCAATGCCTGCGATTCTCTCTTCTGTATTGTTGGTGAAGCTTGCATGTGTGGTTCCTGTTTGAGTTCATAAGTTTTTCATTTCCAGGTTTCCCAAAGTTTGGGTTTCCTGTATTGGTTCTAGTTCCACTTTCATATTTTGAACTGTTTTGTTCATTTCCTTCCACAAAGAGTCCACAGCAGAAGGTGTGCTGCAGAACTGGGGAGGAGACTGGGGTGTTGTACTTGCAGGAAATGAGAGAGAACACCTGCAGCTTCCCTGCTTCCCTGGCAGGAGTGGCCTGTGGGTTCCCAGGGAGTGCCTGCTGACGTTGGGGGCTAGGATAAAGCAATGAGCTGGAAAAAGGAGGTAATGTGGAGCAGGGGAATCTGCTGTATCCACTGGAGGTAGGACCATGTAGGGAAGGAAGGCTGAAGCAGGGATTATACTTCGGAGTTGGGGATTGAACTGGGGGGGGGTGGATTTGGACAAGCAGAGGGAGAGGTAAAGATTCGCAGTTAGCCTACCTGTTTCCCTGGCCAGAGTGCTAGAAATCTCTTTTCAATAGGCATCCCACTTTGGTAGCTGTATCAAGCACAGCAATATTGGCAGAGGGGCCTATATTATCTTCTTCTCTTCACCCACTGAACACCTCAACTCACATTTTCTCCTTGTCTGTTTTCTCAAACCAGAAATAACAGGTACTGATTTGATATGCATTTTCAATGCTCGGTAATATAGCTTGGATAAAGAAAACTATAGTTTACATCACCAGAGTTCAACAGACTGTGGATTTCTATGAAGGTCAGACATACTTTGTTCTTTTCCTTCCAGGTCAGTGGCCATAAACAGGTGAGCTCAGCATGCTGTATCAACACTGGAGGGGCTGCACGTGGAAGCAATCTACCACACTGCCAGAGACTGGGAATGATTTGGTACCAACTGCTGTGCAAATCTACTGGTCAGGAACATCACAAGCTGTTAAGTAATGACAGACACATTGGCTGAGATGAAATTCCCAGAAAGGAAGTGACAATGCAATGTGGATATTTATGGCCATAAAATAAGAAAAGCTTTAACTTCCCAGGCTGAACTTGGCTCTGCCTTAGGCATTTCAACAAGGCATCATCACAACAAAGAAAGAGATGTAATCTGGTTCTATTTCATATCAGCAGATGTCTGGACAAAACCATCAGTGTGAATAAGGGCCAACTGCAGCTATGTCTATCTTGATTAAATTACTTCATATTAAATAAAAAATCTGGGTGGTATTGTTTCCAAAAAGACTCATCTAGCTTTCCTTCTAATAGCCCTCTTCCTGTAGAACCATTTTTAAACAGTTTTCTCTGGTGGTAGGAGAGTTGTAATAAATTGAAACTTTTTTTTGCTTTCAAATTGTTCTATCTAGTGGTTTTGTAACTGTGCAGTTAAATGACTATAGTGTCATGCTGATGACAGGATTTTTTTAAAAAAAATTTTGGATAAGCAGATTTTGGTAAGTGCATTCAACTGCATGAATTCAATAAAGATAGTCTATATAAAAGATAGTCTATGAAAACAATGAAGAAAACTGTATATAAGGTTCAAGAATTTTCTTTTTAAGTTGTATTTTACATGTGTTAGAGTTTTGTAAGCATGTATATCTGTGTACCATGTGCATGCCTGGATCCCATGGAGGCCAGAAAAGGGAGTCAGATCCCTTGGAACTGCAGTTTTAAATGGTTGTAAGCTGCCATGTGGGTGCTGGGAATCAAATCTCAGTCCTCTGGAAGAGAAGCCAGTCCTCTTAACTACTGAGCCATCTCTTCACTGCTTGAATTCAAAAATTTTAGCAGTCATCCGGTAAGAAACTATTAAGATACAATGTCAAGTTTACACCCTTCAGATTCATGTTACCAACTCCTGGTGATGCACTCTAGGGTTCTGCACTCATAGCCCATGAGACTCTTAGGAGCAGTAGGAATCCTAGGCTGAGGCCGAGTTTAAACCATTTCTTTTAGCTCTAAAGATCTCAAAAATATGTTACCATTGATTTTACATACCCCAGTGTCAACCCTGCCTGTGCAGCTGAAGCTGCTCTCTGGCTTGTTCCTGCCGGTGTTAGGCTACAGGTGTATACCAGTATTTCCAGATGACACCCTATTCCTTTTTTTTCCTAAAGCTTTATGTGTATATGAGTTTGACTGTATCAGTTTATATAAGCACACCACATTCATGCAGTACTGGAAGAAGCCAGAAGAGGGCATTGAAGCCCCTGGAACCAGGGTTACAGGTGGCTATAAGTTGGTCTATGTGGGTGCTAGGAACTGCTTCCTGATCTGGAAGATCAGTAAGTGCTCTTAACCACTGAGCCAGCTCTCTAATTACGATGATACCCTGTTCCAAAGCTGAAATTTTGAAAGTACCCAACCAGGGATTGGCAAGGGTTTTCTTAGTAAAAGGTCATCCAACAATAAACAGTTCAGGGTTTATGTGCCACAGAATCTGTATCACCACTTGTCAGCCCCATGACTGTAGCATAAAGCAACTCCAGATAGCATGCTAAGCAATTAGTGTAATGTATGCCAATAAAAATTCATTTACAAACACAGGCTGTGGGCTGCATTTGCTTAGGGTCCAAGTATATCTTGCCAACTATATTTTGAATGAGTTCCCCAGAGAGAAGTAGTTCCAAAAATGAAGTAACTTCTCAGTGAGAAGAAGAAACAAACATGATGGAAATAAGATCACATTGTATACACATACCAGAGGGGACTCTGAAAACACAAAACAACATTAGCTCAGCCAGTTACTCTTTTTATTTTGAATTTTGTAAAAAAAAAAAAAAAAAAAAAAAAAAAAGCTTAAAGAAAAACATGTTAAATATCAGTAAAGGACAGGAAAACACAAGGCTAGCTTTATCATAGAAATCTACACAGCTACATAAAGGCAACCATTGAGTGAAAGGAGAGTGGTGGAAAGCACAGAACACACTGCAAGGTTCCTGCTGCAAGTGTACATAAAGGCTGCAGGTAATTCCAGTTCTTCAATTTTCAGTTAAAACATACTTTGATATCATTTTCTATAAAATACTCCCCAAATATACTATGTCAGCTCTCTATAAAAAGGCCTGCAAGTAGAGTTATCACAGACAGCCCCCAGATGCCCATGCAGGTAACTAACTATCCAGGAACACCAGGATGGTCACTTTCTGAAAGTGCTTTCAATAACAAACCTTCAGTGCTTCATGCTAGTCACTGCTTTCTTTTTGGTTTCAGTTTCTTCAGCATATACAGGCCCAGGCAAATTTCCACTGGGCAAGAGTTGAAGGTAGACTGGGACATGTAGGGATTCTTTTGTGTCCTTCTAATGGTGCTGTAGGAAGAAGATGCCTTGTGCTGTATCCCCTCATATTCACTTCAGGCCTTCTCAAAAAGCAACACAGCAGACAGACCCTCCTTGTAATGCTCCCCAGGGCTTGGGTGGCTAAAACCTGGCTGCTCATGTTTTCCAAATGTGTCATGGTTATAGCATACCCTGCTTAAGAAAAAAAAATGAACATAAGAAAGTTTACTTTTGCGCTTTACAATTTGGTGAGAAGATGTATCTGCTAATCTGACAACTGTCTATGAAAACTGCAAGTGGGAAACAGGTTTTTAGGTCCTGTTTTAAAAGAACTGTCAAAGAGAGGGTGGAGGAAGGGAGGGATTGGGATGGGAAGAGGGAAGGAACCACAGGGGGGATACAAGGTGAAATTAATAAAGAATTAAAAAATGAAATAAGTTAATCCCAGAAAAAAACAAAACAAAACAAAAAAAGAATTGTCAAAGAATGATTTTATGATTTGACATTAGCACACTCATTCTTATGATACTTCTCTGAACTGTTCAAAGTAGGTTTTAAAACTGGGGGGCAGAGGTGAAGCATTTTAGGTATCCAAGAGGGAAAGGCAGCATTCAGATGTGTTGTTTCTAGAATAAACTCTTGGCAACTAGATTCATTCAACTTACTGCATCAGAACACAGTAGCTGATGCTAGAAAGCCAGACTCTCACTTAAAAACAACAAAGCTCGAACTCAACACACAGGGCCTGTTCCAACTGAAGAGTCAACATCAAAAGGCAGCTGTGACACTGTCGAGTGTCCAAGTGCTCATCTATATCTGTCAGCTCAGCAAGCTGCTACCACAGCAGCCCTCCCTGCAGATGACAGTTTAGATAGATGGTACTGTCAGCTCCTGGCTACTTTTAGTTCTCTTAAAACTCATACTGGGAACAAGACAGGTACAAGAGGCTGGTCTGCACCTCTGGTGAGTTGCTCAGCTGTCTTGTGATCTCAGTGGTGTTCCTGCATCTGGGAACCAATGGCTCACATGCAATGTATGACATAATTACATTCACTTCTACTGGACACAGGGCAAGGGAGAGGTTGGGAAGGAGCATTGTAAAGCAGACCTTTGCCATTGGATGGAACTGCTCACATACAGCTACCTTTTCTTTTCTTTTTTCCTCCAAAGAAATCTTATTTGTATATGAAACCACAAGCGGTCTAGGAGCTCCAACCCAGGGTGTTCCTTGCTGTTGCTTGATGAGACATTTGATACAGTGTGATTTGTTTGGCTCCAGGCATCATGGTCACTCTAGGAAGTGCCCCGGATGATGGGACTAGGTATGCTCTTTCTATGGTGTAGCTAGGAAGAAACACTCAACCTTTAAGTGCCAGAATTCCTTCTGTAGGAAAGCTTAGGCTTTCCAGGTAGTTCCCACAGAAGCATTATGAAAAAGAATGAGTGAGTTTTTTTATGTTCTCTCTCTCAGAGCTATACCACTGCCAATATGTGACAATAGAATGACCATCCCCATCCCCAGGTTGCTGGCAGTAAATGGGGCCACCTTTACTCTGTGGAATAAGACATGGGGACTAACAAGACAAGAGCTTGATCACAAAAAGGGACTACTAATTTAATTCCATATTGAATTGAAATGACAACTTCCAAGAATCCTTTGTGTTTGACCACTCAGCAGCACAAAGACCAAACCTCCCTTCCCCTTGGAATCAAACTTGGAATGAAGATGACAAGTTTGAAACTCCTCTTTGCAAATCTCAAGTTACTCTTCTCTCTCCAAGTCTCTTTATTTTCATATGGAACACAACCTTGAATTCTTCAAAATGAGCACAAAAGTTTTATAGTGGCCTAGTCTGCATTAGCAATCTTTTTTTTTTTTTTGTCACTAACAATTACAAATAAATGAACACTTAACTTAGTAGGCCATTCCTTTAACTAAGCTTCCAAACAGGGTTCCTTGGATGCTTTATTGAAAAGTCTGTCTCCCCTTCTGCACAGGAGGAATCATGGACGTTCCCAAGCAAACCATACATGCCAGGCCCCATCCTGGAATCCAAATCTCGAGGGTGCTATACACTTTCACTGGCATTTTTATTTTAGTGCTTGGAATAGAACCCAGAGCCTTGACATGCTAGAAAGTGCTCTATAGCTTAGCCAAATCCTTTAGCTTGGAATTTTAAACTGGCCAGACAAAATTAATATGCAGTCTGAGTTCAGATGCCTGATCTAGAATATTCCATTCTGAATGATGAAGATGTAATCTTGTGACAAGACTATGAACATTCAAGAAACTCAAGAAGATGGAGTTACAGATTCATCTGGTGGGAGTGCAAACTTGTACAACCATTTTGGAAATCAATTTGGTGGTTTCTTAGAAAACTGGGAATAGCTCTACCTCAAGACCCAGCTATATAACTTCTGGGTATATACCCAAAGGATGCTCACCATACTGCAACAACATTTGCTCAACCATGTTCACAGCAGCTTTATTCATAATAGCCAGAAACTGGAAACAACCTAGATGTCCCTCAACTGAGGAATGAATACAAAAGTTGTGGTACATTTACACAATGGAATACGACTCAGCAATTAAAAACAAGAAAATCATGAAATTTTCAGGCAAATGGATAGAACTAGAGATCATCCTGAGTGAGGTAACACAGACCCAGAAGACATATACAGTATGTGTTCACTTATAAGTGGGTATTATCCATATAGTACAGGATAACCATGCTATAATCCACAGACCCAAAGAAGCTAAGTAA
The DNA here is from genome assembly GCF_907164565.1 of Psammomys obesus. NCBI lineage: Eukaryota > Metazoa > Chordata > Mammalia > Rodentia > Muridae > Psammomys > Psammomys obesus. The sequence goes on from NW_026590542.1 coordinate 190,905, forward strand.
CAAAAGAAGATGAATAAATCTCACTCAGAAGGGGAAATAGAATAGACATTTGAAGTAGATGAAAGAGGGAGGACTGGGAGAGAGAACAGAAATCCTTGGAGGGACATTTCTGGGATGGACATGACTTTATCTGAGACTTCTAGAAGTGGGGGTATGGAGCCAGAAGTGGCCATCTCCAGTAGCCAAGTGAGACTTCCAGTAGAGGGAGGGAAGCCCCAACCCAACAAAACCATTGACCCAAATTTTTTCCTGCCTCCAAGAAGTGTAAAGATAAAGATGGAGCAGAGATTGAGCTTATGGCCAACCAATGGCTTCCCCAACTGGAGACCCATTCCATGGGAAAGAGCCAACACCTGACACTATTAGTGACACTCTGCTATGCTTACAGACAGAAGCCTAGCATAGCTGTCTTCGGAGAGACTTCACCCACCAGCTGATGGAAACAGATACAAAGACCCACAGTCAAACGATAGGCCCAGCTCTGGGAATCTTGTGAAAGAGTGGGAGGAAGGATTGAGAGAGCCTGGATGGGTCAAGGACACCAAAAGAAGACCTACTGAGTAAACCAACCTGGGCCCATAGGGGATCACAGAGATTGAACCACCAACCAAAGAGCATGCATGGCCTGGACCTAGCCCCCTACACATATGGAGCAGATATGTAGCTTGTTCTTCATGTGAGTCCCCTAACAGTTGGAGCAGGGGCTGTCTCTGACTCTGTGGTCTGCCTTTGGATCACTTGCCTTTGGCTGCCTTGTCTAGCCTTAGTGGGAGATAATGCACTTAATCCTAGTGTGAGTTGATGTGCCAGGCTAAGGCAGGAACAGATCCAAAGTCAGCAGCTTGGGCTGCTTATTATGCTCACTATTACTAACAACAGGTGCAGCCTCTGCCTGCGGCTCCTGCAGTTGCACCAACTACAATGCACACTAATGGACAAGGTAACAATGGTCAACAAGAGCAGACACAAGATTATTCATAGGCTTGGGAGAAATATTACAGGAGGCAAGATCAAGAAGCGCCTGTTCCTACTGGGGCCCCAGTAGGTGGTCAACCAGATTATAGTGCAGCCTCAGCTGAAAACTATAGACAGCAAGCAGCATACTACACCTAGACAAGCTCCCAGGGAATGCTACAAGCACCTCAGGTCTCCTGTCGTCTGGTTCCCAAAACTTTTTGAAAAATTCATACTTCAGAAATATATGTATACTCATTTATTTAAAAAAGAAACAATCAAAAGAGTAGCATTTCCATCAACTGCTAACTACTATATATGATGCTGGTGCTGCTTCACTGCCATAAAAAGAACTTTTAGACAAAGAAGCAGATTTTCACCTAGGATTGGAGGAAAAGGCATTCCATGAAGAAAAAGCCAGTTGGTTAAAGCAACACTTTTTAAATAGGACTGCTTTTGAGCTCTATAACTGAGAAGATGTGAGGCTTTGGAGTACCTTCTGGAGAAGCTCTGACTTGGACAACCTTGGGGCAGTTCCTTAGCCACAGTAAAGGGTGCCTCATAGTGTATCCAGAAGTTCTCCAGTTTGCACAATGGATGTGACTAAACCTCCTCCTGCTTTACCTTCTACTTTACACTTTATCCATATATGATCCTATCTATCTGAACAAAGCTGAATATATCAAACATAATTCTTGAAGAGAGTAAACAAAGTCAGGATGGAAGAAAAGGTTCAAAAATCAGAAGTGGGGCATTTATCTTTTCATTTCTTTGCAGGTTATTTTTTTTTTTTACATTAAAATCTCTTTCCTCTAACCATAGTTTATGGCCTTTTCTGTTTCTTCCTGCCTTCTGTTCCCTAGATAATAGCAACATCGACGTTATCTCAAACCCTGTGGTAGATACACTTCAGTCCTTATCAGTTACCTTCCAGGCAGTGGGCTCACACAGTACCCTCAAAAGTCAAGTGAGTGTGGCAGTGGTATGTATCAGCAGCAGTTTCTCAGTACCACCTGTCCTCATTTTAATTAAAAAAAGAACAGAACTTGATTTGCCTTTGGTTTTAAACATTTCAGTCACTTTTTTATAGAGATTTCCAGAGAAGGAACTAGATTTCTTTTCCCCATATTGAAATACTTTTGGAAACAACTACCCTCCCCCCTCCTTTTGCAATGCTGGGGATAGAAGCCAGGGTCTTGTATGCTGTAAGCAAGCACTCTAGCACTCTCCCACTGAGCTAATGCCCCAGCCTATGGACACGCTTCCTAATCTTCAGTCTAGGAGCAACACAAATAATCAGGATTGTGACAGGAGGATGCAGTTGTGTCTTCAGAGCCAGAGGCTCCATTGTCTGGTGTAACACCAGCGGCTGGCACCACTGGGATTCTGATTTCAGTTTCTTTTCTTCGCTGTCTTTTGTCATCCCAACTTGATGTTTCTTGAGCCAGCTAGACTGGTACTACAACATAGAGATGAAGCCCCTTATCTGCCCCACTATGTTCAGATGCTGCAGGAGGATGAAGTGAGAGACCATTAAAGCATGCTATTATTTTGTTTAACTCTGAAACAGCGTACTACTATGTGAAAAAGTGGAAATATGTCTGCATTTGTCTTAGAAACACTTTAGCTTCACCATCTGAGTCTTGAGTTAAGTTTTGAGTGGTAAGATAGTTTCAGGCCCCAGTGAAACAGAAGTATTAGTTTAACCCAGTCAATGCCACACCTCAAACACAATGGCCATTTGGCCATCCTCAGCCTCATGAAAGCCTCCCTGATTCCTCAGTATTTAGAAAGGTGTCATGCATTTTCCTGCAGTGGAAACACAAGGGGGGTTCCCCGGCTGGAAACCTTCTGGTCTCCCATTACCAGGTCTCGCTCAAGCACTTCCTCAGAACTGTTCTTTGTTTTCCGACCACCCTCAAGACTTGTGGAAGCTGTGTAGGAGCTTGAGGAGCCATTTGCAGTCACAGTGCTGTCTCCATTGGTCAAGGTAAGGTCACCCTCCGTCAAGATGAAATCAGAGTCATCTTCTCTCAGTGGCTCTTGGTTCTGAAAGGCACAACCAAAAAAAAAGGGGAAACCTGAAATCTTCCATGGCTGGAGCTAACCTAACCCCAAATTCCCATATCTGAAAATTAATTTGGGAGGGCTGAAGAAATTATGCAGCAGTTAAGAACATTTGCTGCTCTTGCAGAGGACCCAGGTTCCGTTCCTGGCACCCAAATTAAGCAATTCACAGCTAACTGCCTGTGATTCCAGTTCTAGGGGGATCCAAAACCCTCTTCTGGCCTCTGTGGGATCCTGCACACATTTGGTGCACACACACACATATTCAGGCACACAAATACACATATACATACAGGGTATATTTGAGACATAAATGAGTTAGGGTTAAAGTGGCAATAATGGAGAATGAACACATCAGAGCTCTCCCCTAGGAGGATGAGGCAGAGCTCACATTTCATGGCAGCACTGGATCTCAGATGCAGGGACTTGGTAGCTGTAACTCTTGTTCTCAAAGGAGTAAGAAACTGCTACTTTCATCTTGGGTCTTGAGGTACAGTTGCCCTTATCTGCTATCCCAACTATGCTAGATACAGCATACATACCCCTTTCTGTGAATGTGTGCTACCTTTCTTGACCTCTTTGCCCTGTTTTAACTTCTTGAGGGCCCTTCTCCCTCAGACCTTGGATGGCCTTCTTTCTCATCATTGGTCAAATCAACTGCAGATTATTGGCTAATTATTTGGAGGCCCATCTTAAGAGTCTCAGTTTTGTCCACAACAAACCACGGGGACATGCACAGCCTGCATTATTCCTGAGATTATACTCTCCTTGTCTACCTTGCTGCCGCATTTGCTCCTTCACAATGTGCTGAGAATGAAACAAGCCTTTGGCAGCTCTGTGGCTGAACACAAATCTAAAAAGCTCTTTGATTTCAGGGTAAGGACTCTACCATCTTGGGATGGTGAAAGAAAGATGGAGGAGGAGGAAGCTCTGTCTTCCTTTCTATTACTTAGGCATAGAGAGTGACTTGCTGTCTTTACCTATCTGCCCTGCAACCCAGGAGCTCAAGTTCAGCCCTAACTCTTAAGAAATCCACAGCAGGGGATTCTTTTCCTAACTGTGATGACTCCATTTCTGGCACCAGAAAATGATAAAAAAGGACCTAACCAAACCAACATAAATAAACTACTTGCAAAAGAATCCTTAACTTGGTGTGCTGCTTTTGTAGTTTGTGGTATATCTTGATAAACCTTATTTAATGGTCATGCCAGCTGGCACTAGTAGGCCCATAGTACAAATAAGAAAACAGGTGTAGAGTACTTCAGTAGGCCTTAAGGGCTTGAATTACAGTCTGGTCACTTGGATTCCCAGCTGCCCACACTGTTAAAGGTTTCCCCTTTACTGTGCCAAACAAATGAACATGGGAACACATGTGTGCACGTGCGCACACACACACACACACACACATACACACACACACAAACACACACACACACACACACAAACACACACACATCATTTCTGATCATCTTATTAGGTAAGCAAGATCAGTGGATCTGGACTTTGGAGTGTGGCATTTCTTCCTAAGGAAGAGACTACCATTGAACAGGAACACAGTACCTATAGTCTGTACTTACATCATACACCTGGGGACTGGTCAGACATCGAGCTAGCAAGCCACACCAGGCTGGGAGAGTGGTGGTTAGTGGGGGACCACTGTGGGTGAGAATAGGTTTTAGGTAACTTTAAAAGGGGAATTAAGGAAAATATGCTGCAATGAAAATAATACACAAAACAGAATGCCCAAAGAATAATAAATTGTCTGACATTCTACCCACAAAGCCTCCCACTCCCATTTTCTCAGTACAACACAAGCAAGCCTTACAATCATAGGGACAATCATACTACAATCATAGTAGATGAAAATATACCTCAGTGGTGTCTAAGTGCACATGTACTTGAAGTAAATCTGGGCAACACTGAGTTTGTCTCAAATAATGTTAACTTCCAAACAAACAATCCAAACCAAGGAAGCAAGCAAACAACCAAAAAGAACATTGAGCTGCCTTTAGTCTCAGCACCTGGAAGGCAGAGGCAGGAGGATCTCTGTGAGTTCCAGGCCAGCCTGGTCTACAGAGCAAGTCCAGGATAGCCGTGGCTGCACTGAGAAACCCAGTTTCAGAAAACAAATCAAAACAACAACAAAGAACACTGGATTTATTAAGAGTACATTCCTTACTAACTGGGTTCCTCCAAGGAGGAGACACTAAGGTATACTTTTAGTTGTGAATTATCGAACTCTTTTAAATAATGGATTAACTTTTTGTTAAAAGATGGAAGCAAAGGCTCGGCTTGGTCTCTTTGCAGACACAACAGGCTGCTGTGTGATTGCTGGCTTTAAGAGCAGGCTTGGGGATGGATATGGGCCCCCATAGGGCAGTCATTTCTCCCCTGTCTTAACCTAGGAAAGCAGCAAGATCTTCTGTCTCTACCATGTCAAGGATCAAGTCAGAGCTGCCTTACTGTTCCCAGCCTCAGTCACTGAAAAGACAAGCCTTTTTGACTGAAGTTGAGAAGGCCTAGGACAATTTCCTTTAAAAATATGTACATGAATATGTATACAGTTTCTTAAAATGTACTCATTTTAAGTTACTATAAAAGATGATGTGTTTAATTGGGGCATTTTCAAGCATGTATGTCATTTTACTTTGTTCTTATTTGTCCTACTCTTGCTGGCTCCCTACCTCCCCTAAACAGTCTCTGTTTCTGCTTTCATGTCACATGTATTTTATTATTCTCTATTTAAAAAATCATCTCATTACTTTTGAAAAACTACTTTAATTATAATTTCATTATAAAAAACTCATAAATAAAAAAATCACATATCCGGGCATTGGTGGCACACACATTTAATCCCAGTACTTGGGAGGCAGAGGAGGCATATCTCTGAGTTTGAGGCCAGCCTGGTCTATAGAGCGAGTTCCAGAATAAGTCTATACAAAGAAACCCTGTCCTCAAAAGAAAAGAAAAGAAATCACATACCAAAATAAACCAGATCCAAATTCTATGCATCAGAATGAACTTCTGTACAGTTATTAAAATGAGACAGGTCTTATGAAGTCTAAGCTGTCCTTGAACTCCCAATTCTCTTTCCATAGGCATGCACAACCATACTCAGCCATAAATCTTTTACATTTCCAAAAATTTTCTTATTTCTTCTTGAGCTGTTTTTTTTTTTTTAAATAACTTGCCCTTATTTTATGACTAGAAAAAAAATCTCTCATTTCTTTCTAAAAATTCTATCAGAAAATGTATTGGGTGTTTCTTATTTTTTTTTTCTTCTTCTGAGAAAAGGTCTCACACCCTGAAACCCAGGCTCATCTGTAACTCATTATGTAGGCTGTACTAGACTGTAACTTATGGCAATCCTTCTGCCTCAGCCACCCAAGTGCTGAAATTATGGGTTTACATAATCATCATGCTTAGCTAAAGGCTTTTAACAGTAAACATCTGCAACTGCTTAATTATTTCCGCAGCCCTACTCCCTCGTGTAGGGATGCACTGAGAAAGCCAGTTTCGAAAAACAAATCAAAAGAACAACAAAAAAGAACACTGGATTTATTTAGTCAGTCTCTTAGTTCATCAGGCAGAATGGAGACTCCCATTATGATATTAAAAAACAAAAACAGGGAAGGTAGCTCTAGGGAAGAAACGTCTTTGGTATCTGTTTCTCTACTAACACCCCTCCCTGTCAAGGGCTTCTACATTCTCCAGATGTCTAAGGACTGAGTTAAAACTAACAGCTACTAGTTAATCTGTTGACAAGAAGGAAGTGCTGCAGCTGTTCCCAACAACAGTCTTGAGTAATCAGTTAAGCAAACTGGTTAAGAGTCACTTCTGTCTTTGATTGTCTCTTGTAATTCCTTTTATCTTTCTTTGGCTTTCCAAGCAACCAAAAATAGCTCTTTTGTGATTTCTATGAGGCCTAGTTAAAGAAGAGAGATTATGTGGACACTGAACCTTTCACCTTAAACTGGAAGTCTGTCTCATTTTAAAGCTTGTGGGCAAGGAGACTCTGTAGACCTGCAGGAGTAATTCATGCCCTATCCAATTCTCTCTCTCTCTCTCTCTCTCTCTCTCTCTCTCTTTCTCTCTCTCTCTTTCTCTGAGATGTATTCTCATGTTGCCTAGATTGGTCTCTGTGATGATTTGAATGACAGTGACACAATAGGCTCATATATTTGAATATTTGGCCCCCAGTTAGCAGAAATATTTGAGAAAGAAGAGGGGGCGTGGTCTTCTTAAAGGAGGTATGTCACTGGAGATGGGCTTTGAGGTTTCAAAAGCTCATGCCATTCCCTGTTAGCTTTCTCTCTGTCTCATGCTTGTGGATCAGATATAAGCTCTCAGCTACTGCTTCAGCACCAGGCCTGCCTGCCTTCCTGCCTGATGCCATGTTCCCACCACAATGGTCATGAGCTCTAACTCTAACCCTCTGAAACCCCTAATAAACTCTTCCTTCTGATAAGTTGCCTTGGTCATGGTGTTTTATTGCAGCAATAGAAAAGTACTAAGACAGTCTCCAACTCACTATAAAATCCAGGAAGTTGCTATGAAGCTTAGCCTGAATTCATGTTTCTTCTGCTTAAGGGTTGTGGTTACAGATGGGAACTACCATATCATGCCTGCCAAAATTCTCTTCTCATAATAAGAAAACTCTTTTTTTTTTTTCTGGATTTGTAATGATGAGGAGGTAGGATGAATCATGGGTAACTTCCTCATTTAATTCTTTAGACAGTGCCTGCTTTAGTTTCTGTTCCCTGAATTCAAAAGTGGGAACCCCAAATTCTCTAAATTTAGATTCAGATGGGACTTTAGAGCTTACATCTGTTTTTTTTTTTTTTCAAAGAATCAAGTATCACTACCATTTGCCCTTCTGCAGATGCTCTTCAATGTTCTCTGTCCTCTCCAACCCCAAGGAACAACATGCTTTGTGGATTACCATTTAGATGAAGTGCACATGACTTTAAAGAAATTCTTGGAATTTCTATTTCAGTCAGTAACCAATATGCCAATTTGTACTAGCCTTTCTATTAAGGACAACTAGAAAACCTAGACAACAGAAAATGAAACAAGGCAAAGCCCTCTCCTTGATGTTTTCAGAAGATGACTAAGGCAGTGAGGAGAGTTGAAGTCTGGGAAGAGAACAGCAAATATGTGTGCTTGACATGTGGTGAGCCCCAGTTCCCCTCAAGCCACTCGAGTAGCTGAGCAGAACAACTAGCAAAGGCACATGAAACAGACTGAGACTGATGGAAACTGTAGGAAAAAGATGTGAACAATACATATTTCAGATATATGCCTAAGAGTGGATCTTGAGGTAGCACTAGTCCTGATTTTTTGAGAAAGCACCAGATTGATTTCCAAAGTGGTTGTTCAAGTTTGCATTCCCACTAGAAATGGAGGAGGGCTCCCCTTTCTCCAGCATATGTTGTCAATTGAGTTTTTGATCTTAGCTATTCTGATGGGTGTAAGGTGAAGCTAAACAAGGAGGACCCTAGGGAAGTTGCTCAATTCTCAGTCAGAAGGGCAAACGAGATAGACATCGAAGTGGGAGAACACAGGAAACAGGACAGGAGCCCACCACAGAGGGCCTCTGAGCCTCTGAAAGACTCTGTCCAGCAGGGTATTGAAGCAGATACTGAAACTCATAGCCAAACTTTGGGCAGAGTGCAGGGAATCTCATGGAAGAAGGGGGAGGTAGAAAGACCTGGAGGGGACAGGAACTCCACAAGGAGACCAATAGAGCCAAAAAACCTGGGCCCAGAGGTACTGCAGAGACCGATACTTCAACCTAAGACCATGCATGGAGAGGACCTAGACCTCCTGTTCAGATGTAGCCCATAGGCAGCTCAGTCACCAAGTGGGTCCCTAGTAAAGGGAGCAGGGGCTGTCTCTGACATGAATTCTTTGATCATTTCCGCCTGAGGAAAGGGATGATGCAGCCTTGCCAGGCCACAGAGGAAGATGATGCAGCCAGCCTTAATGAGACCTGATAGGATAGGGTCAGACAGAAGGGGAGAAGGACTTCCCCTATCAGTGGACTAAGGATGGGGCATATAGAGAGAAGAGAGAGAAGGAGGGTGGAACTGGGAGAAGATGAGGGAGGGGGCTACAGCTGGGATACAAAGTGAATAAATTGTGATAAATAATAAATAAATAAAACAGAGCAGTAAAAAAAAAAAAAAAAGATGTGAACAATGCAAGCTTTAAGTAGGAACCCTAGATGAAAAGGCAAAGAGAAAACAAACTAGCCCTCACAGAAATTGAACCTGGCTTCAAATCTCCTTTCTTGCTGATTGGGTTAAGGTGATCGTAAATTGCTATTGCTTAGGTCTAGAACAGTCCTAAATTTAAATCCTTAAATCTTCTCTGAAGGATGACATCATCCAGAGCATCTCAAACTATCTCTAGAGTTGTTCTTGCTCATGTTTGTCACTCAGCAAAAACAAAACAAACAAACAAGAAAATCCTCATACACACAGAAGATAAAGAATCTAGCTTCTAAAGATAATTTAGAAAACTAGCTTTATGACTTTGAGACAGGCAGTGATTTTTGAAGCAGGACACAAAAGACACTAGGGTCAATCAGTCAGATGAAGAGTTTCTGTCCCTCAAAAGATTTAATTTGGGAAGTGAATAGACAATGTATAAAGTGGGAAAAATATTTTGTCATATATAACCAGCAAAAGGTACATATTCATATACATAAAAACTCTTACCAATCAGTAATAAAAATGCAGATAGCCCAAAATGACAAATAGGCAAGGAATGTAAACAAGCATTTCATAAAGAATCATAGTCAATGGCCAGTAAATATGTAAAGAGAGTCCTCAATCCTGTGAATTGTCACAGAAATATAAATTAAGGCCACAATAAAATATAAAGTAAAAGTCAAAAGACTAACAATAACAACTGTTGGTAAATATATGGAGTAACTGGAACTTTCAGACACTAGGAATGTGTGAAATAGTATCACCACCTTGGAAAACTGTCTTCTAACATTAAAACTACACATGTCTTAGGCCTCAGGAATTTTCCTCCTAGGTATAGTCTCACTGAAAACATACACACAGTACATCAAGGACATGTATGTATAAGAACGTTCACAGATGTTTTCTTCAAGTGGAAAAAAATCCAATGTTCATCAATAATGGAATAATAAATTGTGGAATAGACAATTAAATACTATGTAGCAATAAGAACAAGTGAACTAGAGCTAAACATAATGGATAAATCATATAAATAAGCCAGACTCAAAATAGGTATTTACTGTTTAACCTCATATATATGTGTATATACATATATATTATTTTCAGTTATATATATACATTTATAATACGTGTTTGTATACTTATGTTCTATTTAACTGAAAAAATATAATAATTAAATGTTACTAAGGGTAAAATCCTGAAAAAAGTAATTGTGGTTACACTTGGGGTGGAAGACTAATATTGCTTTATGCCAGTTTTTGTTTGTTTGTTTCTTGGCTAGTTTAGTGTTAAATGAGTGTGGTTATTTTGAGACAGGGTCTTCTATAGCTCAGGCTGGCTTTGAACTCATTATGTAGTACAGGTTAGGTTTTATCTTCCAGCCCTCCTACCACCACCTTTTGAGTTCTGGGATTACAGTCATATGCTTCTATGGTTGGCTCTTAGTGTGTGTCTTGACTGAGAGCATTTATAATTTGGCTATGTATTTCTTCATGTTTTATACTTTGGAAAAAGATTGCTTTAATGAACTATCTATCCATTTGATCACTATATCAATTCAAAATATCATGAAGGTTTAACTATTTTGTTTTAAATTTCATTTGACAAGAATAGGGTGTGCCCTGCATGTGGCCTTATTTTACCAGTATAATGTTAGATATATTGGACAACTTTAACTGATAAGAACTATCTTCACCACAAGGATGGCCCAAGACACCCTTCCCTTCATGACTGTATAATTTTACTAGTTTACCTACAAAGGCATCATTCCTTGAACACAAAACTTTTGAGCACCACATGAGTCTGCCAGGCTATGAGTTAGCTGCTCCACTGAAATGTTCACATTCCTCTTGGCTAGAGAGATGCTCACCATGACCACCTATGGTTAAAAGATCAATGCATTTGTCCCAAGAGAAGACTCAGTATGCCTGCCCCCCCCCAACTTTCCTTATTCATCAGGAGTGCCACCCACTGACAATCAACAAGTGAATGTTGTCACCAATGCCTCTGGAGCCCAGGGGAAAGCAAAAGGATACTTGTGATCAAAGCTGTACCACAGCCTGAATATCCATGCACTCTCCTGCTTTGTCCGGCTTCCTCCAACAGAATCCAGGCCATCCTAAAACAAACCAGAGAGCACTGATTAAGGAAAGGGGCAATGAGAGAAGAAAAAATTCCAGGCTAGTTTTATAATTGTAACTGCTGTGCTTTGCAATGCTTAAGCTTGAACCCAGAGACTTATACAAGCTAGGCAATTGTTCTCAATATGGGCTCATACAACTAAATCAACTACAATTTTCCCAGAGTTAGAGCTCACAATGGAGTACCACATACTACCACAGCTTCAAAGAAGCAGCTCTGTGGTAATAGCATGCAGAGGGCCTTGAGTTCAGTGGCCAGAACCACACATGCAGATATATATTGAGGGGTAATATTCCAGCAGAAATCAAGCAAACACAAAAGGAAGCAAATCAACTCCCTCCTCATGTTTGTAGGTAGATGGAGACAATATTTGCATAAAATCTCTTTTGGCATTTTTAAATTCCCCTCCAAGGAGAATTCCTCTATTATGAATTCTCTGTTTAGCTATGTAGCCCCTCCAAGTACCTTTCAGGTGTTAGTTACCCTACAGTGGTCTAGATCCTTGCAGGACAAAATTGGCATGGCCAATTAGTAAAGGAAAGCCTCTGCCTCCCTCGAGTTTTGGGATTAAAGCTAATGCTGGAATTCTTTATTGCTAGATGACAGACTCTCCAAGTACAAACAGTTGTAAAGCACACCTATTTTTTTTATCACTATACTTTTGAAAGCTACAGAGGGAGGCAAGTCTGCAAGTAAGGAACAATCAGTAATATACACTAAAATTTGAACCAAAACTACATACAAGTGATGCTGAATCACAGTGACTGGAATTCTAGAGCAGTAACAAAGTTAGTCAGGGATATTTGAGAAGATAAGCATGTAGGACAGCCTTCTACATGACACGAGAAAACACTATTTAAGTTCCATACTCAAAGATAATTTAAAAAATAGTTGCCATGGTATACTGAGGAATGCTTATTGATGGATGTGGTAATAGCCTAGCTAAACACATCCTTCTATGGATAAGAACTATATATGAGAGAAAAACGACAAAAACCAATTTTATTTCATAGTTTATAAAAACAGGTGGGAGAAAAAGGACAGAAAATGTCTCCATTTGCTGATACCAATTGTTCCTCTTAGTAACTGTTAACTAATGGCAATGCTAGAAAGATTTTCAAATGTTATATGACTGAGTAAAAAAGTGGTAGATAGACTTTCTGACAGGCATAACCCTTTGTAAGAAAAAACTAAGTGTTTCTTTGTAAGTTTTTTTTTTACTTTTTTAAACTTTTATTAGTTACACTTTATTCACTTTGCATCCCCCCATAAACCCCTCCTTCCTCCCCTCCCAATCCCACCGTCCCTCCCCCTTCTTCACGCATGCCCCTCCCCAAGTCCACTGATAGGGGAGGTCCTCCTCTCCTTCCTTCTGATCTTAGTCTGTCAGATCACATCAGGAGTGGCTGCATTGTCATCTTCTGTGGCCTAGTAAGGCTGCTCCCCCCTCAGGGGAAGGTGATCAAAGAGCAGGCCAATCAGATTATGTCAGAGGCAGTCCCTCTTCCCATTACTAAAAGGTTTATCTCTCTTTCTCTCCCTTCCTCAGATTCCCTTCCTATCTCTGCTTCTGTCTCCCTCTATCTATCTCTCTCTCCTTCTGTCTTTCCCCTGCTGTCTCTCTCTCCCTCTGTCTCTCTGTTCTCTCTCTCTCTCTCTCTCTCTCTCTCTCTCTCTCTGTGTGTGTGTGTGTGTGCTGGTACCCATGGATCCTCTGTAGCTAAAAGAGTTACAGACGACTATGAGCCATGCTGTAAAGGTGCCCAGAACTAAAGAAAAAAAAAAAAAAAAACAACTGGGAAAATGATAAACATCAACAAGGACACTATAAACTAGGGATTCTTAAACTTTTTTCTTTTCATGTCCTCCTTTTCGCCTAAAAATATTTACATGACTCTAGGTACATATAAAAAAAAATCAAACATATACTGATAATAAGTCATAGGGACTTATGTTAAAACAGAGTATTTGATACTATAGGACACAAACCATCTTCAACATTCTTCAGATCAACATTTTAATTGTTAATGTAGGGAATGCTGTTTTACATAAACATATAGCAAAAATATATAAAAAGTATGTTAAGGTCCTTCTCAGAAATTGTTAGAAATTCTACCAAGCAGATCAAAGATCTCAACATAAAACCAGACACACTAAACCTGTTAGAAGAAAAAGTGGGGAAGAGGCTTGACCTCATTGGCACAGGGGACAACTTCCTGAACAGAACACCAACAGCACAGGCTCTAAGATCAACAATCAATAAATGGGACCTCATGAAACTGAAAAGCTTCTGTAAAGCAAAGGACACTGTCGTCAGAACAAAACGACTGCCTACCCATTGGAAAAGGATCTTCCCCAGCCCTTTATCTGACAAAGAGCTGATATCCAGAATATATAAAGAACTCAAGAACTTATATAGCAACAAATCAAGTAATCCAATAAAAAATGGGGAACAGAGCTAAACAGAGAATTCTTTACAGAGGTATATCGTATGACAGAGAAACACTTAAAAAAATGCTCAATGTCATTAGCCATCAGGGAAATGCAAATCAAAAGGATCCTGAAATTTCACCTTACACCCATCAGAATGGCTAAGATCAAAAACTCAAGTGACTAAGGACTCTAGTGACTATTTCATCAGTTGTTACACAGAGGTAATGTAATAAGATATGGTCAATGACTATTTCATATAAGAGTAATTTGGAGATGACATGTGAGCTGAAGAAAATCTTTTGGTCACTTCTACTACTACACTCGTCAGTGGCTTCCTGTTCATAGCACTGAATTACTATCAGGAATATATCATTGATATTGAACTCATAAATACTTTCCAGCACTATAAAATGTTATCGTATTTAGAATTTTTAAAATTTCATTCATTTAGCCTATGGCATGTGAATTTCCAGGATGTATGTACAATCTTCTAATTTCTAATTGATTTTGAGAGCCATTATTTGTTTTTCTTTTTAAGAAGAGTCTTGTTTAGTATCCCAGTATAGACTGGAATGAATGATCTTCTTGTCTATGTATTTTGACTACTAGGAGTATAAGTATTCATTATCATTTCTGGCCTGGCTTCTGATTTGAAACAATCTAATTACATAGGTGTATTAAATAAAAAGTCACATTACTCAGGAAAAAAAAGACTCAAGTGACAACACATTGCTGGTGGGAATGTAAACTTGTACAATAACTTTAGAAATTAATCTGGTGCTGTCTCAGACAACTAGGAATACTGCTACCTCAAGATCCGGCTATACCACTCCTAGGCATATATCCAAAACATGCTCAAGTACACAACAAGAACATTTGCTCAACCATGTTCATAGCAGCTTTATTTGTAATAACCTGAAGCTGGAAACAACCCAGATGTCCCTCAAATGAGAAATTGTGGTATATTTATACAATGGAATACTACTCAGCAATTAAAAAGAAGGAAATCATGAAATTTGCAGACAAATGGTAGGAAATAGAAAAGATCATCCTGAGTAAGGTATCCCAGAAGCAGAAAGACATACATGGTATATACTCCTTTTAAGTAGATATTAGACATATAATATAGGTTAATCATACTGAAATCTGTGCACCTTAAAGAAGCTAAGCAAAAAGGAGGACCCTGTGTAAGATGCTCAATCCTCATTCAAAAAGGCAAATGGGATAGATATTGGAAGGGGGTGAAAGAAGGAACAAGACAGGAGCCTATCACAGAGGACCTCTGAAAGACTCTACCCAGCATGGTATTAAAGCAGATGCTGAGACTCATAGCCAAACGTTGGGCAGAGTGCAGGGAATCAAATGAAAGAAGAGGGAGCTACAAAGACCTGGAGGGGACTGGAGCTCAACAAGGAGAGCAACAGAACCAAAAAATCTGGTCCCAGGGGTCTTTTCTAAGACTGATACTCCAACCAAGGATCATGCATGGAGATAACCTAGAACCCCTGCACAGATGTAGCCCATGGCAGTTCAGTCTCCAAGTGGGCCCCCTAGGAGAAGGGGCTGTCTCTGACATAAACTCAGTGGCTAGCTCTTTGAGCACCTCCCCCTGAGTGGGAAGCAGCCTTGCCAGGCCACAGAGGAAGACAGTGCAGACAGTCCCGATGAGACCTGATAGGCTAGGGTCAGATAGAAGGGAAGGAGGACCTCCCCTATCGGTAGACTGGGCAAGGGGCATGGGTGGAGAAGAGGGAGTGAGGGCGCGATTGGGAGGGGCTCAGGGAGGGGGCTTCAACTGGGATACAAAGTGAATAAATTGTAATAATAAAAAATATAAAAGCCCCACTATCTCAAGCCAAAAAAAAAAAGAGGATCATTTTTGTTGTTTATATTAAGTAGGGTTCATCCATACCTGAGTGTATGTTATCAAGGTCCCTTTTAGAATCTAAGAATTGGTTGCCAAAGGAACCAATTATATGATTAAAAAATAACGTTTACTTCTAAACCCAACCTTTATGAAGGGAAAAGGGATTGGAGATTTAGTCAGTCAATGACAGCCAATGATTTAATCAACCATCTTTCTGTAATGTAACCTCAAACAAACAGAAAACCCTTAAGTGATGGGGTCTAGAGAGCTTTGTGGGCTGATGAAGTTATAGAGAGTGGTATACCAAGCAAAGGACATGGCACCTCCTCCCTACTTGTCTTATTTATCTAGTTATTCATTTAGTTATTCATAAATATATGGTTTAGTAATAGTGAGCAGAGTGCTGTCCTGACCTCTGTGAGCCATTGTAGCAAATCAGAGAACCTGAGGAAGAAGTTGTGGGAGCTCTTAGTATATTGCCTTGCTATGACTAGCTTTAAAAATGGAAGAGAGGCATGGGCCAGGAAATGTGACTAGCTTCTAAGAGCTAAGCATGAATCCCAGAAAACAAACAAAAAGGACACCACACCTTAGTTCCATAGAGGCAAAATAGGATGAAGAATAGGATTCAGAAGGCCTTACATAAAACATTACAAATTAACGAACAAACTTAAGATGGCTTAAAAAATGTTGGAAACTATCTTACCAATGCCCATTAAACTGGGCTAGCACTACTGGCTCAGGCACAAAGGCACTCCAAACGGTACAAGAGTAACTCATAGTACATCATAACACTAAAAAAATGCACACTCCTGATAGAGATTTCAGATGCCAATGAGACATGTAATGCATGAACTTATATGCTAAACTACATGGAACAGATCATGTGTGGAAAACCTTGTGTTACACAAATGCATTCCAGTATTAAAATGCAAGCACCCCTCCTTAAGGTACCATAAAATCCCCAATTTTCTGTGAGCAGGACCCTTTGAGCTGCTAAACTTTCTCCGTTTTCCCTTTTCTAGCCCATCTCCTCCCTTGGAAGTATATTATCTCTAAATGAACCATCTGATTCTGCTGCAACTATGTCTCTTCTCAATGCTTTGGTCTGTAATTAAAAACCTGGAAGTTCTCTAGAAGTGACCCTCTAAAACCTGGTATCTACTAAATATCAGCTGGCAAGCCAGTTAAGAAGTAAGATTTACATTTCTAATTTCCTATACTTTCTTCTCATTCTGGGGACACACTGGAGGAGCCACTCCAAAATATAGGCACAGGTTGGGCAATTAAGAGTCATCACAGTGCCTGTCACTTGAACACTATTATAGCAGGATAATCTAGTCATAAGCTAAGGTTAGAAACTAGCCCTCACTAAATGCAAGAAAATATTCAATTATCAAGGTATATTGTAAAATCATATACCACCCACATCCCACAGTAGCTCTCTGGTAAGGATTAATAACCTTAAAGAAATCTGGAATGTTTCCTTCCCCACCTCACCCCCTATAACCATGCAATTACTCAGCAATCCTTCCCTCCCTCCTTTTCTTCTGCTCCTTTCACATTCCCCAAGGCTGCCTGGGACAGTTGGTAGAGGGTGGGAAGAGTGCTATCTGGGTACTTACTGTTGGTCCAGATGCCAAAGACCCAGGTTACAATCCCTGGGCATTGAAACACTAGAGGACCCAGCTGTGCAGAGATCCATGAGGTGTCAATGGCACAGTGACCACTGCTGCCTCTACTGGACTTAATCTGGAATGTGAGAGTTTCACCTGCCTCTCCCCAGCCTCCTTCTTTTTGGCATTCTATACTTCTTTTGACTACTCTATACTTCTCTTTCCTGTGTACAAAAGACAATCCTATCTCTAACAGTAACCTCCCAGGTCATAAGACACTTCCTTGAACAAGAAATCCAGGTGGGGAGAATTACCTATTTTCATCTTAATTTAGATGGTAATCTGAAAAGAAGAAGAAGGAGGAGGAGGAGGAGGAGAAGGAGAAGGAGGAGGAGGAGGAGGAGGAGGAGGAGGAGGAGGAGGAGGAGGAGGAGGAGGAG